>NW_026622763.1:27318798-27686298 GCF_023065955.2 Ursus arctos | reverse complement strand
ATGCATTTTAGTAACATCAGATGTATTCTTCTCTTTACCCTTATCAAATAGCTACTCTTCCCACACTCTTAGTTTGAAGTCTAGCCCTTTTTTTCTAGAATAGGGGGTAAGGGGAGGGTGATGAAATGTTGGAACAACTAAACATCCCCGTCCATTTTCTCCAAAAGCCTTTTGTATTCTGGTAGATCTGTGCGATCTTTTCTTTTTTCACATGACACTGGAGGCCTAGGCCTGAAATAACGGGGAAGAGAGATGAGTATCAGGATTTCTCAGCAAGAACTAAGCAAAACACACATCTTCTTTAGCGTGAATTGGACTGGGGGCAGAGTGGGCGGGCTCGGGGGAAGGAAAAAAGAATGGAGTATTTGAATAAATATGAATAATTTTATTAGATACTTTTCACAATCAGATATCTCCCCTCCCCCCACCAAAAGGGTTATTTTCTATCTTTCTAAGGATGTAAGCCTTAATGAAAGCAATCTTAGTCACAAATTTGAGGAAATTGCCCAATAATACGTTTCCATGTATTTGAACTGAAAAATTGTTAACCACGCTTTTGCTCCAAGATGTGTGAGGGCCATTCAGGGCCTGTAGGGCCCTAGATAGACACACACACAAGTGTGTGTCTATCTGGAGCCCCACACATTGTAATAAACACAGCTGCATTTATGTGAGTATGTGATCCCATGTACATGTAAAAACATTCAAACAAACACACTCAACAGATTTATTTGATTGTGCAATGGGGCAATTATTCAAATAAACATGCTCGATGCAATTATTTGAATCTCACATTGCATGTTCATCAATCACAGCGCTAAAAAAGGGGGGGGTGGGAAACACCAAAGAATTTATGTGGGAAAAAAATATATGTGAAAACAACCTTATTATAGATTTTATAGGGTTAGCCAAAGTTATGGCTCCCTCCTTAACTGTAACTCCACTATTCTGTATTCAATGACATTTGTTCCTAATGATTAATTGATTCATTCACCTCGATCATTATATTGGAATGACCACAACCTTCAGATTCATATGATAGCGAACTTTACAAACCTGGATTGGTAGAAAGGTGAAATCTCTGTTTTTAAGTGCAGAATAGTTCTCCCTAGACATCTTACATCAAGGGGACACTGTTTAAATTATTATCACTTTAAATAGCACTCCCATAAGTTTAAAAACTTTTATGCATACAACAAAACATTCCTACATTTGAAGACATTAAAAAAAAATCACAGGTGACTCATCTGATCATTTTACATATTAATAAATATTATGACATATATGTGAACACATCACGAATCATATAGGTGTACCAAGAGGCATTTTATGCCTCTCTTAAGTATGTACTGACATAACCTAATATACTAAAATGGGAAGGGGCGTTTAGTCACTGAAATATGCATCGTGTAACAAAGATGAAGAAAATACATGGCTTGTGCCCATCATAAAAAAGATTCAGACTGAAGGCTTAGCTTTGGTTTTTATTCAATTAAATTGTTAAACTGTGCACAGTGATTTTTTTTTAGAACTTGAGACATTTGTGATGTTGGCTGTTTAAATCTTTGTTACCTTCGCTGTGAATTGAAATTGTACATATTTAGTAAATCATGCAGACAAAACAAACTTTTTAGACAATATTTTTATTGGAGAGTTTTCTTTTCCTGTATCCATGTTAAAAAAAAAAAAAGACCTCCTTTCCCAAAATAAAAATGTCAATACTAAATTTAAAGAAGTATAAAGGAATGATTGCTTCCTTTAGAGCTAAATATTTAAATAAACATGGAGATCATTGGCAACCTGTTCTTTTGGGCTAATAGGCCGTGTCCAATTTTTTGGGTCTGATGTTTCAGAGGGCCTCTGTTTCAGGGTTGAAGATGATCTATTAATCTCTGAATTCAACAAACGCTATTGAATAGCAGAAACAAAGCCCTCAGCCTTCATTTGCCTATGAACTATGGAACTAGAGGAATAACACTGGGTTGACATGCCGAATATGCCACAAACCAAAACTCTCTCTATTAAAACAGGCGCCCACCACCCATAATCTGGCATGACATGTTAAAATGCTCCAAAATATTGAAAATATAAAAGGCACACGACTGTTCCCATTTGGCTTTGAGATGAATATGACAAAGATTCTAATAATTTTAGTCAAAGAAAATGATGAGTAAAAAGTACATGAAGATTAAAGGAGTGACAAATGATCTTTTAAGTGTTCTAATTGGTCTTTCTCGTTCATATCTTTGATTCTACAGAAATTGCAAATCCTGATGGTCCTGATTTGTAAATGCACCCATCAGCTTTCTCTCTTCCACTTCACAGAATATGCCTGTTAGATTTGGAACCAAAAATAAGCCCCCAAAATGTTAAAAATAGACTACTGCCCTGGCAGGAAATTTAGCATTGGCAAGCCCAGAACTCAGAAGGAATTGATCTAACATAAGGAAACATTCAAAGAAAGATTTGTGCATTATGAGCCTGTTCTGACCATTTTCAGGGGAGTCAAATGGAAGGATGAGAGAGAGAAAGAGAAAGAGAGGTTTTGCAGAACTTGTATGTGTACGTTGAATATTTAGTGTTAAAAAAACAACATTAGAGATGAAAGGAGTTAGAATGGAGTGTTTCTGAGATATTTGATATATTGTTATCTTACACAAATGGAAAACACTTAAAATGTTGATACTGGAAAAATAAAGGGTTCTGAAGACAACATCACAAAATACCCTATGTAACTTATAAGATACGCCAACAATAAAAGAAAGAAAATATTAATTTACCTTTACTCTTTTCATAAGAAACTTAGATTTTAGTTTATAACCTTTCCTTAAAGGAGAACCACTTTTATCCATTCCTTAAACAGACTTATTATAGGACTAGAAGTATAGTTACGCTTCATTCTAGTTTTGGTTAGGAGAAGAGGAATATAGTCTTCAAATTACTTGGAAAAAAATATAGATGGATAAAGGAATATAAATTTAGAAAGGAAACTCAAGAACATCCCTACACTCAGAGAAAACATTATGTGTATTTAGTGACCACAAGCAACCTAGACCTTGGTTTTTACATCTCTTCTGAAAGATACCACTTCCAACACAAACAATATTTCCCAACCCTGTAGTGCAGCCCAGGATTGGTGCAGACATAAAGGGAGAACACCAACTATTGAATAACCCTCAACCACTTCCTGCAGTCCTGAAACATTCAGTGGAGGTCTACCACTTCATTATTGAACATGCTTAGAAAGTGTGAGCTCATAAGTTTCCGGTTGAAGGTACATCTAAGCAAGAGGGGAAAAAGAGAAGTACAAACCACCCAGCCCAACTTGTTTTTAACACTTAAGATGCCATTCCTGGAGAAAGTAGGTCTTAGAAGAATCAGCCTAATATATGAGTAAACACTTTTTTTTTTCTTTTCCATAGTATAAAGCATTTTTGTATCATCAAAGACAATTCCATGAAAAGGGACATTTCACTCACTTTAAAATACATGGTGATGGAACATTAAAGAAAAAAATCTTATCGAATAAGAAGAGTTCTAACCACAAGAGCTGCTTATTCTGCACCACCTTGGTTTTTAAAATGGAAATTAAAATAATGATTCATACAGATAGTTTTCCAGGAATTGTCATGATCCCTTGAGTCAGATGCTTTCACCTACAAATCACTCTATAAATATATTATAAACTCCTTTATGGCCTGACCAAATTATAACACACTTTGTGTCTGCATTAAAAGTGTCAAAAATCTTGTTTTTGTTCTTTAATAAAACTCTCCTATGAATTGGGTAGGAAGAGAATCTTTATGTGTGTAACACTTAGAAAAATAAAAGCAGTTAATCCACCCCTCACATCTTGTGGATGAGGAAACTGAAGTCCACCTATCCTTGAGACCACAATGGTTATTTGTTTGTTTCTGTTCCCGAATGATCTAGAAAGCATTTCAGCATAGACTGTTGGAACCCTAGCCTCCTGACATGCTCTCTTCAACGTGTCACAGTGAAGCACTCCTTCAAATGGCTATAGGAGCATCAAAAGAAATGAGCTAGTTTTCCTACTTCCTGCAAGAAGCCTGTTCTGGTCCACATGGACTCTTCATGTATGGATGGAATGGACACGATGTACCTTGGAAAGGCTGTATTACTCTGATCACAGCATCATCTGAGGGCTGTTAACCACTCCGGGACTAGCAACTCCTCTGAGAGCCAGAGAGTTCTCAATTTTGACAAATGCTCTTTAAAAATTGCTAACTGCTGTTCTTACATTTTACGCACTAGTTTTGTCCGAGACTTTCAACAGGGCTTATGTCCATTGAGGGGCCGTGGCTCCATCGACCGTCTCCAACCAGTTTTCAGCCTGAACCCACTTTGTGAGTCTTTTTCTAGTCATGGCTTGTCTGAATCCCGAGTGCGCTGAATGACCAGAGGGTGGTCAGGGGAAGAAACAAGGCAGCAGAGTAACAGGAGCAATAGGAGATTCACACACCTGCGATGGGAAAATGGGAATGAACGGAAAGAGATGACAGAAAGAGCATGGAGGGGTCATAGATATTCTCTCATCTGAAGCCTTGGCTTTTAAAATTCTGGGACTCACATAGATGAAGAGCCCAAATCAGCGCATAGTCACTAACAGAGCTGAGTCCAGAAGCCAGGTGTCCAGAGACGCTTTTACTGCTTCTATCGATGCTTCTACCACTTCTATGATTCTTCCCTTCTATTCTATTTAGTGGTCCTAAGAATAATATTAATAAATAATAGTTACTACATCGATAGCTGGCCAATTTCCTGAGTGCCCGCTATGTGTAAGGCATGAAGCTGGAGACTGTAGGGTATTCAAAGATGAACAAGGTAGGATTACTGGCCTCAGGTTTCTTGTAATCTGTCCGAGACAGACATACACAAAGAGGTAGAATACAGAGTTCCGGGTCCCAGAGGGAATGTATGGATAGGAAAGTCCCAAACATGCCCTCTCCTGCACTGGGGTGTTTTTTCTATTTAAACACAAAATCATGCCATTCCCTCAATAGCACACATATTGTTGAGTGATGCTATAAGAAAAGCACTTTTCTACGTCCTAGGAATGCAGTAGCGAACAAACTTTAAGGGTTCTACGTTGTAGGGGGGAAGGTAGACAACAAAACGATTAACGTGTTGGAAATAAAAGATGTAATAAAAGTGAATGAGATGAAATTGGGGGACAGGCAACCTCAGCCTGGGGGGGTGGTGGCGGGAGGGGAGTGCCGGGAAAAGTCTCTGTGACGCAGTGGTGTTTGAGACGAGCTGGAAGGTTGAGAAGTGAGCCATGAGAAGATCTGGAGTCAGAGTGTCCCCAGAGGAAGGACCAGCAGCTGCACAAACCAGAGAGGAATGGGGCTGGCTTCTTGACAATAAAAAGGCCAGTCTAAGAAAGCACAGCAGGTAAGGGAGAAGCGTGGAAGGTGAAGCCAGGTAGAGAAAGCATTTGCCAGGCCCCGCGAGTGGTTCAGCATGTGACCTCTCGTGAACAAGCGCTCAAGACCAACTCCAGAGATAGAATTCAGAGAATTTTAAGGCGTGAGACTTACGTGGCCTTTTGGTCCAATGTCATGTTTCCACGGGTGAGAAAACGGAGTTTATGAATCGTGAGGTTTCCCCCGTGGGAGTCAGAAGACTCCTAGACTATTATTCCAAGTGACTAGAAATGCACTTAGCAACCTGTTCGTGGCCTTTTCATCATTCCTTCCCCTGTCACATGCATGGTGACGTTCTATGTCCCTCTGATTTTAGAATGAGAGAAATCTCATTTCTCAGACTCCCACAAGACCACCTGCCTTGTGTCTGGTCACAGGCAGCTCTGTCAGCCTGGAAAACAGAAATTGTTTGGGCCAAAGAAAGTTTGTATTTTGGAAACGAAAGCACTCATGATGCAGCAAACAGGCCGCCACGGTGGCCCGTTACCCTGGAAGCACCTTCCCCAGACAGCATGTCCCGGCACAGTCCCCACAGTTGCCAGTTTGCTCCAAACAGCTGTGCTAGAATCAGCCATGAGCAAGGGCCCCAGCCATTTCCCCTTCTCCTGAACTTCTAAAAAATACAAAACTCGCCGAGCGGAGAGAGAAGCCAATAAGAAGTAAGGAACGTGCAGCAGGTGGTACCATCTGTGCCCGGCTAATTCCAGCCAAAACAATCTGCTCCCTAGAGCTCCCAGTTGTGGAGAAGAGAAGAGAATCTGACAGTGGCGGAGCCGGGGAGGGGGTGTAGGAGGGCAAGTGCCGAGACTATTATTCAGACGTTCAGCTGGTTGGGAAGTAGATTGTTGGTGCCAGTGAACTATTCTCTCTCTCCTTTTCTCTTTACAACCACTGTGGGAGATTCCTCCAAAGTCTCGCTAAACTGGCAAGTATCAGATCCCACACCTGTGAGACAGACATGGAGACATCACTGTGAGTCTGTCACCGCTGAGATGGGAGGGACAAACATTCCACAGCAAGACTGGGATACGCAGCCCACCCCCAAGATGGAAAACAAGGCGGGGGGGGGGGGCGGTGAGGGGAGCTTATGTTTATTTTATTCTATTTTCCTAGCAACCAAATTCTCTCCCTCTCTCCTGTTTGAAAATGATCCATGGTTTAGAATGGGCTTGTGTTCCTCATGCTTGATTCCCCAGGTTGGCATTTTCTGAAATAAAATCCTTTCCCTTGATGGACTTCCTTGTGAGGAGCAAATCTCCTCTGGCACCCTTCCAAGCACGGGATGCATACATGCAAGCAATTCGAAGATAGATCAAATTGTCTGTAGCAATAACTTGCCCTTAATAGAGTAACAGAGAGACAGGGCCCATGTTTTTCACAGATGGAGGAGACAGCAATGATTCAAGGGGCACGGAAAGCCCTGTCTATTAAAAAAGAAAATCTTACCCACTGCAAAATGTCCACCAGCACTTTAGGTAAAGATACTGTCTCCAGAAAGTCATGCGTTAAATACAAATTCCTGGGAGAGGTAACATTTGCCTGTTATCACCTTCCCTTAGATTCACTGACCAATGTATAGCCAACAATTGAGCCCCGAGAAAGCCAGGCAGGAAAGTTCACTTTTATTGGAAGAAGACAAGTGAAGGTCTAGATTTTAAGGGCTGATCCAGAAAACCAGGACCTCATGGACCCTTGAAAGAAGGGTAGGTGGCACCTAGCCCCCTGTTTGGGCTGAATGGTGTCCCCCAAAATGTATATTGAAATCCTAACCTCTGATACCTATGAATACAACTTTATTTGGCAACGGGGTATTTGCAGATCTAACCACGGGTGGGCCCTATTCCAACATGGACAGTCCCTATAAGAAAAGGGAAATTTGGATACAGGCATCATGCCCTGGGCAAACAAAGACAGAGATTGGAGGGACGCAGCTACAAGCCGAAGAATGCCAAGGATGCTGGCCGACTCCAAAAGCTGGGAGGGAGACATGGAACAGATCCCTCAGAAGGAAGCAACCATGCCAACCCCTTGATCTTGGACTTCCAGCGTCCAGAAATTTCTGTTGTTTAAGACCCCCAGTTTGTGGTACTTCATTGCAGCAGCCCGAGGAAACCAATGCACCCCCAAGCAGCAGTGGTCAGAGCGTTGGCATTCAGTGTCCGGCTCGGTCTAAAAATCAAGATCAAATTTTGATCTAACCGTTCTCTTGGTGCCTGAGCTTTAACAGATAAAGCAAATATCAGCAGGAATATCCCTTTTGGTTTTGAGATGCATGTCATCAGGAAAAAGACAAACTGCCTGTTCTTTTTTCCCAAATGTCTTCTATAAGGTAATCTTTTTAATTAGGATAATTAAATTCTTGTTTCAAAGGGCACCAAAGTGCAAGCATTATCGTCTGATTTCCCGTAAAGAGTATTTTCCTGTCTCCTGTTCCACATGGTGTCCATTAACAGGAGAAGCACCAAGTGAGTCAGACTTTATGGTTACAGGTTTGTGGCTCGTGTCAGTGCTAAGAAGAGGGAAATGAGAAAGGAAAACATAAATTGGGAAACAGTGTCAGAGGGCAGGCCAAGATAATGGAAGAACCAGAAAGCAGAGGAAAAGGGTGTTGTGTGGGAACCAAAACCTTGCTTCAGGTAGGAAATGTCAGAGAAAAATACAGTAACCTTTTTTTTAAATTAGGGAGGGGGGAATCCAAGCCAGATCTTTATTGTCTTGTTTTTTTTTTTTTTTTTTCCAGGCTGAGTTCAGTCACAGAAATTAGTGAGATGTGTCCTCTTCCCTGATTCATTACTGCTGTGTGATCTGAATCTTTCTTAGCTCCAAGTGTCCTGTGAAACTGACTAGTAGTTCCTGTGGTATATTTCTATCCCTGAGATTTGGGAAGGCTATGGGGAGTTCATCAGTAAGGCACCAAGCAAGCCCAAGACAGAAGTGAGTCAACTGGAGCGTCTTGTGATAACGTTGATATATCGCCCTGGTGACCAATGTCATAAAGCCGCGAACCGGTGAGACCAGGTCCTGGGACTACGAGCTCTCAGATGCACCCATGAGCTCCGTTCTGCCCCATTACTCCGCATGTACCACTGCCCACCCACCCGTGAGTGGGCCACAGAAGTGCAAGTAAGACAGTCAGGGAATACTTCATGGAAAATCTCTCCTCTCTGTACTACGAAAAAAGAACCCAACTGTATGCCTTCTTCACAGAAGGCCAGCCTGGCATCCTTTACATTTTTTTTTTTCTTCTAGAAGATGGTATATCATCTTAAAAGCCTGGTTTAATTTGCCTTTCTCTAAGCTTTGTGGTATTTTTTATATGCCATTAGTCAGTTATTGCATGTTACTAGCAATAATAGTCCCACCTAATGTATTTAATTTGTTTTGAAAATCATAACACATCTTTATGCACAGAAGAGGCAGCTTTTAACTCCATTGATGATTTCCTCTTTAAAAGTCCTCCTTTAAATCCCTAACCACATTCTTCTTGGTTTTCTTCCTACCCACTAACCAGGCTCTGCTGTCTTCACTCAGTCCTTAAACGGCAGGGTTTCCAGGGCCCTGCCGGGGCTCTCTGTTCTTGTTCTGATTACTGGACTTCAGTGATGTTTTCACCACCTACAGCTTCAATTCCTACCTGTTTGTACCACAGACTCAAAAATGCATCTCCCCAGTAAGACTTCCCTCCTGCACATACAAATGAATACTGGGCATCGCCGCCTGATGGGCTCAAAGGCTCCTCAGGTTTGCCATGTCCAAAATGGAGACGGCCTTATCTTCCGCCCACCCGCCATGTTCCTCAAAAACCCAGGGACCATCATCTCCTGGGTTCCTCAGGTGGAAATCTTGAGACTCTTCCCACTATATTTCTAAATGGGTTATCAGGTCTATGAGTCCTACTCCCCATTCTCTCTTCTACCTGATCCTCTTCCTTTTTCACCACTGGAATTGCCTCATTTCAGGGATACATTGAATCCCAAGAATGGCCCTACTAGCCTCTCAACTGGTCACCGTGACCCCACTCTCACCCAGGGAGCTGCCTCCTTCTGACGCAGCAGGGGATGGAGCCGCACTGAGGCCTGATGGACAGGCTAGCAGAGAGAAGAATGCCGCCTTTTATGCGCTCTAAAGATATTTCTCAATCTTCTTTGTGTATGCCTTACTCGAACATTATTTCATCATGGTCTTAACTGCTATCTTGACATATATCCTTAAGTACACTAGAAAAGGATGTGCCAAGAGAAATAACTAATCCGCTGACCTCCCCATCCCACCCAGAACTAGATTTGTGGTCTTATCACCTTCTAATTCATCCTGCATTCCCACATTGGCTAAAAGTGCTCTTCTGGAGCTTTTTGCTTTCATGTCTATCTTCTTCCTAAACATGTAAGCTTCTTAAGGGCAGGGACCATGTTATCTTTGTAGTCCGACTCCTCAGTGAGTTGCTCCTACCAAGTAGATATTCAATATGTATTCACTGCTTTAATTCACTACTGCCAATTTGATTATGCCAAAGCCCTACTTAAAAATCCTTCAGTGGTTCCCCAAAGCACCCAAAATACAATTCATATCCCTTAGCGTGGCCCACAAAGCTCTCGTGAGCTGACTGCTCCTTGCCTTTCCTTCCATCATCTGTCACCTTTCCTCCAAGCACATCTGCCTGAACACACTCCCTTCTATTTTTCGTTTTTCCTCCAGAACACAGCTTAGGGATACTTTCGTAGACAATCTTTCCTGAAACCCTAACCTTAGCCATGCCCCTCCTCTTGGCTTCTGTATGCATCCTGTATATGCTTCATGAATGCACTATTCAAAGGTTGAGTGGCCAAAAGCCATGTGTTCCTGAAAGGTCAGCTGTGTGAACATTCTGACTCCAGCACCTAGCAAGAATGAAGAAAATGTGAGTCTTCTGGAAAGAGACTGTCCGCAACATCTAGTCCCTTGCTGACCCCAGTCATTAGCCAAATAGAAGAACAATTTAGTGACAAGACAGAAAGTAACATGGAAAGTGAGTCATGTAAAAATAAGGAACTGCAGAAGAACCCTGATGCACACAAGAAATGTGTAATTTAATACACCTGAAGGTTTTTGAGAAAGACTTATGATTACATTGGGGCATAAATTTTACCCACGTGATGAACCACTTCATTTCTCAAATAACCACTAATTACGTATAGCGGCATCAACCGCCACTACCAACATCCAGATATTGAACAAATTATAAAATGAGTGAGGCAAAACTCACTCCAACCCAACTGAGGTGGGTTAAAGGGAAAAAGGAATAAACAAGCCTTCTACCTAATACTGACTGTGAACATAGCCTTTCAACTATTTTAGCAATGACTCAGATGAGGAACACAAACTATACAAAAGAGGAAGAAGTCTGAAGTCGTCTGGGATGCATTTTCTTCCACTTCTCTGGAATTTTCAATTACCTCAGTTTCCTGACAAAGCTTTGCTGATGTCAGTAAATTACAGTAACAATCAGCAAGATAACAGCAGGTTTGTGTGGGCCAAAGGTAAATTTGGGTTGAACATGAGTAATATATCCTGTAGTGAGGGACAGCAGGAGGCATGAGAAAAGAGACAATTTCTATTAGCAATTTTTAAATAAAATGAGAGCCAAATGCATTATCACAGAGCAGGTAAATATGTTGCCCTCTCTGCTCTTTCTCATGAAATGGAAGTACTTCCTTCTTGAATCCTAACTGGCTTTTTTTGGGTGGAGGGGTGGTGTCGAACCCCACATGGGCTTGAACTCATGGCCTTGAGATCAAGACCTGAGCTGAGATCAAGAGTCAGATGCTTAACTCACTGAGCCACCCAGGCGCCCCTAACTGGCTTCTTACAAGGATCCACCATAGAGACTACATAACTACTGCATAGAAAACAGACTAGAAGGTGCTCTGCCTCTGTGTCTTAAAATTTTATATTCCAGAACACACTGTGAGTACCGTCTGTGTTTAGAGAACAGCGAGTAATTACAAAAGAGGTGGCAGGCCCTCTCCTAGCTTTGAACAGTGGACAGTTATCTAAATGAAGTTAAGACAAACGAAGGGAAGGTCGTAGATAGACAAAAGCATCTTCGGCCAGTAGGAGTCGGCTATAAATTAACATACACAAGTAAACTGAATTTCTGAATCAGAGACCAATACAAAACATTCTCTTCCAGCCGTTGTGACAATGCCTGGCACACTTGATCAGCCTACTTTGTTCCAGAGTGTGAGGCTTTCTGAGCACGGAGGCATTTAGCTGGGTTGATGGAGAACTTTGTGATTTCTTGGGGTCAACGTCGAAAGCTTCATTTTTCATCATACAGCACTGAATGTGCACTGACCACAGGCTTTTCCTGAGAGTTGCTACTCTTGGTTTTCTCATGAAATTGCTGATATGAACTGATTCTCTCATGATTTTGCTTTTTTTTTCTCCTAAAGCTACAGCGAAACCAGAACATTTCAACTGAGGCTTCTGATGTAGTTTTCTCAATAAAAGGAGGGGTTGTAAAGGATTCTTAGGCTCCTTCCTACAAAGTTCATGATGCAGACGTGTTCAGGGTAAAGGACCTTTCCCTACTTTAACACAGGAAGCTTTGTGGTCATGGCATGAGATCCTATGCTTTCTTGTGAAAAGACCTGGATTCCAGGCCCAGCTCTGCACCCCGCCCTCCTTAACTATGTGACCTTGGCTAAATTACATCACTGAACCTCAGTTTACTTACCTCTAAAATAGGAATAATATTGATAACTATCTCACAGGGTGGTCGTGAGAATCTAATGAGACCATAGATGTGCCAATAGTTGGCAAATGGTCAGTGGCAGTGGCAGGCACTGGGAAAGGGGCAAGAGTGAGAAGTTTGTTTCTTTGTATGGTTCGTTCTTTCTTTCTTTCTTTCTTTCTTCCTTCCTTCCTTCCTTCCTTCCTTCCTTCCTTCCTTCCTTTCTTCTTTCTTTCTTTCTTTCTTTCTTTCTTTTCTTTCTTTCTTTCTTTCTTTCTTTCTTTCTTTCTTTCTTTCTTTCTTTCTTTCTTTCTTTCTTTCAGATTTATCCATTTATTTATTTGAGAGAGAGAGAGCATGAACAATGGGGAGGAGCAAACTCCCCACTGAGCAAGGAGCCTGACGTGGGGCTTGATCCCAGGACCTCAAGATCATGACCTGAGTTGAAGGCAGACGCCCAACCCAACTGACTGAGCCACCCAGGTACCCTCATTTGTTTCTTTCATCCACTCTCCTTTTGACTTCCTTCCACAGTTGTCCTTTCTTCGCTCTTGGGCTTGAGGGAAGCTTTCCTGTGATAACCTATTCCCATAGTTAGATCCCCAGAGAGTTCTCTATAAAAGAAACACGATAATTTCAGTACTTAGAAAATTTTCCCAGCATGTAATTTTTCGGGGACCAGGATTGTCTCAAGATTCATCCTCAAAGAGACCCTTTGTTTCCTGGTGGGCGTTAGCCTTGGATGGCTGAAAAAGGAAGGAATGCCTGACAATTATCAGTCCGATGAGAGGCCTCAGAGCATGAGAAATGAGGAGGTTGTTCTGTGTCGATTCTAGATATGTGGTGCCTCCGCTGCTCTAAGTAGATCGTCCAGGGTGATAATGAAGGAGTCACGAGGGTGAACCTTGTAACAAGGCAGCAAGGCACTGCTCACAATTTGAACCTTCCCGTTAGCCTTTTTACATATTTTAAAGAGAGACTTTTAAATCATGAGATAGCCTTGCCTGTTAGATTAATCGGCCCATACGGGGAACCTCTTTCTTAGCTTGGGAGAGACTCAGGAGGGGAAGCTGCTGGAGATGAAAGCTGATGATCCAAATAGCAGGAAAAGGTTTATAGTGTATGATTATTGTTTTCCTTCAGCTAATTTTAATTCTGATGAACGCTGTTTTCTTTGGTGCTTTTTGTTCCCCTAGTCGGTTTTTTTTTCTTCAGTTATATTGTTCAGCCAAGTATTTCTTAAGCCTCTATGAAAACAACACTACATATTTTTTAAAGCCCATGTAAACAAACATTTCCATGAAGATTGGCTTGAAAAATACATGTAGATGGCAGCCGGAAAGACCGTTCTTGCTGTGAAAGGAAAAGATTTGATAGATCGATTGATAGGTAGACAGATAGATAACACACTAGAACTTAATGTTAATTAAAATGGATTAGAATTATGTTAACTCTTACCATTCTGTTTAGTTCCTTTCTGTTCCTGTAACAATCTAAACAGGCAGAATGCCTTGATATATTCTGATCCTTGGATGGCAGGATACATCTCCAGTCAAACTGTTCTAAAACAGATCATTTGTAAACAAGTATTTATAGATTGCCAGTAAACACCAGTCATTGTGCTAGACAACAGGGATAGATGTGGAATCATATATGGAAGCTCATGTGCAAACAGATTGTTACGAGGGCAACAGAAAAGAAAGAGTTCTGCCTTGTTCTCTCAGACCTCTGCCTGGGAGCCGAGGGGAGCCTTCAGAGAAGAGGGGCTATTTGAGTTTGGTGTTGAAGAACGAATAGGAGTTTGTCAGGCAACTCCTTGAAAAGAGGGTAATGTTCAAAGGCATGGCAGAATGAGAAGCGTGGCGTGGTAAAGGAATGACAGGGTTTCAGTTATAAGCTCCTTCTAATGCTATGAAAAGTCAACTTTATATTTAAACCAACAAATAAAAAATGCATACTATAATAGATTGTTATGTCTACCCTCGTTGGTATTAATTTTCTATGTCTCACAACTGCTAATGAAGAGCTAAATGAAGTAACGATCTTCGGGCATGATCGTTGTTGCTAATGAGCAGACTCCCTGCCTTATAGGGGAAAGAGGAAAGAAAGCAACTTCAAGTCTCCCCCTGCCCAATATAGATAAATATGGTTGGGATGCAACCATCACAGTGAAGCGAGTACCAGAGCGGTAGGTCATCTCTACTTCAGTTTTGACCTTTCACCTAAAGCAACACCTTCTGGTGATTTCCAGATGCGGATGCTTGACCATTAGTAAGCAGTCAAGACTAAAACCTTGTTTCCCATAAGCTATGAATAAATAGATGACTTATAAGGACATCATCTCATTATTTCAAACAATCGGGAAATTTGAGAAAATAAGTTAAGCATTTAATAAAGCTCTTGTTCTATCTTCCTTTCTGAGAACAGTATTTTAAAGTTAGCCTCCCTAACAGGAAATAGAATAGCTTGGCAAAAGGAACCACAACTGTATATCTAAACTGGAGGCATGTTTTTGTGGTGGGAGCGATACATATGTTCGCCACCCTTTGCTGGTTAAACTGTATTTCGTTATCATCTCCTTATTTCCACTTCTAATTCTGGAGAACTATTTCCTAGAAACAGGTCAGCTCTCTAGCAGTTTTGAGCATAAGAATTGTTTTAAATGCCTGACCCCAACTTTACTAATTAACATTTTCTCTCCTTCTTAATTGTAGTCCCTCGGGAACACACCTAACACACTTAACACCTCTTGCCATGCACGGGGAGAAAAATAAATTTACCACCAATTTCAACTGCATCATGTATATGGATATTTATGCTATCTGTGGTTTTAAAAAGGACTGCTTGGATTAGGACTATCTCTTTTATATTATTCTAGTCTAATGAACCTACAAAGTTGACCATTACAATACTACGTTGCCACAGAATGCAAGAGTCAGCCCAAGTCAACATCAAGTCAATCTTTTAAATCTAATTTGTTTTGTTTAAAAATTGCTATAATTTGTTCAAGTTAAAGAGCAGATATTTGGGGTGTCTGGGTGGCACAGTCGATTAGGTTAAGCGACTAAGTGACCCACTCTTGATTTCGGCTCAGATCCTGATCTCAGAGTTGAGGGATCGAGACTTGCATTGGGCTCTGTGCTCAGTGTGGAGTCTGCCTGGGATTCTCTCTCCATCTCCTGCTGCTCCTCCCCCCTCCTTCCCTCCCTCTCTCTCCAATAAATAAATAAATCTTAAAAAAAATAAAGAACATATATTTTCCGTTTTTTGGATTTGGGGGATTGTTTGTTTTTGTGTTATTTTGTTGTTTTGGCTGAACTTCTATGGGAGTGTAAAATTCTCTATTATTGGTTCAGACCCAAGGAGTCTCTATAGGTGTGATAATGTTCCTGAGTGCTGAATCATAGGATGAGGATAGTGAATAATTATAGATAATGGCCACCAGTGAAAATGTCATTAATCAGGAAACCATATTCAGATGCTTCCTACAATGTCCAAAGTCAAAGACAGAGCATCACATAGCCACTGACTTCTCCTTTCCTCACTCCCTTTCTTTCTCCTCCCCCATTCTCTCCCTCTTTTCCTCTCTTTCCCTCGTCCTCCTCCTCCTCCTCCTCTTCCTTCTCATTCTCTTCTCTATCTCCTTCTCTTTCTTCAAGGTGGACTAAAATGGACCAACTATCTACTCTGTCAGGGTATTACTCTTTTGCATCTGAAAACTTCAGCTAGAAAAAAATACCAGCAGGTTTCCTTTACATGGTAAGAAAAACCCCAGCAAATAAGCTTTTGAGAAAACCAGGCTTTATGTGCTTTGTGCTTGAGAAAGCAACCGCATCACAGGACATTGTAAGTAAGAGCTGCCACCAAACTCAAAGATCTGTGTTCTCAAGTTTAAGAATGAATCTTACAGGGACTATTCTGGGGAGTTAGGAATTTGTACCCTAAAGAATTCTCTTACATTCTAAAACTGTATTAACAAGTAACAGCCAACTTAACTCACTTTCTTTTGTATGAAGTGTTGTCTTCATCTTTTTTAACTTATTTTTTTTCTATTTTCCTTTCAAACAAAGGTATGCATGCTACACCAAATTTCCCTTTAAATAGAACTTGGAGCAGCAAAGGTACACTAGTGATATTACAGATTTTAGACAATCAATGTTTTGAAGAAAGAATGATTTTTAAGGTCTAGAATGGTTTAAGGAGAGGTCTTTTCAGACTCCTATTACAGCCAGACCTTTATTATTATTATTATTATTACTATTATTATTATTATTATTTTATTTTTAGAGTGCGAGGAGGGGCAGAGGGAAAGGGTGAGAGAATTTTAAGTAGGCTCCATGCCCATCACAGAGCCTGATGTGCTGATCACGGCCTGAGTCGAAATCAAGAGTTGGGCATTTAACCGACTGACCCAGCCATCCAGGTACCCCCAGAGCCCGACCTTTAGACTGAGGTCTAAAGTTTAAAAAAAAAAAAAAGAAAGAAAGAAAATAAAAGGCTTGAATTTCTGCTTAATTGAGAGAGAGACAGAGAGAGAGAGAGAGAGACAAAGACAGAGACAGAGATTGGGAACTAGGCAGACAGAGCACAGTGAGGCCACAGGATGCAGTGGAGATTCTGGGCAATCCACTCCTCCCACATGGGACTCAGGTGCATCAGTAGAGAACTTCGGGGAGTGAAGGATCGGTGTGTGAGGAGGTAACTGGTTTGGCCTCAGTGGTCTAGCCTGGTGCCCTACAACAAGAGATCCATAGGCCTTTCCATGATATTACAGTTTGAACAAAATATGCTAAAGGGTTGTTTCTGCAAATTTTAGTATTTTTAAATAACTTACATTTAACAAATAAATGGTTAAAATGAGAGCATTATAATCTCATTTGGCTAAACTTGTCAAGGGTAAAAATAAAAGCTAAAGAATAGGATGCACTGATAAATTTTGACCAATCATGAGTCACGCTCTGGATTTAGGAGTGGATTCTGTTCCATTCACACCATGGGCTGAGAATAGGAGTCAAATGTTTTCTAATGAAAATGTGGGCTGCTGTGAGGAGATGGGGGCCTGGATTCCGGAGAGGCAATCACAGAGTCACAGTATACTTAAGGCAGAGCCATTTCCCAGGTGGACTCATTCCAAGAAAGCTGTACTGAAAGGTATCATATCCTAGCCTCCAGAAATGGTAGCTACCATCTGAGAAGATGACTTTACAAACCTGTGGTGCTATGAAGACATTTAGGGCGAGTAAGGTTCTCAATATTTTCCTGTCAAATACCCAGGTTGCATTAGGTTCCTTTGTGGGAGGCACTTCCATGGCAAACTCTGATAAGTCAGGTTGTGGGTTATATGTAATTTCTGGCATGCTAGCTGGATTTCTATTCACTCCTCTCTCACCTAAGGCTTTGCTTTATCCCAGGACACAAGTGAGTAAAAAGGGAGGATTTGTTCTTCTAATTTATGAATGTGGAAGAGTATTGTCAAACTTCAATCTCTAACTCCTATGAGTAACAAATAATTTACACAGTGGTTCATACTTGATCAAAACCTACCAGGCTCTCTAGCCATAGTGGTTAAGAACTACAGCTCTGGAGTTAAACCTCTCTTGGTCTGAGAAGGATATAGTATTCTAGAATGTCAGTGCTACTGAAAACTTGCAATGTATATTCTGTTTTCATCCCTCAACTAAGACTTGAAAAGCCTTATCCATTAAGCTTTCTTCACACCTAACTCAGGCTGGGATATTTTCTTTTCTGGGTCACAGAACGTCAAGAGCTGGTTAGGGCTTCCCTTAAGACTAAAAATATCCCAAACTGAAAAGAGGTTCTCACCATACACCAGTTAGGGTTCTCCAGAGAAACAGAACCAATAGGATGTGTGTGTGTGTGTGTTTATTTTTATTTACAATTATGTACGTGTATTTGTGTATATTTTTATTTCCTTGTATTTTATTTATATAATATAAATATACATATGTTTGAGTATGTGTGTAGTTTATTATAAGGAATTGGCTCATGAACTTTATGGAGGATAGCAGCTCCCAAGATCTACAGTGACTCAGTGACCTGGAGACCCAGCAGAACCACTGGTATAGTTCCATTCAAAGGCTGGCAGGCTCAAGACCCAAGAAGAGTAAATGGTTCAGTTCCAATCTAAAGGCAGGATGAAAATAACGTTTTCGTTTGAAGGCCATTAGGCAGTAAGAATTCTCTTACTCAAGGAAGTGTCAGCCTTATTGTTTTATTTAGGTCTTTGACTGATTGGATGAGACCTACCCACATTATGGAGAGCAATCTGCTTTACTCTGTCTGCCAATTTAAATGCTAATCTCATCTAAAAACACTCTCATAGAGACACTCAAAATAATGTTTGACTAAATATCTGGGCACCCTGTAGCCCAGTCAGATCAATCATTATACCCTAAAACATGGAGAATAGAATATAAGGATTTTAGAGTCAAACATTTGTAGACTTAAATCCCAAGGTTGTCTCTAGCTCGTGCACAAATCTGAACAGTTTTTTAGCCTCCTTGAGCCTTCATATCCTTCTTTTCAAATTGGTAACTATATCTACCTCTTAGGTTGATTGTGTGAGGATTAAATTAAATAACATGTATGTAATAGATACATGAAAAATGAATATAAGGCCTCTGCCTCTGGGGATCTAAGTATTTCACCTGCATCTCTGACAAACTGCTTGAGATGAATTATTTCCTATGGTAGCTAATAGATCCTGCTGTTTTCCTTACCAACACCTATTCCTCATTTCTCCCTCTGTCTAGAGTCCTGACATTGTTCAAGCAGGAGATAGCAGGGCTCTAACTTACATATACTGTAGAAAAGACATAACCCTCCTCAGTTCCAAGTGGATACACCACGCCTGGCCTAAGCCAATCACAGGGCATGGTGATCCTATTCGCCAAACGCCAGCGGCCTGGGGATGAGCATGTGACCCTTGCTAGCCAATGAAGGAAAAGGGGAATATGGTGAAGGACCTCTTTGAAAAATCTCTTCACTCACAAAAGAAGAAAAATGAGTGACGAAATCCTGCTCTGGCTCTTCTCCCCTACCTTCCAAGTAAGTTCTGGGAAGACAAAATGTTTGGCTATGAAGCATCCATCCGCGACCATGAAACACTCAGAAAGCAAGAACAAAGGTTATAAGGAGCCTGGGTCCTTGATGCTATTGTTTGTGTATCACGTCTCTTTCCAGACTTGCTGTCCTATCTCATCGACTTTTACTTTTTAAGCCACTTTTAGTTGGTTGTTCTGTTACTTGCAGCTAACTGCACTGTAAATGACACAGGGCACTTTGCCAGTTTTGAACAGAAGATTTCTAACTCACTGAGACTGCAACAAAAGTTTTTAAACAATTGAGACATTGAGACTACCATTTTGGGCACTGGACAAAAATAGAACTCTATGCCTTTATCCTCTACATTTACTCATACACCTATTTCAATAAGCATTTATTGTAGGTCTCCAATGAACAAGACAGTGGGATAAGCCACATGGCAGGAGAGAGGAGGCTACCAAGATGAATGAGACCTGGATCTTGTCCTAAAGGAAACTTATAGTCCAGTTGGGTAGATAAGAAACAATAAAATAAAAGCAAAATCCATCGTTCTGGCCTTAAAAGGAAGCAGGAATCCACCTCTGTAAATCACTAAAGCATGCACCTTTCACATTTTACATTTTATTTTTACATGCCCAGAAACTTGAGCTAAAAGTGGAACAAAAAGAAAAAAAAAAAGAATGAGGTAGTAGAATAAAATAGAAGACATTAAGCAAGAGGGTCTGAATCACACTCTCACGCTTTACTACTCAAGTTGGAATATAGGGGCAAATGTGATTGATGCCTTAGCTTGGCGCCTCTGGAAAAAAGACAATGAGCAAGACAGCTTGCTCTACCTGGCTCCCTTTCAGCTCAGGAGTTGGAAAGCCAATACCGAACTGTATTTCTAGGTTTTCTGGCTCTAGTACAATATAATAAATAAGACGCTGGCAATTTGTGTTAGATTCTTGTACTGGGTCAGCAATTACTATGTGTGAGCGTGCTTCAAAACGACAATCCTCTCTGCTACACTCCAAATGGCTTTTCATATGTAGAAATATGATGTACTTTGTTCTTTGGTGTTTAAAGCTTAACTAGACAGAAATGACTCTTCATCATCTACAAAATAGCTAGAGTAAGTCCAAGACAACTCCCCAAAGTAGAATAAAATCCAGCATCAAAAGGCAGCATGTTATAGTGGATAAAGATTATAGACTCGGGAGCCTGACAGAACTGAGTGCAAATCCTGGTTTTACAGTTTTTATTCGTGTGATCTTGAGCAAGTTACTTTACCACTGTGAGCCTCAGTTTCCCCATTCAGAAAATCAGGAAAACAACACATCGTTCCTAGAGTTTCTCCAAAGATAAATGAAAGGATCCATGTGGACAGCTGCTGGCCTCAGCGTGTGTACTCAGTAATTGTTGCGGCTCGTCCCTGTTTCTTGATTTTGATCTTGGATATACTTTAGATTTTTTATTAGTACAGTCAACTCATAACTAGACAGTAGCAGTAGTACAAATAATACAAAGTGGCAGATAATCCCAGAGTTACTTAGTTTTTCACTTCTAAGTGCTTATCTGCAATTACATTTCATTGGGGATAAATTTTAAGTGAATTCACAAGATTTCAAAAATTTACATAAAATCAATTTGTGATTAGTTGGAAATCTCTTCACTTCGTCTCTTTCGCAGAATGGTATTCAATAACTGGTATGAAGTGGGTACCTACCATGTGTGTGACGTGTTCTAAGGAGAAGGAAGATGGAGGTGGGTATTTTTTATAAAAAAAAGTAAAGGACATTTTTCACTCTCCTAAGAGAACTAGCAAAACTTGAACTCTGTCCTTTTCTCTCTCCTGCCTTTCTCTTTTCTTGTCGCTTATGATTCATGTTGTTTCAAAGAGAGAGAGTGCGGGGTGGTTGGGTCTGGACAGCGGCACAGTTATTTCTGCCCCTCTGATTCCTGTGGGATCATACTCTGAATGATTCAGTGGGTCAGCTCGTTGTATGTGAGGAAAGGGAATGTTATTCAGTGGGATTTCAGGGCGAGGTAAGGATGCAGATTCTCACAGGGAACGTCAGAGCCAAGGACCCGACATCTTTTTACAAGGAGTCAGGCAGGGCAGGTCCACTTGGGGAGTGTGATGTACGAGGATACAATGTGGAAGAAGGCAGGAAGCTAAGACAGCACAGTAGTAGGGGTGAAGGTGGGGAGGGAGGGGAAGACACGGTTAACAGGGGATTTCAGGGAGAAGCAGAGAAGCCTGACGATGTTTTCAGATGCTTTCTGTCTGATACATGTTGTGCAACTCCTGTTTCACTTCTTTACTTATAGTAAATGCCTTCATTATTCTTCTAGATCCCGTAGTTGGACCGGACTTTCCCTGAGCGTGACACTATACAGTGTCCTGTCTGGGGAGGAGGGTTACACATCACCCATGTAGTTAGATAAGTAGGGACAATATATAAGGAAAGAAGATTAGCAGACAAGGCCCAACCCCCAACCCCATCACTTCCTGCTTGCTCCCTGTTTGAACTCTTACTATTGCTTCCAAGAGTGTCATTGTGAAAAAATATAGTGCTTTTAGAGAAAAACTGGGTTCAGAAGTAGAGGAAAGAAGACATTTCAAAAAGTAAAGTTTAAAAAAAAGAAGTAAACCAAACTCGTAGAGGAGCGTTAGCTGGTGGCTAACAGGGCGGAAGGCCTGGCATGCCGTTTGGTGTCCCTCTCCTTGGAAATTCCTCGCCCCACTTTATGAAGGGAGGGAAGGAAGGAAGGGAGGAAGGGAGAGAGGAAGGGAAGGGAGAGAAGGAGGGAGAAAGAGGGAAGGAAGCATGGGGTTGGGGGCAGTGGGGGGAAAGGATGGAGGGAAGAAAGAGAAAGGAGGCCTCACAAAAATAACCCGGCGAAATGAAGGGTCTATCATTACTTCCCTTGTACACACATGAATTGGTTGAATCAATGCCCACTTTCATGCCCAGAAGAGAACAACATCTGATGATGGGAGTTTGATTAGAGGAAACCGGGGGCAGTTTTGTTGGTGCACAGGAGCAGACGGGCAAGAGGTGGGTAAAGAGTTTAAGGCAAAGAAGGAACTAGGCACTGGGGTGAGAAGTCCTGGAAGGCAGAAGAGAGGGGAAGTCATGAAAAGACTAGTTCCAGGCTCTCTACTTCCCCACCAGGCTTTGGCTTCCATATGCTCATTTGACAACTCTGTGGTTCGTAAGTGTCAGGGTGCTTTAAAGACTACATGGGATGGGTGAAACAGGTGACGGGATTGGAGGGCACTTGCTGTGCTGAGCACCGGGTGTTGCATGAGAGTGTTGAATCCTATATTGTACACCTGAAACTGATATTATACTGTATGTTAACTAACTGGAATTCAAATAAAAACTTCAAACAAATAAACAAAAGACTACTCGGGAAGCTTATTAAAAGCCTGTCTTCCTGAGCACGACATCCCAAAATTCTGATATGGTAGGTCTGACATGGAACCCAGCGATGGACATTTGTCGTGGATTCCAAGTGATTCTGATGAGAGCCGTTCTCAGTACTCTTTGCAAAACAATGGAGTACATGGCCCGGAGGCAGCTGATTCATGAGTCTTGACAATAGGAATGTCCAATAGCAAGCGGTATGGGCCTTGTTAGGCCTGATAGGACCAAACATAAAGAGGTCACGTTCAGGAACCGCTCCGTAAAGGTCTACCCATTTTGGTCTACGTATTTTGGACAACATGCCCCTGCTTTAAAATGTCGGTTCAGGTTCTGGTTCCGGCAGCTTGCTATGGAATGGACCGAGGAGTTACTAAATAGAGCTTATACAGCGGGATTTCAGGGCGATCCATACCTGCGATTACTGAGAAAGCTCAGTTTTAGAAGTCGTTCTTAACGAGTATATTACAGCAGTCTTTGATAGTGTGCTACCAAATTTAGATCAGTAGATAATTTTTATTTTTGCTGCAGCAGATAATGTTGATTTTATCACATTTTTCAGAAGCAATATTGAGCTGAGTAGGTTATATATTTCAGTGCAGTGTCCTAGGTAAGCAATAGGTAGAGTTGAAAAGTAGAGTATGAGAACAACTTGGGATCTCTGCAGGTGGCATGTTTTCTGGAACATGCTAGAACCTTGCGTGGGAAATATTTAAGAGTCCTGAAAGGGCAAGGGACAGTTCTATGCACCTAGAGACATGACAGATGGGCAACTGATTGTCTTAGTTTTACAGACACAAAGGAATCTCTTTGAATGAACTATCAAATATTCTAAAATCCAATGTGTCTGGGAACGCCAAACCTCTGAGAACCACCACACTACGGTGGCATTCGGCTTAAGGAACAATCATACCTCACTAGAGTATTGAGTACAACCTATAGGACTCAATTTAGGCAGCAAAAGCTGACAAGTGGGCTGGGGGAAAGGGGAGAAAGCAGAGAATGGACAGAGCCAGAGGCTCTTGGACTAGGTTTCCAGAATGAAGGACTGACTCCACAGATTCCCTACCAATCCAGAATAATTTTGATCCTTAGGATTCTCATGGGTGGGGCAAAACATTAGAAGTCTCCATGAAGTGGAATGTCACAATTAAACCATCATAGTTAGCTGAAATAGGATTCCCTGTAAATAGACTCTGAGTCTGGGAGTGGCCGGCAGAAGTTTCACTGGGAAGGGATGTCAGGGGATGGGCCTGCTTGGAAGTAAGGAAGGCAAGATGAGGCACAAGGTGGGGTTGGCCTGCAATTTGGTTGCAATGGAGTCTTTGGCTAACCTTATAGGGGGAACTGGGTTGGCCATTTAGAATTGTCCCAAGATGAAGCAGAAGAGTTCATACTTTGTAGTTTCTCATCAGCCATCTGGCGTTGGCCTCTCCCTTGAAAATGGTTATAACCTTGGGTGAGGCAGTATTTAGTGAGGTACACAGCTGTGAGCCTCGGCAGCTGATTTTGTATATTAGTCAGCTTGGGCTACCATAACAAAATACCATAGACTGGGTAGCTTAAAAATAGTAATTACTTCTCACAGTTCTGGAGGCTGGAAAGTCCAAGATAAAGGTGCTGGCCAGTTTGGTTTGTGGGTGAGGACTCTCTTCCTGGCTTGCACGGGGCTGCCTTCTCACTGTGTCCTCACATGGTGGAGAGAGAGTATGCTCTCTGGTTTATCTTCCTCTTCTTATGAGAACACTAATCTCATCACGGGGTTCTCACCCTCATGACTTCATCTAAACCTAATTACCTCCCAAGGCCCCACTTCCAAATACTATCATATTGAGGGGTAGGGCTTCAACATTTGAATTTTAGGCGGACTCAATTTAGACCATAGAAGGAATATCAACCCAAAGGAGGGGATCTGGACAGAGCATGAGAGTATCCATTACAATAGTATAATCTGAGGTACCACTTAGGATGGAAATCATTGAACAGGGGTTTTGTGGGAAATGATAAACAAAGACATGTCTTGGCCCCTGATAATAATTGGTTAGCAGAGGCTAAGTAAGTTACCATTGCCCTGGGGGAACAGGCTGGCTTTGCATGAGCTTCTATTACCAACAGGAAACTGGAAACTGTCTCAGGAATTGAGATAAAGCCTCTTCTTAAAAAATAGGAAATCGCATTGATGCAATCATCAATGGGAGAAGGCAACAGTTCAATATTTATGCACATAAGCATACACAGAGGGAAAGATCCTACTTTCTCCAAATACACGGCATAGAGTAGTGGAAGTAATTCCAAATCTTTGGAGGATCTGGGCCTTGTCCCATTGAGTTACTTGTTAGTCACTTACTTAGAACAGGGCTGTTATAGGAATCTCAGAGCTCTCATTCAATATCTATAGAAGCTAAAAGTTCAAACCTCGTCAATGCTGTTATTGATATTATCTACTATTATCCATGATAACATTCTTTTTATTTGCTATGCTCCAAAGGTAAAGAGCAAAAGTGTGACACCAATGACATCTATAGAATGCCTCAATGCTGCAGTGTGATAGGAACATTTTACAGATTTGAGTTTAAAGCAGAGTATAACCTCCAAGCCTGAATGAACCCACCAAACTCCCCTTCATGGATCAGAATATGTGGCTACTTCCGGGCTCATTTTTCCAGATTCTGAATTTAAAAGCTATAAAGCTCCTGTACCTTAAAGAAAACGAATTGATAATTTGCTCTGTATTTTACTATTTATAATGAAATCTAGCCCCAAATACTCAGTTGCTATGATTTGGAATATTATATTAGTTCTTTCCCACCCTCCCCCACAGAATAATCCATGTTTTCCTCCTGATGGTAAGGTTTAGTAGTCTTATATGTTGCCTTTTCCTCCCCAATGCATCCACCTCCATCCCTCACTGGGCTTCACTTACGAACTTCTGTGAATTAGTAGCATATGAATTTTGTAGTCGGAGCACAAGAGTATCTATCTTGGATATACAATTCATTCTTATAGTCCTTTCCTGTCTGTCTTGAAAAAGTCATACTAATCAATGCCAGTCCTGAGTTATCACACCAAGAATTTGTAATGCCAATTAACTCAAAATTTCCAGCATGTATGAAGATTTATGATTGCTCCAGTGATGTCTTGCCTTGCTAAAAAGCAAGCCCTGAGTTTTGTTAATGCAAGGTGTGTCCTCAAGGATAAAAGAGTAACTTCAGGATAATGAAAAGTTTCCTGTACTGATTAATTGGAGAGAAACCCCTAGTTAAACAGAATTCAACTCACTTGTTTATTTTCCTTTATGTCATTTATGATACACTTTATAGTCTTTTTCTTTTTTCTTTTACCATAGAAAATACAATTTTATTTATTTATTTATTTCACTTTCTTTCCCAAGTTTCTCTTTAAATTCCCATGAGTTAACGTGCAGTGTCTATTAGCTTCAGGTGTAGAATTTGGCAATTCATCCTTATGTGCTGGTTCTCATCACAAGCGCTCTCCTTATCCTTATTCTTATGATAATTGATAAACAGATATTTAAAGTAATTCGAATGTAGGTCAGAAATGTGATCTTTATGTCACTGTTTCTGTTGGCCAAATAAAATTACATGGCTTAAGTTATAATAACAATATCCTCTACAACGCAACAAAAAAGTTAAGCCCATTGTGTGTTAGATAATTAATACAATAACCGTGTGTGTGGAAATGATCATGTAAACATTTATTTAAATTACACAATTTATAAGTTGCTAGATTATTGAATGACTCATAAGTGACTCAAATTTAACAATCTGCTCAGACTTTTCACGTGAAAAATGAGACAAATTAACAGTCTAATATAGAAGAATGTTTTGAGGTATGCTTACTTTGAACAAATTCTCCAAAAGATTAGGCCTTTGTGTAAAGGAATAAAAAATTACCAAAAGAACTCAATTTTTAAAAATGTTGTTTATTTATTTGATAGAGAGAGAGAGAGCACAAGCAAGGGGAGGAGCAGAGGGAGAGGGAGAAGGAGAAGTAGACTCCCCACTAAGCAGGGAGCCTGACGTGGGGCTCGATCCCTGGACCTTGAGATCATGACGTGAACTGAAGGCAGACGCTTAACCAACTGAGCCACCCAGGTGCCCCCAAAAGAATTCAATTGTTATCTCCATGGCTACACTACAGAACTCAGCAAGGACAAATATTTCACCCGTGCAAAAGAATTTGTCATGTCCCCTCCATTGTGCTCTTTATGAAAGTAAACAAATGATATTTCCTCCATTAGGCAATGTTTTCTGCCTTATTCTCTCTCATCAAGGCCAAACTTCAAGTTCTGGTGGGGAGGGAGGAACTTGTTAATGTTAATGCTAAGATTTGCAGGTAATCCCACCGCTATTTTACCCAGAGGAAAGTAACATTTATCAAGCACTTAATTTATTGAGCCAGGCCTGTGCTTGCTAATGCTTCAATATGTCGCTTATTCATTCATTCAATAAATACTTATTAAAGGTGTACTCTTGGCTAAGCACTGGGAATACCAAAAAGAATACATCAGATTCCATGTTTTTAAGATAGAGTCTGGTTCTCTAATCCAGATCATTCTGTTATCTCACAATAACTGAAATAAAAAAAGTGTAGTATCCATTTTTATTTTGATGATGAGGAGACTGAGACTCAGAAGGTTTCAATGATTTGCCCAAGGTCAGATGCAGTGCTTACGCTCAAGTCATCAGACTCAAAAACTACATTCTCACTCCAATTTCCGTTTGTTTTTACTGGATAAAACACTTTTACACTCTATTTGGACAGTAGGAACTGAAATGTCAGTTAAGCACTCAATGTCAAAATGCAATGATGTACAGTCTGAAAGCTTATCTTTTCTTTTTTTACTTTCTTTATGTCTATCACTTACAGAAAAGATGCCTGCAGATGGTTCTTTGCCTTCCCCACAAATTAGGGAAAGAAACAAAACTGCATTGTATGGCAAGCAGGCAATCTAGTTGTCATCCGTTGGTGCTGGTTTTCACAGGAGTCAAAACTGAGCAAGCTACAACATTGAGACTCGAATCCAGTCAGGGTTGCTAATCTTCAACGGTATGTTAGTTGAGGTCCTTGAACGTGATTCAAGCTCACTTCACAGTTCGTTTCTCCTTGCCTGAGGATTCTTAGTGCTAACTCCTATTTCTATGGGTAAATGCTGACGCTAGACAAGGGCAAGCATTTAGTTTTACTGTGGGGGGTACTTTGAAAGAATGACCTGGGGCTTGGCCAAAGGCCAAGTCCATTGGAAACTCCCCTCTAAGCTGTGCATTTTTAGGCTGTGGTCATCTTTGGGATTTCCCCCAAAAAGTTCTCTGTCATGGCAGAAATTTAACAACCCCATTTTCAGAATAGTATACAAAGCCAGGATGTCGAAGCGAGTGTGAAAGAATTTGCTTTGCATCTTCATTTCTCCGTTCTTCTTAAACCCTTCCTCATTCTTAAATCTTTTTCATTTTTGTATTCTTAAATCTTTCTCTATTTGCATATTGAAGTCTTCTTGTAAAAGTCTCTGCTTCCCCTCCAAAATGGTGCACTCAACATTTCCTGACAGTTTATGTCCCATAGAATTCTAGGTACTTTTGGTTTATTACAACCAAGACGAAAGAGAAAGTTTCTAAGTAGCATCTTGACAGGCTTCTAAAGTAATGAGTTACAGACTAAATGTTTTATCAAATACAACGGTACAATTCATGTTTCTACCAAGCTGTTCCTTGGTTAAAAAGCTGGATATACATATATATATACTCATATATATGTGTACACACACACACACACATAGGAACAAAAAAAGATATATTCAGCCTATTTAAGGTACATATCCCTCTTTAAGTTGTTGATAAAAGCACTAGATGACTGGATTTTATTTGTTCAACATAACAAAATCTTTAACCTTGGAAATCATTCCTAGAATAGCAGACTGTTATGAAAAAGATCCTCATTGGTACAAAGGTATCAAACTATCTACATTACTCAAATTGTTTTATTTCCCAAATAGGCCCATGACCTCCACATGTACTAGAAGACTAGAAGTATATACAGAAATTACTGGTCAAAATTATCTGTGACCCAGATACTGTTTGGATTTGCATGAGATGTTTCCAAAGCAGTCCGGGAAAGCCCACAAATTCAAAGCAGCCTCTTTATCCTCACCCCATTTCTGCTGAGTCCAGGAACCTTATTTCATTTCCTGCATGGTAGGCATTTTTTAGGGACTAGGTAAGCCATGACATCTGCACTGCTTTCTGAGTCATTGTCGTGAAATGATACATACTTGGGTGTAGTACAGCTACTTGGTTCCCAGAGAAAACAAACAAACAGAAGTCAGCTAGGAACTTGATTTTTGCTAAAAACAAAGACAATGTACAATTCAAAAAATTTTATTTATTTTTTAAAAACAGGGCCTTCAGCTTTTAAGTTTCCAAGTGGTGTTTTCTAACCCTGAGAAAATATTTTAAGTGAGAACTTTTGCTCTGTATGCCTCCTTCAGGCACAGGCCATAGTGGTGTGAAGGCAACTGGTCAGGCCTCTTCCCAGAATGTCTGTCTCTGGCAGATTGAGACAGAAAACTCCTATTTTGATAGACCGGAGGGGCATGTATTCGTAGAAAAAAGCCCTGTATTCGAGTAGACTTAAAAGTAATTCCATCATTTTTATCAATATGCAGAGTAAATATTTATTGATACTATTAACTGCCATACATGACAGTGTCCTAGGTTCTGGACAGCTATAAAGAGTAAAATATAGTTCCTGCTCCGAACTTAGAATATAGCATATGGGGATGAGGATGAAGCATGAATACTAAAGCCCCCGGACTTTAATCTATTATGAAATTACCAATAAAGCATATAGTGACTTCAGAAGTGGAGGAGGAAAGAACAGAAGTTAAGTCTCCGGCTAGTTAGAACAGAATATATTTAAGGATAGTATTCAGATTTCTTAAATCATTGATGTAGGGAACAGAAGCCAGCAATGTTCCTGGGAAATTCGTAGAAGAACAACCAAAACAAAAAATTAAATAAATGGTTCATCCTACCTTCTCAAGTGAGGAATAAAGTTGGATAGAAAAGTGTTATCAAGTACTTATATTATACTGGGCACTGATGAGATACTAAATTCTCAAATCATAATAATATCCTGGTGTCATTTGCTTTTTTTTTTTTTTTTCGTTTGCTTTATTGTTAAGATGAACTGATGAGTGGAGAGGTCAGGTAACTTGCCCAAGGTCACACAGATAAAAAAATGGTAGAGTTGGGATTAAAAGCAAAGTCCAGCTAGTTTTGACTAAGTGGCTTTGAATTAGCAAAGGCCGACAAGGAGAGGAAACACAAAGCATGGGAAGCAATTTCAGGATTTAACCAACGATTGAAGCCTAGCAAGCCTGGGCCAGTTTGTGCTGTGGTCACAAACAACGGCCCCATGTTGGTGGCTTATGGCAAAGAAGTCTGTTCCTGGCTCCCGTTTACCTGATTGCTGCGGGCCTACTGGGCTCTGCCGGAGCTCTCTTCACTCTAGGGTCCGGTTTGAAGGAACCACCGCTGCTTTGGGTATTACAGATCTTGTTGCTGGAGGGAAAACCCCTTAAAGCTTCTGCTCGAAAGTGGCACATACCACTTTGCCCTCATTTTGTGGTGCAAAGTAAGTCACATGAGCAAGCCTGAGGTCAGTGGGACAGGGACATGTAGTTTGTGTCAAGGAGGAGTGGCAAATATCTGAAGAAGAGCATGACCAATCATCACCTGCCCTCAGTCATGTTATAGCGCTCCCTGCTTTCTGCACCGTGTATTTCCCCTGTCCCCCAAAGAGATGGACCAAAATTCCTCTTTATTCATGGGACTAGGCTCCACGTCCAGGATCTTGGGATTTGCTCTATCTCAGGTCTAGCTGTTGTTCACTTTGGTCTAGAGAACTATAAATTAAATAGCAAGTTATTTGTCCCCTACACACTCAACGTACGATGATGGAAAAAGAGCAGAGTAACGTCAGGAAACATTTCCACATGGTAAAGGGAAAAAGAAGAGACCTGCAAGAATCTCTGGGTCATCAAAATCCTAAGATTCCACAGGGCAGCCACAGTGAGGTGCCTCTGGCGTTGAGGGGGGGGGTTCCCATTTTGGGTCACTACAGATCTGGGGCAAGCTTAATCTGTGGGATGGGGTGACATGCTTTGAATTGGAAACAAAAGCAAAGGTCTGATTTTACCTGGACTGGGACTTTAAATAATTGGAAATGAATCTTCATCTGGGCTATCAGAAGTAACCAAGGGCTCTGGGATCAGCTGCAGATGTTTTAAGGGACAGAGAAGGGAAATTCAATAGAACACTGGTGAGAACAGTGACTAGAGGAACTGCAAAATCTTTGCATGTCTCTACCTCTCTGGGTTCAGATTTCTTGTAAAGTCAGAATTGGCAGACGGGGGGCAGCTGTGGGTATAGAAGATGACTACATTTTCTTTTTTTTTTTTTTTTTTTAAGATTTTATTTATTTATTCCACTGAGATAGAGACAGCCAGCGAGAGAGGGAACACAAGCAGGGAGAGTGGGAGAGGAAGAAGCAGGCTCATAGCGGAGGAGCCTGACGTGGGGCTCGATCCCACAACGCCAGGATCACGCCCTGAGCCGAAGGCTTAACCGCTGTGCCACCCAGGCGCCCCGATGACTACATTTTCTATCCTTGATGGCTGGGAAAACGCTGATACTATACATAGACATTGGGAAAGAGAGAAGAAAACAGATTTCAGAAAGGAGGCGATGGCTCTAAGTTCGGATATTTTAGATTTGCTAAGTGCTCAACATGGAGCTAAGTATTATAATCAAGAAAAAGTGAAAGAGCAGAATTGTAAGAAGCATGATCAGATTCAGGAAGCTCACGGTAGATTGGGCTAAGTAAGACTAACTTCCGAGAAGCAGAGGTGCCAATGTCATGTTTTGATGCCGTTGGTGGTCCACTTTTAATGGAAGTGGAGGGTTGGGAAGTTCATTCCCTCTCATCTTTCTGCGTGGTGCTGAGACCATGCCCTATCTGTCTCAGCGTGGCCGTTATCGCTCCTAATGATATCTGTCCAACGTCTTTGGCTGGAAAAGCCAACGTCAGAGTTTCCAAGTAGTTCTCTCCTCCTTGCACAATATACAACCTTCATTGCTGAGGAACATCCTTGGACAGGCAGTTTTCAAGGACAGAGAGAAAAAGGACACAGCAAGATCGGGATAACATTGATGGCCTCCAAACCTAAGCCACAAAAAGGTCTGGATGGCTCTATGTCTGACTGAATCACATGTCATGGATAGACAACCTTGGACCACTCTTATAAGAATTTATTCACCACCATGGAATAGCTCATTTTTTCCCTTTTTCCTTTCTCCAAGGTAAGTCAAAACTTAACAAATTATCATCTCTTCTGTACCACAACCATACAATTTATTTTTCAAATGCATGTTTTTTATCTTAACATGTAATAATTTCATTAAGATATTATGTAACATAATGTTAATATTAACAATAGTTTGTATATTGTTTTAAAGAATAAATAAATAAAATAATAATAAATAAAATAAATATTTTAATGTCTCTGCTTTAATTTCTAATACAGTTAACAGTGGCTATAACCCGTATTTTATTTTTTTTGTATTTTTTCAGTTTTATTGAGGTATAATTGGCAGATAGAATTGCAAGATATTTAAAGTGTGCATTATAACGATTTGATATACACATACACTATGAAAGGATTCTACCTGTCTAGTTAACTAACACATCCATCACCTCACATATCAATCTTCTTCTTCTTTTTCTTCTTCTTCTTCTTCTTCTTCTTCTTCTTCTTCTTCTTCTTCGTGAGAACATTTAAATTCTACTTTCTTAACATATTTCAATTAAACAATACAGTGTTATCAAGTATAGCCACCATGTTATACACTAGATCCTCTGACATTATTCATCTTATCGCTGCAAGTTTATACCTTTTTGCCAGGTCTCCCTATTTTCCCCACTCCACAGCTCCTGGCAAACACTTTTCTATTCTCTGTTTCTATAAGTCTGACTTTTTTTTTAGATAACTCCATGCAGTATCTGTCTTTCTCTGTCTGGCTTATTTATTTTTGCATAACGCCCTCAAGCTCCATCCACGTTGTCTCAAAGAGCAAGATTTCCTTCTTTCTCATGGCTGAATAATATTCCACCGTATCTTCTTTACCATTCATGCATTGATGGGCACTTTGGTTGTTTCCATATTTTGGCTATTGTGAATAGTGCTGCAATGAAGATGGGGTGCAGATATCTCTTTGATACCCTGTCTTTGTTTCCTTTGGATATACTTAGACATGGGATTGCTGGATCATATGGTAGTTCTAGTTTTTGAGGAACCTCCACATTTGTTTTCTATAGTGGTCACATCAATTTATATCCCCACCAGCAGTGCACAAGGTTCCCCTTTCTCCACATCCTTACCAACACTTATCTCTTGTTTTTTTCTTGACAGCCATTTTAACAGATGTGAGGTGATTATTTTATTGTGGTTTTGATTTGCATTTCCCTGATGATTAATGATGTTCAGCACCTTTTCAGATCTTAAAGTTAAGCCTCTAACCCATCTTAAGTTGATTTTTTGGTATAAGATAGGGGTACAGTTTCATTCTTTTGCATGTGGCTGTCCAGTTTTCCCAGCTGTAACTCACATTTTAAAAAGTGTGGTAGGATCCTAAATAATTTTGAAGAACGTAAAAGGATCCTGAGACCAAAAATTTGAGAACTGAGCCATATCATTCACTCCACCTTTATAGCCTGTGAATCAATGATCGTTGTCACTGCCCACACTTTGTCCCACATCTACAACGAATATCATTAGTTTTGCTTGGACCAGGGACTATCACCGTGTTTGAGAATGAAGGAGAGCCCACTAGAATCAAAGCATCTTCGTATAGGGAATGTGTCATTTTTGTCTCTGTATCTCCAGTACCTAGCCCAGAGCCTTACACGTGGTAGTTGCTTAGTAAAGAATTTTATACAAATGTACAGAAATGATAACTTCATTTCTTTTTTTAAATATTTTTCAAAAATGTATTTATTTGTGAGAGAGACAGAGCCGGGCGGGGAAGGGCAGAAGGAGAGGGAAGGGAACAAACAGACTCCCTGCTAAGCGCCGAGCCCGAGGACAACGCTGAATATGCGGGGCTGGATCCCAGGACCCTGAGATCAGGACCAGGCCAAAGTCAGACGCTTAATCGACTGAGCCACCTGGGTGTCCTGGTAACTCAATTTCTTTCTTTCTTTTTTTTTAAAGATTTTATTTATGTATTTGACAGAGATCGAGACAGCCAGCGAGAGAGAGAACACAAGCAGGGGGAGTGGGAGAGGAAGAAGCAGGCTCATAGCGGAGGAGCCTGATGTGGGGCTCGATCCCAGAACGCCGGGATCACGCCCTGAGCCGAAGGCAGACGCTTAACCGCTGTGCCGCCCAGGCGCCCCTAATAACTCAATTTCTTGACCAAAAAAATGGACTTCTTGGTTTGCTTGATGTTCAAAGGAGAATCTGAAATGATATTGATGATGCTAAAATGAGAAGGCTCTGAAGTGACCTACCACCGAAAGACCTGAACAGACAACAAATGACATTATATTTTAAAACAAAGCAATAAAACAGTAACAGTTAATCTTATTTGAATGCTCCATGTGTCAAACACTAAGCTAATCACTTTAATATATCAACTCATTTATTCCTGAAAAATAACTTCAGGAGTTAGGTGTTACTATTCTCAACTAACAGACAATACTGATTGTTGCAGGGACTATAGCATGCAGCTGGCCTAAGGTCACACACGGTGAGGGACGGAGCTTGGATTCTGACTCCTCCAAAATGTACTAATTCCCTCAAAAATGATAACAGCTGTTAGAGCCTTTATGTCCATTACATCATCCTTTTCTCAGAGCAACCCCACGTCAGGTGAGAGGCTCGGGTCATAGCCCTAGTTACAAAGTGGAAACTGAGGTTTAGAAGAGTCCTTTCAGTTGCCTAAGGTCCCACATTCAGTGGAGGACAGAGCGAAGTCCTGCCCAGAGGCATCTCCTGCTTGGGCATGGAGCCATTGTTCCCAAGGGAAGTTATGAAGTCGACAGGCATTTTGAAGTGAACCAAGACTTATTATGTGTGTGTTACAGTGGTTGCCCCACTGCCCGAGGTGAAGACAGACTCTGTCTAAAGTCTGTCTTTCAAGGACTAAAATCCTATTCAGTACAACAATGCACAGATACTTTGAGTACCGTTGCTTTGTGAGTGAAAGTGTACGATTTAGGCAAAGAGAAAAGCTAGTTGTATATAGGATAGGAATTGAATGAGAGACGACTTAGGGCAGAGAAAGGAGGGAAATGTAGGAAACAGGCGAGAAAGACTGTCTGCTCTGTAAAGAATTCTTGCCCACACTGATCTTTTCCTGAGGTATAAAGAAGAGCAAACAAGAGATCAAGATTTGGGTTTGGGTTTGGGTTTTTTTACTAATACTATCTATATCACCTAGGGTAAGTCACAATATTCCTGAGTCCCAGTTTTATATCAGTAAAATGAGGAGGTTGAACTAGATTAATAATTTTCCATTTCCCCCCATACCACTCCCAGCCTCACTGCCAAGAGATAAAACTCTCAATACATTGTGTTTTTCCAGAAAGAATATTTAATGTATATACAAACTACACATAAACATACATATACAAGAGCATATCTACTTTTTTTACACAAATAGTATTACGTGATTCATGCACGTAATCATGTATTTCTGCAACTTGCCTTTTCAAGTTGATTGTAGGCCTTGAAGATCTTTCTCTAACAATACATACAGATTTATTTTTCCTTTAAAAACAGCTATTTAGTATCCCATTGTATGAAGGCTCCATAATTTATTTAGACAGATCCCAATTGAAAGAGATTTAGGTTGTTTCTAAATTTTTTTGTTATTACAAACATTGCCGTTGAGAACCTCCTAGAGCAATTTAAATCTTCAGTGTTAGAGAATACATCACTCTTTGTGGAACTCCTGAAGCATCGCCACGAAGCCCCGGGGTTCCAGGAAACACAGTTTGAAAACCACTAAACAGATGATTTTAAATTTCCTTTTCTCTCAATTAAATGAAACTCTTTTAACCTTTAGTGTTTGTTTCACTCGCACATTATTTTGCAGTATCTCCTAACAGTTTTGAGCAAGTAGATAGGTTTTTGTCTTTCAAACCAGATTATAATCAGCTTCAGGCTGTTGATTGTTTAGCACTTTCTGCGTTCCTCAAAGCCTCGACTAGCACTGAGCAAAGCCTAAGAAGTGCTCAACACACATGTGGTGAATGGCATTAGAAGAGAATTGGGTTAGTAAGACAGAATACTTAGCTATACTTCTCTGTTGATTGTAGTTGTCAAATAGAGTGTGGATACCTCGCAGTTAACCTTGATTCCTGTGGAGAGAGCCTCAGTGGGTTAGATACCGTTTAACTGGAAAGGTGAATGGCTAATCCCTCCACGCATGCGTTGTATTTCCAGGGTGGATGGCCACGCACAACGCTGGTGGTACCATGCAGATTATATTCTATGTAAGCGTTGCCTCCTGGAGTTGTGCTCCAGTTGGCCAAATTCACATAGAGTACAACATGAATTGTGCTCCCTAGAATTGTACAGGGCATTAGCAAAATACATAGTGTCCTGGGGCGCCTGGGTGGCACAGCGGTTAAGCTTCCGCCTTCGGCTCAGGGCGTGATCCCGGCGTTCTGGGATCGAGCCCCACATCAGGCTCCTCCGCTATGAGCCTGCTTCTTCCTCTCCCACTCCCCCTGCTTGTGTTCCCTCTCTCGCTGGCTGTCTCTATCTCTGTCGAATAAATAAATAAAATCTTTAAAAAAAAATACATAGTGTCCTCTCCTCTATTCTGAGCAAATTTGTTCCATCCATTATTGCCTCAGTTACTTGAATCTCTAGTCCCTCCCATTCTACTTACTCTTTCCAGGTAAACATGTTTGTCTCTTTCATCATCACAAGCAGTAATAAAGCAGACAGTGCTGATAAATCACTTGCCTACATCCCATCTATCTTTCATGGATGAAGCTTTTTGAAGGAAGTCTACACCCCTGTTCTCAACTTTACAACCACTCTGCTGGGTGATTTTCACGTACTATCCTACTTGAAGTCTCATCACCTCATTCTTCTGGAAACTCCTCTTCTCCCCTTTTGTGATGGCACTTTTCCCTGGTTTTTCTCCCATTCTCTGTTCACCTTTCAGGCTTCTTTAGGAATTCTTCTCTCTCGACCGAGTTCTTCCGTCTCCTGTGTTCTGGAGCTCCAACCCCTGGCTCTGTTATTCTTAGTCCAGTCTCTTTCTGATTCATTGGCTTCAGGGCAAGTAGCTTCCTCTAAAACTTGCTCTTCCTCCTGGTTCCATACTTTTTCATTCCATTTTTTTCCATTTTAATTTGCTGAATATACTACCATCTACCCTGATGTCCAGCTATGAAAACTTGGACCCCTATACCACTCCCAGTCCCATTACCAAGAGGTGAAACTCTCAATATATTGTATCTTTCCAGAAATAATATTTACTTATTTTAAAGATTTTATTTATTTATTTGAGAGAGAGTGAGAGAGCACACAGAGGGAGATGGAGAAACAGACTCCCCGCTGAGCAGAGAGCCTGACCCTGGGCTCAATCCCAGGACCCCTTGATCATGACTCGAGTCGAAGGCAGACGTTTGAACAACTGACCCACCCAAGCGCCCCCAGAAATAATATTTAATGTATGTATGAGCTCATATACATTATAAAATCAAGTCACCCTTGACTTTCCATTCTTTCTCATCCCTAACATTCAATCAACAAGTTTAGTCTGTACCAACTCTTACATGTATTCAAATCTGTTCACACCTTCCTAGCCCACAGTCACGCTCCAGGCATACCACCAGCTTCCTGGATTATTGCCAATGGTCTCCTAATTGGACTCATTGCCTCTGGTCTAGTCCTTGCCAATTCATTGGGCTTCAGCTGAACTTCTAAAACATTAACACTGCTCAGCTAAACCGGATGGCTACAATTTTCAGTAGGTTCCTAAACCATTCAGGATAAAGTCCTAACACCTTTGCTTAGTGCAGATGTCCTGTTTATCTCTCACCTTTACTTCCCACCACCTCTTCCATTTCATCCTTGCTATGTTTTACATACTCGATTCCTTCTTCTTGGAATATCATTTCTCATTGTCCTCTACATACCTCAGTCTTTACTTCCTTTTTTATAACACCAACTTTCATCATTCTCCTACATCTACCTCAAGCATCATGTCCCCCAGGAAACCATCCCAAGCCCAGATTCTCATTCAGTCTTCTCCCTCAGGCTACACTCACGCAGGTCTTCAATATAACTTCCTCTCTCTCTTTCTCTCTCTATCTGTAAGCTCTAGGCACAACATGGGCCTTAACTCACAACCTATCTAGATCAAGAGTCACGTGCTCTACTGACAGAGTCTGCCACGTGCCCCCAATATAACTTTGTCTTAGTATTTGCCAATGCGTGGTGTAATCGCTAATTGATCTTTCTCCCAATAAATTGTATTCTTTGGTATTTCCAATACTTAGAACAAAGAATAAATATTTGTTGGATGAATGAATAGACTGTCTTTTGATGGGATTATTTTGTGGAAGAGTGACTGTTTTTGTTAAATCTGAATAACCAAATCTTGAAAATTTAATACACGAACTTTAATATTTTTTCCTGATTATGAAACTGTGGATTTAGTTATAATTGGTGTAAAGCACTTTAATGCAAATGAAAATTAATTTTTAACACATTTCTCCTTCTACTTAACCCCTCTCCATTATATTATTAAAAAACAAACAAGGTCAAGAAACTATTTCAGTCTAGAGAAAACAAAAGAAAGCTGATGTTTCAGAACGTTGCCAAATAAGAGTGGATAAAAGGTGTTCAAGAGAAAGTTGCGGGGGATGGGGGGCCGGAAACAGATCTTATAATACTTTTTTCAAAAATGAAATTAGGATTTTTTTTTTTTTTTTAGTTTTTACTTTGGTCATCTATGTATCCTTCCATTCTTGTTTGGCTGTATTCAGGTTTCTCTCTGGAACTCCTTATCTCTAATCCCTTGTCCTGACTGCTCTCACTTTATCTCTCACTCCACCGCTTCCCTCCAGGTTTGCTCAGTCTGTCTCCTCCCAGGCTGGGCTCCCCAGGCTCTCCGTGGCCCCCTGACCCTGCCTTCCTCTCCCAGGACCGTATTCCCCTGGCCTCTCATTTGCCTCCCAGCAACCCAAGCAGAACAATACTGGACGTGAAACTGGCAAGCTGACAAAAAGGAGAGCAGTTGGAAAGAAAACTTTACTCATCAAGAAAGAGGCAAATATCTTAAAAATATCTGTGGGAAGGTGTTTGCTAAATCATCTGCTTCTTCAGATGTGGAAATTTCAACAATATGATTCCACGACAGCGGAGGTTCGCAAGAAGCACCTTCTCGGGCTAGATGACTGAGCAGATGTGAGGAATTATAGACCTCGAGAACTCAGCCTTGAATAAAATTCAAGATTTCCCCCCTTCCCCTTTATTCATGTTCTTTCTTTCTTTCTGAAAGCCCTGTTGCAGGAATTCAAAGAGCTGAGTTCTGCCCTCAGCTGTGAGTCATGACTCCCACTGAAGCCAGGAGCTCATATGTATGTATTCAGAGGAAGTATTGGGCCTTAGGGACTCAGATTAAATAACAACAGCCCAGTCGTTTGTTTGCTTATTTGCTTAAACCTTTATAAAAGAAGCACGAGGCCTGCCGTACCTGAATGCCTTTTTATAATCATTTTAAAAATACACAGTAGAATTTAAATTCCCACAGTAGATCTCCTGCATTATAGCACAAATAATAACCGTCTCTCTTACCCTGTGCCCCAGGTCCAGGACAGAGGCAGAGGGAAAGAGGCAGGAATGAATTTCTAACGTGCCAGCCTTTCACTGAGAAAGTTCTGTTAGTATCCCCAGGGAATTCAGCACCAGGGACTGAGATTCAGTGTTCCCTGTAAAAAGCATGAAATACCTAAACAGCTTTTATTTTTCAGAGCTAGACAGCTGAAGGTAACAAGGGCCACTCCACTGGCTTTAGGAAAAACAAAGAGGTACACGTTAAATTTCCACCCCTGGATTTCTCTCTCACGCCCTCTTCTCTGACTTCACATACTCTTTTCTGTTGTCTCTTGGGTTCTGCTTCCACACACACACACAATAAAAATAAAAATCATATCCGTACCAGTTGTCTTTGCTATCCCTCTCCCAGAGTTTTTTTTTCTTCCCACAAGTATGCAATCAATGTACTTAATCAAGATAACGACCCTATCCGATATTTTTTTTAAAAACAGGATTATTTCTCTAATGTCTAAAATATGTAAAAATTTTATATTCTGCTATTCCCGTTACATTGTATTTTTTTAAAAAAAGCTTTCATTTATATTCTTATTGGTTTAAAAGATGCCATATGCCAACCATTATAAAACAATAAAAACACAGTGATAAATAAAGCAAAAGTGAACGATCCCAATTTTACTTTCCAGAGGCAAGCACTTTCAACAGTTCCCATAGTATTCATATTTATATTTTGAAACGTAAAATTAAATATTGAAGCGTTTGCCCAGATAGCATACACTGTTTTTTTCTCTTCCAGACCTTTCTCAGTTCCCTACTACACAGCGAGGTTTCTAGGGGCAGACAGGAGTGTCTAGACACCTCTGGCTTTTTCTAACACCGGCCCTGGAATGTAACACCTTCTCTGCCCGAGCACAGAGCTACCTGCTGGCAAATTCCTTCCCTGTAGCTTATCTTTATCCTTCATTTGACTGCCTGAATATACAGAGGAAATGTCTCCCTATACTTCTGATTTCCAGCTACTCCCAACGTGCCAGAGTCAGAGTTCACTTTCACTGTGTCCACTCTCTATCCTTTGTTTTTGCTTTTGGCCTGAAACTTGACACGTTGGCTCCTATGGCAAAGCTAGGCCTATGTTTGTTTCTGTAATCAAAGAGGATTACACTGACCCAATATTAAACAAACCAGCCAAATGTTGTAACATTGGCCTTGTTTATAGATAAGCATTGTTAATGGAGAACTAAGGGAAAACAACAACAACAACAACAACACTTTAGTAGGATTATATAGCAGTGGCATGAACGACATCACTTATGTGAAATGGTTACTATTTATATCTAAATCCTAAGATATACCATACTGATTAACCGCATCCCTCAGTATGTACTGTCATTCATTCATTTCTCTAACAAGCATTTATTGCCTAATGAGTTTTAATTTTGTTGTAAGTATGATTTTATTCCACATGTATTAGGTATTATTTCATAGGTTAACGCCCTTCTACAAACATCATCCCCATTCTTTGGAACAATTACAGCTTCAAACATACTCTAACTCAGCACGAGCTGGCTTATTTATTTATTTATTTATTTATCTAAAAGATTTATTTATTTATTTCAGAGAAAGAGAGAGAGCTCGCACGCACGCATATGTGCACATGTCCATGCACAGGGTGGAGGAGCAGAGGGAGAAGGAGAGAGGGTCTTAAGCAGAAACCCTGCAGAGTGCAGGGCTCCATCCCAGGACCCCAAGATGATGACCTGAGCTGAAATCAGAGTTAGACGCCCAACCGCCTGAGCCACCCTGGTGCCCTGAGCTGCCTTATTTAATGTGACCCACACTGACCATTATTGATGGATCCAGGAATAAGCACTGGGTCCAACCTAAGCCAAAAAGACTTTTCTCTAGAAAGTTTTTGAAGAACTGACTGCCAGTTTGGTTTTGCCCTGAAGCTGTGGGAATGAGACCTGAAACCTAGGGTGTACCGGCGGCGCCTTTGTGTCCCACACGCAGAACAGTTCTTAACCCCGGGCGGCTTGTCAGGATCACCTTGAGAATTTTTTTCAAAATGCCCTGATGTCAACCCCCAGAAATTCTAATGCACGTGGTCTGGGATGAAACCCAGGTGTCAGCATTTCTTTAAAACTCTCCAGGTGAGGGGCGCCTGGGTGGCTCAGTCAGTTAAGGGTCTGCCTTCACCTCAGGTCATGATCCCAGAGTCCTAGGATCGAGCCCTGCGTCGGCCTCCCCCCTCACTCACTCTCTCTCTTTCTCTCGAATAAATAAATAAAATCTTAAAAAAAAAAAACACACAAACACAACGAAAACACCTCTCCAGGTGATTTCAACAATGAGGACCACTACCTGGAAGAAAAGTTTACAGTGAGAGAAGAATAGTCACGAGGAGCAGCAGCTGGCCAGAAGAGACACACACCCGTCACACAAACCCCTGTGTCTGGTATTCGCAGGCAGAACTGCTTCCCAGGCGTGCTTTCTCACTATTCTGTTGACGAATTCTTTTTTCAATTACCTGAGATATTCCAGTGTCTTTCCAACAAATCCTCCTTTTATGCTAAGCTAATGTAAGTTGCATTTGTGTGATTTGCAAACAAAGAAGTCCATGCTGGATCTCCGTTTTTGCGTGCTCAGGCTTAATAGCTTTTTACACCTGTAGCATAGCTCCTCTCCATTCACGTCCTCGCTCTCTCGTGTATTCAGCAGCAGTGCCCACAGTATTCCAGGTTCTGTGTTACTCACCAGGAATATTAAACAAAGAGACTACATAGACCTTTTATTTGAGCAACTTCCACTCCAGAGAGGGAATGGGCACATCAGCAGAGAGAAACAGCAACACGAGCAGTGTTAAAATAGAAGCACTGGCTGGTTACTGTGAGAGCACCGAGGAAATAGTGGCCTGGTGGAATCCTTCACAGAAGAGGTGACCTTGGTGTTGCGTCTGGGGAGTGAATTAGTGTCATCTGGTAGACAACAGAGGGTTGACAGAAGAATTACAGAACCAATGGCCCAGAGTTGTAGGAGAGTAAGGCATATTAGGGGAATTGCACTATTTCTCTTATGGCTGGGGCTGAAAAATTCATGCTAAGGATTGGGGGGTGGGAGACAGAGACAGAGGGTAGACCATGGATGCCTGCATTTACCATGCTAAATATTTGAGATTTTGTCCTGTGGCTACTGCAGAGACTTTGGAATGGTTTAGATAGAGCGGTGCTATGAACCAGTTTGCACATTGGACAAATTTCTCTGGAGAAGTGATTGGTCAGCGACCAGACTGTCAGGAAGGAATCAAGTCAGGAGGCCATTGCAACTGTCCAGGAGAGAAATGGTAAGATCCTGGACTAACTGTGATAATGAGAACATATTTTAAAAAATTTAGAAGGCAGATTCCCCTGGATATGATAACTAGTTGAGATCAATTAAAAGTGAGTGTGTCTGTGTGCGGAATAGTGGGAAAAAAAGGATGGGGCTGAAGCCTTGCAACAGGCTTACATATAAGGAACACGGAGGTACATACGTAGAAGAAAAAGTGCTTCCAAAAAGAAAGGAGAAAAAGCTAGAGAACGAGAAGAGCACGGCATTGTGGAAATTAATCATATCTTCAATATCTGTATTGGCTTCAAGCAGAATGCACTTATCCATCATCTAGGGTTCATTTTTGTTTTCTTTAGATTTTGAGACTGGTCAGGGGAGAGAACTGGTTAAACACAACCGAGGGCTGCTGTTGCTCTCTGAGTCCCCTCCCATGCTCTGGTACAGCCTCCCCCACCCCCTGCCAAGCCCGACTTTATCCCCCCTTTGGTAGTCTGGCAGACCAGAACACAGCAGACATAGAGAGGGAGAGCGTGCAAAGTACACAGCTAGATGCCTGGTGTTGACTCACTTAGCTCTGATGACAGTGGGATGAAATCCAGACCAGCGCTGGGCTTGTTGGCAGGAGAGGCCTCCATAAGGAGGTCTGGGGAACTCCAACAGGGAGCAACCGGAGTAGGTGGAAATAAGCTTGCTTGAAGCTCTTGTATGGGGTTAAGATGTGGGACAGTGATTCATAAGGTGGGACTGGAGGTCTCAGCGCTCAGATCTAATGTGAGATTTCTACCTTTACCATTTTCTTTGCTCTTCATGGGCCCTTTACCTTTGCAAATAGTTCTTACTTAGATTTTAACTCCTGAGAAGGTATATTTGACTAATAAAGTATCCTCCTACTATATAGCCTGCACACACATAATATCCCATAACCATATAATAAATGACCACAGCTGTTGCAAACCATGAGAGATGAGGATACTATAAAGTTCTAAAGTGGCACAGGTGTGTGGGGAGAGATGGGGTGAGGGGCAGTCTGGTGAGTAAGTTTTTTTTCCCTCCAAATATATTTCTACCACAGTTCCTTATTATATTTAGAGTAAAATTCAAAACCCTTTTTCCCAGACCCTAAGGCCTGTGTGCCCTGCCTCCACTTCATCTTAATGGTCCTTTCCCCTCTTTGACAAGGTTCCAGCCACTCCGACCTTTTTTTTCCCCCCACCTCATTAAGCAAACGAAGTCATGGTGTCCAGCATAGACAGTTGAAAGAAAATATTTGTTAAAACTAATGGCATGCTGGATTTAAGTCAGGGCTTGAAATCTGGGAGAAGATGAGCAGTCATTTCTTAGAAATGAAGGGGAGAGAGAGAGCAATTGTGGGGGAGGAAGCAGGAAGCCTCGGGAAGCTGGAAGAAGCAGCTGCTGCTAGATGACCTTCTCAGTCCCACCAATTTCTCAGGAGGTGCCTCTAGCTTCCAATGCGCAGTCAGGATCTTCCTTTCTGGGATGGGAATTATAAAGGCAGAAGAGTTGAGAACATTTGAAAGAAGAAACTGAAAGTCATTCCTAAATGAACCATTCTCGCATGTACTCTTAAATATCTACTTAGAGAAGGCCTGAAACCATCTTTTAGTGGGCTAATCAGATAGGGGAAACTAGCTCACTTGAAAATCAAAATAATGCATCAACAACTTCACTTCCTTTTATCCTCTTAAACACTGATTACAACATTTGGCCCTAAAGGAAAAATGCCATATCTCTTAGACCAATAGTCTCTGAACTCTCTCCCATTACGGAACAAACTTGCACAGTACTAAATTTCCTACAGCCCAATTAAATTTCAGTATTCACTGCGTGCCTCTTTTGTACTCACAATAGGTAGTGACAAGACTGATGTGTGAGCGTAGTGTGTGAGTGTGGTGTGTGTGTGTATGGAAGGGCATAGTTTTGGCAGAAGGGGCAGAGGGCATGATTCATGTTTTTAAGTTACTATATTTATTCCAGTAGTGAACTAGAAGGAAAGGTAATAAATGAATGACAGTGTGAGCCAAAAAGGAAATGAACAATTTTACATTAGACTGGAATTTTTACTTCATCCTTACCAACCCAAAAAAGAGTGGGATGATATCATGTACACAAAACTCATCAGTTTTCGTAGCTTGGACGTTGTAGGTATTTGGAACACTGATTCCTGATGATGGGGACATGGAGAACGAGGATGCAGGAAAAGTAAATTCCTAACAGCAGTGCATAGATATAGGAAAGAAAGCAAAGTCAGAGTTAGTGGGCAAGAAAGCCTGGTTTTCAACGACTCATCAATAAGATCTGAAGGACAGATAGTCATTGACAAAAGGAAGAGCTGCTATATTCTCGTCTTGCGTCACTTAAATTTGCCTGCTAGGCATCCATTCTCTCTTCTTTGGGGAATAACACCCGACTTTGGGAAACCTCCTTTATCTCATTATGTGTGGTCTTGGTGAGACTGCCAGTTTTGAGGGATCCTGCTAATTTTGAGGGATCTTGGGCAAGGAGTACACATGTATAGACTAAGATTCTAAGCAGAGTAGAGTGATACAAAATTGGAGAACATGGAAATGATTCATCTCAATGGCAGAGCTCTGAAGTGACTGCCCACAAGATTCTGCTCCATAGAGCTCTCCTTCCCAAGAGAGTCTGATTCCTGTCCTTTTCCAGGCTAGGATTTAAACCTTTCCTTACAGTCATTTACTTTAAAGTGTTTATGTTTTTATTGGTTTTATTTTAAGTTGGTTTTCTATATTTGCAAACAAAGGGTCCCAGGAAAAACATCCTAGACATTACCTAGTAGATTACTCAATGCAGTCACAGCTAGATTATGGATTCCTTTCATTTTTTTATAAATTACAGTATTTTTATACTTTATAAAACTTTGGGATTTGAGCAGAATTTAAATTTAATTTTCTTGCATCATGCCAATTGCAATGCAGAATTTGGATATGGTGTAAGATTCTGAATAACACACTACGCCAGAGAAAGACATAGGCAGGGTCCCAGGGATATGTTAAAAATAACCTAATCCAAGTGTAGGATTTCTTTTGCTAATTGAGGGGATGCCTGTAAAGGAGAAAGTGGTAAAGATAAAAATCAAACAAGAAAATGCTAATTGCTAACTTATAATGACTTAAGAGATGTGAGAATAGAACTTTTAGACATACTTAGGTGTGATACCTGCGTTATTACTACATAAGAAAATATTGTTTGTTTTTGATGTAGACTGTTGTATTTTCAGAGGTGGAGAGATATGACAGAAGGATTTTCTTTAAAAATATTCCAGCAATAAAAACAACATCAAAGAAATCATGAAATCTAAAACAAGTATAGCAAACATGTTCATGACTTCGTGGGGTCCCTTGTAGTAGTAACGTTCTATTTTTGTGTATATTTGGGAAATTCCAAAATCAAAAGTATAAAAATTTTGAGTGAAACACCTTTAAGAAGTTAATTCTTTGGTGTATGTGTATTTTTTGCACTGACATTTAGATCCTTTCATCATTTTTGAAAACCCCTTGGAAATTGTATCTTTTGGCAGTGGTTTTTCACTCCATCTTTTGTAATCTCTCAGTCTCATGATTTATAAAAGATTTGCTTATTACCAGTGACCTGCTGACAATAAATTACTTTATTAAGCTCTTTCTTCGAAATATACTCCCTCTTCTAACATGATCACCTACACCCAAAGGAAGACCAAATGGTAGGCATGCAAAACGAAGAAGAAAAAGCCTCTGCTTAACTAACTTAATTTTTGGGTTCAACCTTTTTAAGTGCTAAAATAATGTGCCACCAGAAGATATCTTACTAAATGTCCCTGAGGGGGAAAAATTACTTTTCAAATATTCAGACCTACTGGAAAGATGCAAAGGTGCCAGATTACCTAACACTAGGAGTCTTTGCTTGACCCTTGATGTTCAGGTATTTTTAAAAACCCAGCTAGCCTGGTAAACTCTTACTATTATTATTATTTTTTTTATTGCTTCTACTTTTTAATAGCAGCCAATCCTGGAGAACAAAGGTCACAAAAAACAAAATGAGTCACTACCCAAACTATGAGAATGCTAGTCAGAACAATTATTGCACATAAATGAGACCGTAAGACTTCATTCTCTTGCTTGGGTATGGCTAATGCAGTCCATCCTCTCGATTTTTGCAATGTTTACTACAATAAGGAACAATTTGGTTAATCTGCCTGTAAAAATTGATTTTGTTTATCCTCCAATATTTTGTACTAATAAGAATTTCCCTTTAAAACATAGCTAGTTCTGCCTCATCAACCTCAGACTTTCATTTTAGAGTGAATCTTCTAATTATAAAGCCATCCGGTGACAGTCTGGACAAAAATGGCATTCTGGTTAACACTCACCACAAAAGAATATGGATGTCTGAGTTTACACCAATACACATCTCCCCCTAAAAACGGGGCAATGTGTATAAATTAGCTATGGCATCATATCATCTAAAACATTTGATAGCAGCCTTACTATTTCAGTTTGCAGAGACAAATTTATGTGCTAACAATTCAGAGAGGAATATAATATCGTCTATTAAAGAAGGTCAGATAGTTTTATGCAAGTTAATTTTCAGAAGCAATCAGATCTTAAAAAGTTCTGATGATAGGCGACACCAATTGGCATTTTCTCAAACATTCTGCTAAAAGAAAAGAGGGAAGTTTGATAACATCAAGATCGGCTTCCCTTTTGTAAAGTTTTCTTAAATCATAACTTCTTTTCTATAGGAACAAAAGCAGCATGGCCCTATTTCAAAATGGGGACAAATAAATACTAAGTAGAACTGAAAAAGATTTCAATGAGTCCATTTCATACGGTTCTTCTACTCAACTGCAGGAATGTTACGTGGATTTGTTCAGGAATTATTGAAAAAGCAACAGGAAAAGGAATACAGTACTTTTTTTTTTTGTTTGGTCTATGAATTAAGGGAAAGGTGATGTGTTAAAATATAAGAAATGTTGTTAACCATACTTTACTCAGGGGAGAAGCAAACTACAGCTAGCTTGTGTTTTGTTTATTTCCCCCTTGTTTCAAAAAAAGATTTGAGGCAGCTATAAGATTGGTAAGCAAGGGTGTAGTTACTGACAAAACCTCTCTGCAGTGCTTGAGAACCCATGAAAGGATTTTCCCTGCCCCTCCGTTATGTGTGTCTATAGCTCTCAAACAGAGATTGTGAAATGGTTCAAGAGCAAAAACTGGCCTTCTGCTGTCAGGCAGAATGCTTCAGGGGTAGATCAGCAAATAGTATAGATCAGTGACTTCTGCAAAGTATTCTGCATCTCTGGAAGTTGTTGTTCCCTCATTCGTTCCCTCCACCGAAGCTGTCTGGTTCATCTTTTTCACAGGTGCTGGGCCCAGCACGTGAGGGCAGTCCCAAAAGCACACAGAGGAGTGAGTCTGCTTCGGCATCACACACATTTCCCTGTATCGAGTTAGGATGACAAGTGGCTAATGCTCTTGAAATTTAGTTGATGCGCTTACGGAGTGAACTTTCAACAGCAAATACAAACATGTGATCAATCCACTTCTCACTGGCTTTGGATATGGGAACCCCATCCATCTGAGAGCCTGGAAAATTGACTGGTGATGACATATGACCAGGATGGAGAAAAGAAGAGGATCCAGGCATGGCAAGGACAAAGATATTTTTCCTAGGCATAGCAGGCTAAAGATTGCACTAATTCTTTAATTTGAGGGAGGACTGAAAAATAAAACCAGAACCAGAACTGAACTACATCAAAAACATTTTTTTCCTACCATACGACATACTATTTGTGATTTTTATGTATCCATTTGCATTTAATTGATCTATTTATTTAGTAAATTGTGCACTGTTCATTCCATTATTCCTTCACTGTTGTTCTAAGGTCCAGAGTTTAAAAAAAAAAAACAAAAACAAAAAACTGTTTCTGCGGTTGTGAAAGAGGGATCTCCTAATGTAGTTGTATTCTTAGGACAGGTTGACCATGATGGTACAGTTAATAACACTGGACCACTCATCTCTTTAACTGTTAAAGGTTTACTTCTAGCTCATAAGAAATCTCTTGAGGACCTTGTTGCTCTCCAGACCAACTCCCAAGGACCCAGGGGTGCTTCCTTCTTATGGTTATACCCATAGCAATACCATCTTGGAAAATGGGCTTCCAGGGCCACAGTGACAGGGGAAAAAGTGCTCCTAGAATCTTGGCCAGCAGTGACAAACTCTATTTCTTCTCAAGCCCATTGGTCATTACTAGTTACATGGCCCCAACCAAACTAACAAGAGGGTGGAAAATGTGAGAGACCCACATAGCGTTTTGTGAATACCCCTGTCCCTGCCCCATCTGATCAGTAAAAGTAATATCTGTGTTAAGAATGACTAGAAAATGTAAGTAATACCTCTTCTGGAAGTCCTTCTGAAACATGAGTAAATATGGAATCATAGGGGGCGGGGAGCTTGGGGAAAGGGCATATTGCCAGGCCCATGTGTCAAGTTCAGTTTTGTAGGGTTGAAGTAGAACTGGTGCCTTAATCAGGCTTATTCTACCAAGGACCATCTGGGGCGTGATGAACATGGAAGGAAGAGTTTGTACTGAATGTAAAAATTCTCTGTAGGGTACGGGATGAAATGAAACTAAAAATCAAAAACAAGTCATGTGGGAAAGTCAGCGTCTTTGAAAGTTTCTCCTTCTCTTCTACAGAGGAGTTAATTCTGCCCGATAGTCGAGGGAAGTTGGACAAATGTCCCCCCAAGCCCTTGTAGGAATGAATGCGACCCTGGCAAAACCTGTCTGTGGAGAATCATGTTAGATCAGGGCTTTTGTCCAGGCTCCTTACTTTCTCCTCCAGTTTTCTTCTTCTTTTGCCAGTTACTCTTGTGCTTAACTTGGGGAGAACACACTAGAGGAAAACATGTTTGTTTCTCCTGCAAGCCCTAACATAGGGTCTTTTCATTCTTTCTTTTCTTCTCAGATTGTTACAGAGGGTCCATGCTCATTAGTAGTTACTCTTTAGAGAGAAATTTGGAAGGAAAAAATTAGATGATAATATGGGTGATTTTAAGTGGAGGCATGCACAAAAACTTCTTGAAAATCAGGTTGCGGTATGCGTTCTTATTTTAGATTTGCCCCCGTTAACATCTTCTCAATAAACAGGTGCATACACTTCCCCAAGCTGTCACTGTTGTTTATTTAGCCTGTATGCTTCAAAATCTACTGATGGATGATACCCAACCAGCTTGAAGCTCGACTTTCAGAAACCAGAGACTTAAAGTTTTAATGAGACTTTCTTAAAGGATAGTCCCGCGGGTTTGTTAGAATAGGAGCGTATCTCTCAATGATACTGTGAGAGTATCACATTTGTATGTTAATTTTAGTTCAACAAATAGGAAAAATGATTATGAGTAATAGCTCTCAGCTTTCAGATAGTTCTTTTCATGTTCAAAGTGCTTGACAAACATTAATTAAATCACTGGCAGTCAAATTAGATAAATATGTTCTCTGTATGTGCATAGCTGTACCTTCCGTGCACACAGTATTCTAAATCACACCACTGCAGATCAAACACTTTTTTGCCATCTGAACTTGGTTGGCTGACACTGATTCCAAGCAACAGATAATTACTGGAAGGGCTAATCATGAGGAGAGATTATGTAAGCTTTCTTTGCTTTTAAATAAAAACATGAATTTATCCTTGTAAAAGGTACAGGATGAACCACAGTGTAAAATGCTTCTATGTCTAGGCCAGAAGGTAACAATGACAAAGCAAATTCCTTGTATTGTATTTTTGGACTAGCTAAACTGTAATTTAAAGGGATCATTTCATCAACAGAGAGTACATTTTATATATCCTGGGCTACTTATGTTTTGGCCTCTTTAGCACCACCAACAAGAAAGCTTTTCAGGCTAAATATGGTGTTGATTTCAGCAATATGGTAATTGTTCATTAATGCTAGGAATCCTTGGTCACTACTGACTTGAGAAGCATTTGGGCCAGCAAATTAAACATAGTAAATTTCATGATTATTTTTAGAATAACTTGCACTTTTTTTTTTTTTACTTCACTGAATTTAATGAAGCTTTCCAAACCATCCCAAGAGATTAACTGTTCCCAATGGACCCCCGGACGAAGGATATTCCAAATAAAAAAGAGTGCTAATAGCATTCCATCTTTGAATAACACCTAACGAATTAACACACTCTACTCACCTACAACAGACAATTGGGAAAAGGCATGCACATGCATGTGTGGAAACAACTTAGCCTGAGTCAGGCTTGGTGTCCTTGAGATGGTTCAAGCTGCACACAGCTATGAATGGAAGGGACTGAAATTTCTCCTTCCTTTCTGACCACCAAACTTGTCTAGTCTGTTTCCAGGGGAAAAAACTACTTGTTAACTGTCTTCCAATTTGCTGAATGAAAGAACATCTCATTCAACCAAGTTGTCTTTTTGGAAAGACTGTGCGAAGGTATCACTTGGAGTCATGATAGCTGTTCACGTTCTCTTTTGTAGAAGTGCTAACCTGTATGCCTAGAAGCTTAAAATCTGAGAGATTCTTCTCCCTTCCTAATGAAAGACTGGAGTTCACTGGGGTGATGTCATGTGCTCAAGGTAACACGCACAGCCCACCTGGTTTACATGACAGATGGCCATAAGGGAACCGTAACTGAAACGGTACTACATCTGCCCTCGTGTTTCTACTGTTAGACTCTTGCTGTATCTCAGGGCTAAGAGTGAACTTTTTCTGATTATATTTAGAATAGGGGGTCATTGATTAACTGTTTAACTGATTAACTGCTGATTTTTAGCCCAGAAAAGCATATACCATATGTCTCCATGGTATAAATTTATTCTCCTTTTGGTATGGAGACAAAATATTAGACCCAGCTGGGAGTGTTTAAATGGCTTTAAAATTTTAATAGTATTCTTAATGTAAAAGCCCTTAAAAGGTAAATAAAATTAAAAAAATTGTGTATTTTGATTTGTACTGATTCTTACAGTTGAAATTCACTGCATTCATTTTTTCACGTAACACCCCGCCCTATGGAAGCTCTTCTCTTGGAGGTCACGCATGACATCTTTCCTGTTAACTATACTAGTTTTTACTTAGTGTTTATTCTCCTTGGCCTTTTAGCTGTATTTGACACTGTGGACTCTCCTCACCCAACACCACTTACCACCCCTCATAAATACTCAGTAGTTGTTCTCATTGACATTTTTGTCTTCTTTACTAACCCTGTCACCAACCTTGTCTACTTCACATCACCTCCTGCCTGGATTGCCACACAGGCAGTCTTCCATCTGGTCCTCCAGGTCCTATTCTCTCTCTCCTCTAATCCACAATGCCAGAGTGACTAATCTTCCAAATATCTATACTTTAATCTGACTTTAAAATCCCCTCTTACATACAGGGCCTTACTTTTCTCCCCTTTTTCATCTCCTTTACTTTCTTTTTGGCTCTTTACATTCCAGAAACACTTGCCTTTTCTTCGTCTCAAGGACACTAAGCTTGACCCCTCCTTAGGGCTCTGTGCTAGTTTACTCTCTGCCTGAACTTCCCTTTTTCGGATCATCCCATGACTAGCTGTTTCTTTCATTCAAGAGTTGTTGTTTAAATTTTCCTCAGAAAGGTCTAACCTCTTTTCCTACTCATTTTTTACAAAGCTTTATTTACTTATTAGAGAGAGAGAGAGAGAGCCAGCGAGCGAACTTGTGGGTTAGTGAGGGGAGGGGCAGAGGGCAAGGGAGAGAGAGAATCTCAAGCAGACTTCCCACTGAGTGATGAGCCTGAGGCTGGGCTTGACCTCATGACCTTGAGATCATGACCTGAGCCAAAATCAAGAGTCAGACGTTCAACCACCCTAGCCACCCCGCTGCCCCGTGCTTTCCTACTCATTTTGATGCCTTTGCATTTAATTTTCTTCAGAACAATTATGACTATTTGGTAGTTGTGTATTTATTTGTTCCTCTCTGTCTCTCCCAAATGCAATGTATACACCGTGAGAGCAGGAGCTTTTTATTTTATGGCTTTACTTTCAGAACCTAGAACTTAAAGATTAATGAAAATTTGCTGAACGATGAACACTGTGGATTATATCATTTCTAATCCATCCAACCCTATTTCCTACTATTTCTATATAAGCACACTGTACAGTCCTCACAGGTTGTTCTCACTATCCATGGAATTTATTTTCTATTGTGTCAGGTGTGTTAACTTTTTTCCTCCAACCAGATTATGAACTTCTGAAAGGGAGAGGCCTTTTTTAATACTTTTCCAGTCCTCCAGGTCTAGCAGAGTGCTCAGCAGCATTTGGTATGTATTTAGCAAACACTTATTGATTTATTTCTGACTGTAACATTATATACTGCACCACTGAGCACTTTTACATCAGTAGGGCTGAAACGGAAATAAAAATAGGTCGACCATAAAACACCAGCATAAGGCCCACAACAGGGTGAGAGCTTTCTTCCTTACCTTCTAATTCAATTTGAGTGGCAGACTAAAGTTTTCTGGAATGAGGATGTGATGAATAGGAAAGCATACCTTCGGAAAATTTCTTGCTTCCTTCTCTAGCAAATGGAGAGGCTGATCACCCTTTGAGCACCCTTTGAGTGCTTATCATCTTCCCACTCCAAGATGCTCTGGTCTACGTGCATACCATTATTGACTCTTGCCAGAATTCTAAAGTCATCTTGGACTTCTTACTCTTCTTTGATCCCTGTATATATTCACTCAACTCAAATCTTTTCCTTAGGCATATTTATGACTAACATTTCTTTTAAAATCCCACTTGCTCCTTCAGAAGTTATGGTCTCCTGTCTTGTCTTCAACCCTCTCCTCTGCCAAATCCGCCAGAATGATTTCCTATTCGATCAAGTCTAAATTTCTTGGGCTCAAATTCAGGCCCCCTATGAATGGTTCCACCTTGCCATTTCAGCTTGGTATTCTGTTGTTTCTAATATGAACCTCCTGTTCATCTGATCTCCTAACTTTTCCCTATTCTTAGCTTGTTTGTTTTCTTCCCTGTGCCTTTGTTCAAGCAATTTCCTTTACACCAATCCAAACTCTACATTTCCTTTTTTTGTCCTTTTAAGAAATCTTCCCCTAATTTACATCGATAAATTTCAGTTTAAGATTCAGACTTTATGATTGAATCCTTGGTTATTTTCCTTGATTATTAATGGTGAATTGTTTGTCTATTTGTTTTATATTTTGCTTCCCCAGTAATATTGTAATTTTCTTGACAATGGGGACTTCACAATATTTATACTCATGCACAGCTCTTAGCACCTCCTATGATGAATGTGTTTGGTTGGGACATGGCTCCATGGGCCTGGCCAGAATTGCGTGGATTATAAAGATGAACACTGACCAGGGGAGATGGAACTTGTGAAATAGGAATCCTTGAAACTAGTGGCACAAAAATGGCCTCTGAGAGCAATACCTTCCTAGTTAATGCCAAGTTCAATTTCACACATCACTCAGACCATGTAGGCAAAACTGAAAAGGCAAAGACTTCTGATGTTGAATAGCTTTATGTAACTGGTAAGTATAAGCCAGATGCTGGCAGGTCTGTGAGACAGGAGCTCTGAGCCTGAATACTGGCTTTACTTCCAATTAATCTGGGTAATATCAAACAAGCAATTTACCCTCTTTGGGCTTCAGTTCTTCATCTGTAAAATGAAAAACTTAGACTCCAGATGATATTAAGGACTAGATAATTCAATTATAAAACTACGTGATTCTATTTCTAAACAATGAAATGGAGGCCACAGTCTTTAGAGTTTTTCATACACTTTTTCTGTGTGATAGGATTTATTAGTTTCATGTGTAGTTAGCAACACTGCTTTCAGCTTTTGGCATTTACACTTTTCTTTTTTCCCAATTTGTGTTAAAGCAGACGGACAGATGGTTTATTAGGCTTTCGAATGCTTGTAATGCTGTTGTTCAATTCAACAATGGTTTTAAGCTTTGAAGGTCCACGTAGAGCCTGGATTTTGTTTAGAATGGAAGATAGTTTTAACTCTTCAATTTAAGGATAATAATGTTTACTCACATAATTTAAAAACTTGTGGATGTAACTCCAAAGACCTAATCAGTTTCCTTCATTCTTAACTCATTTCCACATCACACCCTGACTCTTCCAAGTTGCAGTTTTAAAAATGAAGTTACCAGACTTCCAGTTACATGTGCATTATTTGCCTTCTCTTGACTCATTTAACCCACAAGCTCCTTCCAAATACAAAATCCTTTAATTCAGAATCACAGAAAAATTTTAATTTAAATGCGGAAGGGACAAATTCCTCATTTTACAGGTAAGAAAACAAGAGACCTAAAAGATCCTGGTGCTCTTTCTACTATGTATTTATTTTATCAATATCTAACATGTGTTTTATCAAAAAAGTGGTTAGGTTGCAGGGAAAAAACATCCAAAATTTGTGAATTTTAAGTCCCAATAGAAAATTCCATTCCTTTAAATTTGTCAAAACAGTATCACAAAGAGAACGTAGACACAACTACGTAACTGAAAGATGGTCACCACTGCTATCGCTTTGCTTTGTGCTTTTTAATTCCTTAATGTTACTCTCTTCATTAAGTGTGGACAAGCAATTGTTGAATACCCAAAATGCATCTTTAGTCTGTGGAGGAGTCAGAACCGAAAGGACAGACAAAATGTAGGTAAAGGAAAGCGTGAGCCTGCCCAGAGGGAAATTAGGACGCGTAGGCGAAGCAGATGTAGCCGAAAGAGGTGCGAGCTGTAGAGCAGGTACAGGTGGCAGGGGAGGGGCCAGGAGCTTCAGCAGGCCAGGGAGAGGAACGGAGACAGGGAGGAGGAACCGTCAGAAAAACTGCAGGAGGAAGCCGAGGCCGATCTAGAGAGCAGCGAAGACCTTCCAGAAGAAAAGAGAAGGCGCCAATGCGAGCTTAGAACAAGACTAGAGGTTTAGAGAAAGAGTACAAAAAGCTGAACAGGCAGAGAGGGGTGCTCATGAGAGATGGAAAGGGCGCGCGGCTAGGTGAGAAGTGAAGCGAAGCCCTCGGGCAGTGGGCAGGTGAGAAGAGAAGCGGAGGCCGTGAGCTGAGGCGGCCCTGTGCGCGCGGGCGGCAACCGCCGCTGAGTCAGGGACCCCGCGCCCTCACCGTCCGGACCGCGTAGGGGGCGGAGTCTTAGGCGCGTGGGCGGGCCAGAGGGCGGGGCCTGCGCCTGACGCGCCCGAAGGCCGCAGCGGCCGCAGGCCGGGAGGGGCGGCGGCGGCGGCGGCCGCGGGGGAGGGGCACGGCGTCAGCGCGTCGCCGGCTGGGCCGCGCCGGTGGCCAGGAGGGAGAGACAAGGAGGAGGAGGAGGAGGTGAGTAGGCTCCGGGCTGGGGAGCCGCGCGGGCCGGCGGGGAGGCGGGGAGCGCGGCCCCTCCCCTTCCCTCCCCGACGCCCGCCTCGCGGGGCCGCGCGGCGCGGAGTTCCCAGAGGGGCAGCGGCGGCGGCGGCGGCGGCGGCGGCGGCGCGGGGAGCTGGGGGTGGGGGGGGCGGAGCTGAGGGCCGCGCGGGCGGTGCGCCTCCCGAGCGCAGGCGCTGCGCTCCTTGCGCCGCCGTCCGCCTGGCGCGCGGAGCCGGGCACACCGGCTGCTGCTTTTCAGTACTGCAGGCTGGCCATTTTCTGATACAATTTTTTTGAGTTCTGCGCTTCGTGCGTGGCAGCTTCCAGCGGCCCTATGGGCCGCCGCCGCCTCGTGCGGCTGGCGACCGGCGGGTGGGGGCTCGTTACTCTCGCGCGGGGAGAAGGGAGGCCGGGTTCCCGGGGTTGGCCCGAGTAGGCGGAGGGACCTCCCTGCCGACCACGGGACTGCCAGGCCCGGTCCCTTGTGACACGCGCCACCGGGCCTTCCTGAGTGGAGCCTTTGCGCCTGTCCCCTTCATCGCTCTCACTTTCCTGCCCTCGCCAGCCCCTCTACCCCTCGGTCGGCTGAAACGAAAGACCTCACTCGCCCCTTACCCCATCCCACCTGTGAGGATCAGGCAAATACTAATTTTGATCGTGATCCGGGCTAACTGTTCCGGTGGAAAGGTTCTCCTAATTTAAGTCTTGTAAGTCCAGACATGTACTCTGCAGCGAAGTTGCAGTACTCCACAATTTAACCTTTAGGCCTGAGGGAGGTTTCTCTCTCTCTTTCTCTCTCTCAAATACTTTAAGAGTCTTCTGAGAACTGTACTGCATTAGATTATCTTTGAGATAATTCTTAAGTTAGCGCCTTGAGGCAGCGTGCTGGGAGGTTCAAAGAGAAGGCTTTACACTTTTTCCTCCACCTGTATCACCGTATGAAATGGAAAACGTTGAGTTGACGGTGATTTTCCATACGAGGTGGGTTTCACAGTGCAGCCCCCGAGTGCTGTGGCTCACCTTGGTTTGTTGGTGCCACCCCTGAAGTTGATTTTAAAGCTCAGTGTAGTGGTCAGGTAAAGGAGCTGCTAAAAAGAAGTTCAGAATAATTTAGTAGAACCATTTTATTGCATTCTGTTAACCTGTTTAACCTTAAGCTAAAGCATGGCAGGAGTTTCATGTAGAAACCCACATACCTACCGAGTGCTGTATCGAATTTTTAATTAGTGCATTCCAGGTCTGATAGGAGTAGGTTTTCCTTAGCTCTTTCTTGCATATTTTCCTTAGGATCTTGTATTTCATGAAAGTTTTAGTATTGAGGGTTCGAGGGAGTACCTTTTGAATCATGCAACTTTCTTTGACAAACTTGTAAACTGAATAGGTAAAATCTAAACCACGATAGTGAGATAAAAATAGGAAACTGAATTTTTAGCATTATCAGTTTGAGAAGTTAAGATGGCTTCTTTACTCCTGTTTTGAAACCCTGTTGACATTTTAATCTTACCTACCACAGAAGTACAGAAATTTCTTTTTGTAAGGGACTTTACAGTTAAATCCAACCCCATTATTTTACAGGGAGAAATTAAAGTTTCTTAAAGATATTTAAATAACAGGAGTTGAATAGAACTAGTTGATTTAATTAACTGAACACTTAAGTATATAATTCAGACCTCCCCAATGAATATTCTTGCACCAAAATTTGTTTTATGTTATTTTTAAAAAAGTCTAGTAATTGCTAAATTTTCTCTTTTCTTTTTCCTGTTTTGAGTATATGCCTTAGTTTGTGATTTGGACCCACTAGATACAAATGATACAAATTATTTCTAGTTAAGACATGTTACATTCTATCAATTGAAAGCAGTACTTTCCAGTTTGTTTGAAATTAGTAATTATTTTTACTTCAAGAATATTTGTTAATATTCTTGATTCAGGTAGTCTGTTTCGATTCCAGGAGATTGGCATTTCAAAAGTCTATATATGTAAGACTGTGATGTATATAACCTTGATATTAATGAGGAAGAAAGGTGCTATACACATGTAGTAACTAAATTCCAGTATCCCCAGCCACCATCACTTTTCTTGGTGGGCCTCAAATGCAGAAGTCCTGAAGTTCTTGTTGGGTGGGGTCATTTCTTTGCATCTTACACACCACAGTGTTTAGGCATTTAGTAAATACTTTTTGGCTTCTGTTCACTTTGCCTGGTGGGGGCTTTGTGAAAGACCATGTCTTATTCTGTCTCTGTATGCCTCGTGTCAATTCTGTGTAGGTCTAGTGTCAAGCGTAGTGGATATTCTCTAAGTGCTTGTGGTCATGTTGGGCTTAATCAAACTTAAGGTAGGTGAGTGTCTGGAAGTCATGAATCATGATTTTGTAAACTTGAAATAATTCGTTTCCGTTTATGTGTTGAATCAGATACTCTATGAGGCCTAATTCCAATATTGAAAGAGGTAGCAGATAACAGATATTTTAGAAAAATTGGGGGAACAAATTTAACATTGAGAATTTTACTCTTTAACATATGTTACTCTCTGTGAACTTGGGAAAAGGACAGTTATTTAAATTTTTTGATAGAACACCTCAGTAGAGCTAAAGTAATATGAATTTTCCAGTGAAATTTTCCACTGGAGCAAAGTTTGACCACCATCAGTTAAGTGACCCTCTAATTGTTACTGTAGGCCACATTTTCAAGTTTTGGTTTCACTTTATAAGGATACATTTCTCAGCATATAGACCGTCATAAGGATCATGATTTTTGGAGTCCGAACTACCTAGGCAAGCTGTCCTGAAATGATATCTTAAAGAGTTTTAGGCTATATTTGTTATGGCATTCTGGTGATACGGTAAAACAAAACAACTCAAAAACCCACTGTATTTTCTTTTTGTGTTAGGCTTATCTCCTCTTTCTTTAATAGATCAGAATAGTGTGTTTTGTTTATTTAAAAAAAATTAACTGAGGAAAATTTTCAAGCATTTGTTTGGAAAGTACCTCCACTCCACCCTTTGAATAGCTTTGGAAAATAATGTGTGAACAAATGCAGGGCCAATTCCTTAGAGTGATTCCTATTTGAATATGTAGAGTCATATAAATAATAGCCTTCACAGGGACAACATCTTTGGACTACATGCATTTTTTTTCTACTACTCTATAACTGAAAACAATTGTACGGTGCAGTAGGGTGGTATTTATGTTATAGGAAGCAGATCATTTCACATGTATCATTTCTGGCTCTTCTGCTAGTCCCAGTCTACGTGTCCTACCCACTGCCAGTTCTATCCCTTTGACCCAGTTTTTGAAATGATTTTTAAGACTGAAAATACATTAAGACCTCTAACCCCTTCCGGAGGTGGGATCTGGAATTATTCTGGTGCCCTGAACATTCATTGCTCACAGAAGTGTGGTATCTCACCATACCATTGGCATTTTTGCAGTTTGACTATGAGATTCTCATTTGTAAAGACAGTTTACTCATTAAGAGTTTTGAAATATATAGCATAAACATTTTAATGAGGGGTATGTGTGAGGCATCTAGAATATTTCGATATAGGTGACATAGGTTTAGATGGAATTAGGCTATAAATTCATTAATCAGTAAGAATTAGTAAGAGTATCTAGTCCTTTCCCCCCACACTTTAAGGTCATACTTAAGTCATTTAAAACAGATGAGTATTTTGTTTTTGAGTATTTATAAAAGTAACCAGAGAAGCAGTTCCACAGCCTTTCTTTAATAAGTGTTAAATAGTCCATAGGGTTGATATGTTTTCTTGTGTTGTTTCTTTTTGTATTCCGATCCCTTGTGGACCTGAAACTTTGTCTTAAGCCTGCTTAAGAACTCTAACCCTTCGTCATCTGACTGTCCTTGCCTTCCCCTCTTCCCCTCAGGGAGCTGGGACCTGTTTTTGTCCACAGGTGGATGGTTGGGGCTCTATTTCAACCGAGGCAGAACTTGCACAGCCAAGATACTGTGATACTGCCTCCGGGACTTGCACTTACTGGATTGACCCCTTACATACTGAGGATAGGCTAGCTGAGAGCTGGGCTCTTTGGCTGTTATGATTTGAGCCCATTTTGAGGGTCAGCTTTTCATTTGCATCAGGCTCTAGAGCACCCTAGACTTCATCCAGTCATTACTTAAGATTCTTTTCCTGACTACGTAGCTGTTGGATTCTTTCCCTTCTTAGCTGAGTCATGTCATAGGTGATTTTTATCCCCCATTTTCAGTGGTGGCTAATTATTTTCAGGCGTTTGATTTTCTACCCTTGTCTTCTCTCAGTTTTGAGCTTTCATTTGACCAAGTAGCTGTTGTACTTTCCCATAGCACATTTGTTCATTATTTGTCTTTCCTTCTAGACCATGTGTATCCCGAGTGTTGAGACCGAATCTGTGCTGTTCCTGGTGGTGTCCTCGGCACTCAGTACAGTGCCTGGCACATAGCAGGTGGTAAATAAATATTAATTAATATAAAATTCATCCTAACAGTGAGTCTGTTATCAGTATGGGAAATCTGTTCTTTTGGAAATTTAGATTTCATATAAGAAGTTTAGACATTTCATCACCATCATTAGTACTACAGTCTGTGTATTGTAAGTTATAAGCAAATCAGTGTAAAAAATAGCTTCATCAGTCATCTGGGAGGGCATTTGTTTCAGAAGAAAAGGTATATATAATTTTCGCCATGTATTGTTAGGTATCGCACATTTCAATTTTTCTTGAGTTTGATTAACAAGTATATATAATATTTCTTACACATTGAAGTTTTATGGCACTATAAAAAAGTGAGTTTAATCACCCTCTTTTTGTTCATTAGTAATTATATACTAAAGGGTAAATTCTCATTAAAAGGCCCTTAAATGCCTGCTCATAAAAAAGAGAGACCTCTTTGATTTTGTTGTCCGTACAATCCTAGTTATTGTTTTTAGGCAAGTCATCAAACTCTTCAGTAGTCTAAACCTTTAATTTGGTTTCAGAACAGTAGTCAGTCATGTATTGAATACCCAAATTACCATGTCTTTACAAGTAATACAAACACTCTGTATTAACAAGGTAATGACCATAACTTTTCTTACAGAATTTCTTGTGCTAATTTTTTAAGAGGACTTATTGAACTAAATTTCCTGTGAAGGCCGAAATCTCATACTTTTAATGATAGTGGAGTATATGCATCTGTGCAGAGAGGAGGGGATGGCATTTTTTGTAGTGGTATTTTTAAGTGGACAGTTTACTAATTATGTTGAGGTAACATTTTACAACTCTAAAAGGAAAACTTCAATTATCTGAATGAAATGAGGTACATGAAATTAATTCAGATAAATGGGGGAATCCTTAGTGTAAATGATGCATGTCAAGAGACATGACCTCAATCTTGATTTTTTTTTTCCTATATATCTGTCAGCTGCTTTTACGTTACTAGATTGTGATTCTTTTTCTGTGATGGGAGGAGGTAAAATTTGCTCCGTAGTTTTTTTGTTTTTTGTTTCCTTTGCCACAAAGGGAATCCAGAACGTGGTATTCTGTGACAAGTATAATTGCTCATCTCTCGCCTGTGCTGCCCTGCCCTTTAAGGTGGTATACCACAGCCTTCCATTTTGTCACCTTCCTGTCAAATGTCAGATGTGTGTGTGGATTCCTTGAGAATATAATTTGTTTGAAATTAAAGCCACACTCCTCTGTCCAATCACAAGATGTTTATACTTCCTAAAAGTTGAGTTACCTAAAGTTAAGATGAATTGAGCTGGGTAGACCTTGATTCCTTCCTTGTCCCCTTAGGGTTTAATATTAAGCAGTATCTTATGATGTAGGACCTTAGCAACAAACAGTAGGGCATAACCCCTGGCTTTTATGGCTCCTTACTTGAAATGAAAATTTTGCTGATTGATTAGAGTTTAGGAAAGCTTTAGGAAACTGATTTCTGCTGTCATTTACTACGTTTTCAGCATTCCTGGGCTCCTGGCATCTGAAAGCTGTTGTATAAAGAGTAGTCTGTGTAGCTGTGATGACATTTTCCTCTAGGCATTTTTTTTTGTTTTGTTTTTAAACAGGTTTATCTCAGCTATAGAGATGTGTGCTGACAGCTATATAAAGTGAATTTTACTTTTTTTTCCGCATTACCTGTCGATGTTTTACCTAAAGCACCTGAGAACGTATCTCTTTATTTTCAGCATGTATCATCTTCCTTTTTTCTCTTGGTCTTTGAGATACAAGATGATTCATATCTTGATTGCCTTGGGTAAAGTGGAAATGATATCAGCAAGCCCTGTATCCAGACCTTGTGAGCAATTCCTAGGTCATTGCCTGAGACCTTCTTAGATACGTGCAGGCACTGTGATTGAAGAGTTTAGGCTTCAGGGTCAGTCCAAACTGATTTTGACCCTGTACCATTTATGAACAGCATGCCGTTGGGAGAAGTTAGTTACTTTTCTGGGTTTCAGTTTCCTTAGAATAATCTTAGCTGGATTGATTTGTTGTCCTATGCCAAAAAGTGTTTAGTAAGTTAGTGAACTATCTACCCAGATCATGGGCTATTTTAAAAGAAATTGCGTTTTGTTCTATTTGAAGACAGAGATAATCAAATCAGTAAAAAATTTTACAAATAGAGGTCTTGCTCAGTTGAATTTAAAACTATGTAAGACTTGGAACCATTGAATTATTTATATACACAGGGTATACTCATATGACATAGAGAGGCAAAATATGTAGCATACTTGTTGGACTAAGACAGACTTGGATGATCAAGCACTTGGATAACCTTGGATAGGGTTATCCTGAAGTTGTAAAGACTTAAGAGGTGAAGTATACAAAATACTTAGTAATGCCTGAATCCATAAATACTCATAGTTGTTCTTGTGACTTCAGACAAGTGACTTCCCCTCTCTCTACCTCAGGTGTCCTTCTTGGTAGCATGAATATTATCAGAGAACTAATAGAGTTGTGATGAGGGTTTAATGAGATAATACATGTAAGTGCTCATTATATGTTATTGGTATTGTTACATTATTGATGCAGTTTCAGAATGAATTGAACCAATTTTGAGTTAAAATGAAAGAATTTGTACAGATATTTAATATAATTCTTTTTTTAAAAAGTATAATTCTTATGTTGGGGGATATTTATTATGGATTTGCAGATGGCAACTTATCATTTATAGCTTTCAGCGTTTCCTTAAGACAACAGTTCTCAAATTGTGATGTGCAGACCTATAGGGGTCACAAGAGCCTTTAAGAGGGATTCGGGAGGCTAAAGCTATTTTCATAGTAGTACTTTTTCTGTTTCCATTGCGTTGACGTTTGCCTTGCTGATACTAAAGCAATGGTGGGTAAAACTGTGAACATCTTAGTAGATATTAAACGGCAGTGGTACCAAACTTTTTTCGTAATTATTGTATTCTTTACTATCATGCTTTTCCAGTAAAAAAAAAACAAAACAGAAAAGCCAGTTTCACAGAAGAATGTCATTGATAAAGCAGTAAAAATAATTTTATTAAATCTTGATCCTTGAGTATACTTTGTTTTAATATTCTTTGTGATGAAGTAGGAAATATGCAAAAAGCATTTCTTCTGTATATCTGGAGTACATTGGTTGACTCAAGGAAAACCCTTCTGTGATTTTTTTTGAGTTGCAAGCTGAATTAGTCATATTTTGCATGAAACATCATTTTTACTTATAATAATGACTACCAAACTATGATCGTTTAGACTTAGATATTTGGCAGTCATTTTCTTGAAAATGAATAAAATGAGCCTGTCACTTTGGGGAAAACAACTGGTAGTATTTGTTGCCAATGATAAAATTTGAGCTTTCAAGCGAAAATTAAAATTTTGGAAACCTTGTATCACCTGCTGTGCCCTTGACAGCTTCCCAATATGTAAAGATTTTTCTGATGAGATGGGTGGTGATATTAATGAATGTGAGTTTTTGCTTTGGTATTAATTAATTATGTCAAAATTTGGAATATAAACATAATGCAAGAAAACGATACCTTCAAAGTGATCAATGTTACAAAATTGTGGGTAAGAGACCCTTCTAAAAAGCAAGTAACAGAATACAAAGAGTTCATGTGATAATAGGTTCCATATAATAGATAACCTTTAAATTCCTACTTGTCAGGTTTTGGTGTAGTATCAAAGAAGAATGTTCACAATTATCTGAAAAGGCAATTAATATTAACATATACTTCCTTTTTTCTATTATAGTCAAAACAACATATCACAACAGATTGAATATAGAAGCAGATACAAGAATTCATCTGTCTTCTATTAAATTAGACATGCAAGAAATTTATTTTTTTTTAGGAAAGTACTTTTTCATAAAATATGTTGTCATATTAAACATGTCATAAAATTTTAAAATGAATTAACTTTTACACTTTCTCATGTAATTTCTATTACAGTAAATATTGATAGTTATAACTCACATTAACAAAACCTCTCAAGAATTCTCAATATTTGAGGACACAAAGGAATCCTGATACTAAAAAGTGTAAACTATTCCCTTAAGGGAAGAAGGCTGGATTCGTCAAATGAGTGAAGTTCTAAGGTGTTTAATCTTTTGGGTATTCCTTTGGAATATGGGCTACATGCCTCTACTTTTTCCTGGTAGTAAGGGTATGTTGCTGGACTCTGTGTCATTCTCCAAGTGGGCATAGGGTTCCTGTATGTATTGTTGAAGAAGATTCTCATTTTCATTTAAGATTGATGCTACCTAAATGGTTGCTCAGAATTGAGATATGGTTAATGGTATTTCAGTCAGCCTCTTCATTTTTGGTACTATTCATTCGTTTGTGTTAGAGCTATTCATGCAGTTTTCAGAGTTGTTCACCATGGCAGTCTATTTCAAGATTCTAGTGAAATTCACTTTGCTGAAAATAAAATGACATTTTCTCTGAAGTCTTTACATGAGGCTAATCTGTCCTGCTGTAAAGTCTTCCTGACATTTCGTAGCTATTTTTTAGTACAGTCTACAGCTTATCAGTGTGTTTGTGAATTAATTATTTGCAGCAATATAATATGAATTACAGATGACTTCTGTAGTGCCATTAATAATATGGGCATAGCCTCATCATGGACTCTTTTATTTTTTTTATTTTTTTAAGATTTTATTTATTTATTTGGCCGAGAGAGAGGCAGCGAGAGAGGGAACACAAGCAGGAGGAGTGGGAGAGGGAGAAGCAGGCTTCCCGCGGAGCAGGGAGCCGGATGCGGTGCTCGATCCCAGAATGCTGGGATCACGCCCTGAGCCGAAGGCGGACGCTTAACGACTGAGCCACCCAGGCGCCCCTCATCATGGACTCTTGACATGTTTCTTTGGGGAATTATATTCTCAGTGCTGGAAATCTAGCCAAATACATTTCTCCAGCGTAGTCAGTGGCAAGAAACCTTCCTTTTCCCCTTACAATGGAGTTGGGGTTGTTAAAGCTTTGACAGACTCAAGACAGGCATTCTGAGGCACGGCTCAAGAAACACAGGTATTTTGAGCACTCCAAGTGTGTAAAGGGTGATGGGTAGCACTCTCAGATGAAGCAGATATAGAAATTTTGGGCTAAGTAGGCAATGATGAAGGGAAAAAGGGGAAGGGATGTTCTGAATGCTGCTTGGGGTGGATACATTCCCTTTTGGGGTGGTTGCTAAAAAATAAGAGATGTCTTAACATGGGTATTTCTAGGATGGGAAATCCATCTATATAGAGGTTTGTCTTGTTGTGCTCTTATGTTTGGTTATTGTATGACCTGAGCTCAAGAAACAGAATGATCGGCCAGTTGGGAAGGTTAAACTCATGGATTTGTAGGCCAGAGTTTTGAATGTAAAGGGAAATAGTAAACTTCAGGAGCATTCATGATCAGGAGGAGTAGTGGAGGCCAGGAGGATGTTGGAATATGCAGACTGTTCACAGGTCCGGAGTAAATTCATGTTACAGGGTGCTTGTTAGAGCAGGGGTAGAACTAGCTATCAGCCAGCACAAATCGGTCAATGACTGCTGTGACTCAGTCTACTATCCTAGGATCTCTAGCGGGAAATAGAGAATTTTAAGACTGGTATTAGTGTAGGAAGTCTGTTATGGAGAATAGTTAACATAAAGCAGAAATCCAGAACCAGGAGAACTTAGGGATACAGAAGAGGCCAACGTTGGAAAGGTATTTGATTTGAAGCTGAGCTTCTTGTTTTCTTCCTGCCCAAGGGCAGTATTGACTCTTTGGATTGAGGCAAAGCTGAACCAAAGTGGAAAGCAAAGTAACTATAGCTGTCTACACTGTAGTGACAGGCCTACCCAGAAATATTTGTTAAACAAATGCATGAAAGTAAAGCAAGGGAACAACTGGGTCATTGCACCTCAGGTTCTTAATGCAGCAGACACTAGGTGCCTATTAACCTATCTACTTGATATCCTCTAGGTCAGGGGTTGGCAAACTTTTTTTTTCAAGCACCAGAAAGTAAAGATATTCTTCTTTATGGGTCATATAGCCAATGTTGTATGTACTTAAGTCTGCCATTATAGCATGAAAGCAGGCATAGAGAAATACGTAAATGAGTGAGTAGCTATGGTTCCAATAAAATCTTATTTATGGAGTCTGAAATTTGAATTTCATATAATTTCACATGTCACAAAGTATTTATCTTTTTTAAAAAACGTTTTTCAACCATTTAAAAATACAAAATCTGTTCTTAGATCATGGCTGTACAAGAATAGGCAGTGGGATGAATTTTGGCCTATGGGCTCTAGGTTGCTGACCCCTGTTTTAGTCAAATAGATCACTGTCAATCATAATGCTGAAAGCTTAGCATTACTGAAATAGATATTCTCTAGGACAATGCTGTTGGTGACACTGTCTTGTTTTATAGGTGACACTGATGATAAAAATCCGTTCAAGAATTTAGATGTGACATCTGCAGCAGGTTCAGATCTCTCAGCTATAAGACAAACTGGATACTTCGTAAAGATTTTCATCTGTTATGCACAGAGCCAAAATCCGTTACTGAAATTGTCTGGTTGAGCTGCCTGCTGGGTCCAGTGATGCACTAGTAGACAAAGAAGTTGAAAGAGAAGGATGGCATGTTCTTTGGATGACTGGCAGATTGTGACACCAAAATGGCATCAAGCCCTACTGTGATTCCAAGGACTTCATGATTAAATAAAAATTCCTTTTTTTTTTTTGGTGGGGAGGGGTAGTTGAAGTAAATTTGGTCTTTACTGGGGGTAATGTGTAATGTATTATCATTCCATAGTGATACATGGTAATTACTTTGGTAATCAAACTTTAAAGGTTCTGTCTGTTTATGGAACTTATGTAGTTACCACCTTTTAGTATCGGATTCCCATTAGGGAACTATGATAAAGAAAAACATCTGCTTAAACTAAAAAAATTAACCTAAAAAGGTTAAAGACTTATCATTTTTACAAGAAAGCTTCTGCTTTGGGGGTTCTTGAGATGTTGCTCTCCCACAGCATATATAAAATATGTTTCTGGGGTGCCTGGGTGGCTCAGTCGGTTAAGTGTCCGACTCTTGATTTCAGCTCAGGGCATGATCTCAGGGTCATCAGATCAATCCCTGTGTTGGCTCACACTGGGCTTGAAGCCTGCTTAAGATTCTCTCTCTCTTTCTCCCTCTCACTCTCTCTTTTCCTCTCAAAAAAAAAAAGTTTCTGTTTGCAAAAAGCTACTGTACCCAGAATTTTCTAAGAAAACATTCTTTTGTGTGGGCTCTTGAACTCAACAGTAGAAAATCACACTTTACAGTACTAGGTGCATAGAACAGTTGAATTAAAAAATTAGTATCTTTAGACCTGTTAACTAAATTCACTTAAAATGATTTCGTGAGCAGGTGTGAATTGAAAATGAACCTGTATTTTCTAGAACCATTGAATCACAAAACTGGAACATCAAAGTATTCTCTGAATCAAATCAATATTTTATTTGGTTAGAGCCCCTGCTTTTGGTATATATTTGTTTATTCCAGTTGTAGAGGAGCAGTTGTAGAAAGCAGTGCTGGGAAATGAAGTGGGTGGATTCTCAATGTTGAATTCCATTTTTTTTTTTTTTCCCCAGTGAATCTTGAACATTTTTTTATCTTAGCATTCAACAAAAACTTTGGCATGCCAGGATATAAAATATAGATTACATTTTATATAGTTCATGCAGCTCATCTACAAACAGAAAAAGATTCCCTCATGACTTACCTTGAAAGCTATTCAGGGTATATACTATTCAGGACATATACGGTTTTATTCAAGGCATATACTATTCAGTTTGTCCGTGTGCCACTGCCACTGCTATCAAAGTGCAATGCAACTAACATAGCTATCCTGCTAGGAAAAAGATCTGTGGGTTGCTGAGTAGTAGAAGTTAGACACATCTGATTTACAAGTCAGATTAGAGATCAGAATCATACGATAGCTTTATGTGGAATTGATTTCATTTCATGGTTTTTAAGCTATTTTTTCATTGAAAGCAGTGTCTATAACTGAAAGACAGGTGTGGTGTAGCATTTGAATGCCTTAAACTCTTGAATCTGGAATGAAAGGGATATTCTTATAGTTGTTCAGATCCTAGAACTCAGGGATTTTGGAATAAAATGCTCTTGTCATTTATTGTGCCATAATTAAACTACCCTGTGGATTTTATTTGGGTTAATATGATTAATATTTGGAAAACTTTGCCATTTTCCTATATGAGGCACGTTAGGAAAGACAGTTGTGTGTGTTTAAATAAAGCAGCAAACAGCTTCTTACCTTATAAGATATATTTAATAAAAATTATGTGGGTTTAACATTGATAATCCATTCAAATCAGGAATTCTCTGGTCTTCTGGAAATCAGTGAGGGGGAGGGAACAATAAAAGAGCACTTTATAAATAGCAATTCCCCCCCCAAATCACACTTTTTTCAAAATATATGGAAAAATGCATAACTATAGCTTGATAGGTTGTAGTTACTCTTAATTCACCTGTTCTTATTGAAATCGAGAAGACATGTCATAAAAGTATAGAAAAAGTAGTTCATTGCAGAAAAGGTAATGCTGTTTATTGGATTTGAGAATATAGTGGCAAAAAAAATCTGTGTTAATCTTTTTGATTGAGCCAATAATTTATTTGAGTGTAATCAGGAGAAGAAGGAAATCCAGGTGTTTAAAACTAGCTTTGTATCAGTGGTTAAAATGGTGTTTAGTTTTATTCTCCCCCAATCCCCATGTGTTAAGTTCTCATGAATTGATTTCTGAGATAACAAAACATAGGGATTTAGAGGGTTTTGAGAATTCATCAGTTACATTTTTTTGTCCACTGATTGTTTTACATAGGACCTGTTTGTTTATGATATTTACAGGACATGAGGAACACTACAAATTCTGACTTTCATGGACTTCAAAAAAAGACTTTGAAGGAAGATTAATGACAAGTTAGTAGTAGGCATACACTACTGTGTTAATTTTAGTAGAGCAGTGACTGTTTAGGTGGATCCTTCCCCTGTTGCCTTGGCCTCTAACTTCATAATCCACTGGCTAAAACTGCTTTTCAGTAAGGCAAGTGAGAGGCAATTTTATGAATGGAGAAAGTGAGGCTATCCTAGACATTGGGAAACGAGTGGAATGTAAAGGGAGAATGAGATCGTAAATATGGTAGGTAACAAGATATAGATGGGCTGTCCATTTTTGGATTGACAAGGGTGCTAGAGGAAGGGTATCAGTAGAATAGAGTGGTTTATTATGTACTGTTTATTTGAAAGCCTCCTGTTTAGTAGGTCTCGACTAAGCTACTTTGCATCAGTTTTAATTCTTTCCGCAACCTTTGAAGCAAGAGCAATTATCCCAGTTTCCTGATGAGGAAAGATACCAAGGGGTATACCCAAGGTCTTAGAAGTCCCACATTGTGTCTCGGATTATATAGGGGCCTTTTCTCTCCAGTCATTGTCTGATAAATGAAGAAATAAAAAAGTAATCTGAAGCACCAGCATGTAGTATGGGAAGATTTTAGGATTAATGGCTTTTAATATAAATGGCTTCATGTTGGTGTTGCAGAAGGATGTTGGAGCCTCCTTGGAAAGCAGTGAGGCAGTACATTTGCAAATATTGTATCTGGACTCTAGAACTCCTCCAACTAATGGGTTACCTTTGATATTAGTTAATATAGTATTGTATAACTGTGTTTTCAAGTGTAAGTCATGCCATGATACAAAATCCGTATATGAAAGGCGGGTGATAATGAGCTGCCACAGTAACTTATATATATATCATAAGCTAGATTGGATTAACTTCAAATAGAATGTGCACAAAAGTGCTTGAAAGAGGGTTGGTTTAAGCAGTCTGATACAGTTGCGGTGACTACCGAACAATTGGGTTGTGGGAAAAACAGTGGAAAAGAGTCACGAAACCCATTAAAATGAGCACCATAGGTGTTTAAAGGCTTTACAAGTAGACCTAGACAGCCCATAACCAAACATTATCTCTTTGGAAAGGACACATTCAGTCACTTGATTTAGGAAAGTGCCTTAGCAGCAGTATTTTTAAATGTAAAAGACAACTGCGGTAGGACATTGGAGTCAAATGATCCAACTGTTTTTTTCAGGTATAGAGTGAAATGATAAGGAATCTTTGCCCTTGTCATTCATTGGTAATTTAGGAGTGAAGTAAAAAAAGCACAGCCAAGGTGGCAGCATGGTCAAGTAGCTTAAATATGAGTACTTTGGCACCTTGGTGAAGAATGTGGTATTGAAGACAGGAAAAAATGGTTGAAATTACTGAACTCAAGATGTTAGAATGCAAAATAATTATTTTAATTGCTTGAAAATACAGGGAAAAAAGTAGGAAACAAATCCCACAAAGGGTAAGAATTAAGGAGGGCTATTCAAGAGTGAAGTGGTTGTATGATATTCCTAGATAGAGTTTTTACTCAAAAAAAGAAAAATTGGTGAGAGAGGTTAGGAAAAGTGATTTAGAAAGAGGTGTTACTGGGGCGCCTGGGTGGCGCAGTCGTTGGGTGTCTGCGTTCGGCTCGGGGCGTGGTCCTGGAGTTCCGGGATCGAGTCCCACATCAGGCTCCTCCACTCGGAGCCTGCTTCTTCCTCTCCCGCTCCCCTGCTGTGTTCCCTCTCTCGCTGGCTGTCTCTCTGTCGCATAAATAAATAAAATCTTAAAAAAAAAAAAAAGAGAGATGTTACTAAATTAGGGAAGTAAGCTCCTCAAAGATTGTTAGTAGGCAGAGAAAGTATTGGATAAGTGGGGAAAGAGTGATTTTTATTTTTATTTTTATTTTTATTTTTAAAAAAAGATTTTATTTATTTAATTGCCAGAGAGACAGCCAGTTGGAGAGGGAACACAAGCAGGGGGAGTGGGAGAGGACGAAGCAGGCTCCCCGCGGAGGAGCCTGATGGCGGGGCTTGATCCCAGAACGCCGGGATCACGCCCTGAGCCGAAGGCAGATGCTTAACGACTGAGCCACCCAGGCGCCCCAAGAGTGATTTTTAGCATGAAGTTGCATTCATACTTTAGTCAAAAGTGACCACCTGTTTTAGGTTATGACCTCCCAAGAAAAGACAAGCTGATTACTCTCTTTCATTCTGTGAAAGCTTATGGATTTTTCTATAGGCTACAATCGGTGAACCTTGTGAGAGTGGGTAAACACTTTGGACTTGGATTTGGGTTTTAGAATCTGATTTAGGCTGTAAGTTTGTTATGTTTATTACCAATAACATTTTCAACATTCACTAAGAGATTACATTTTACATTAGCTGGCTATCCTTGGCATTGTCCAGAAGTAAGATATCAGATGTGATTTAAATCAACTTTATTGGGTATAATTTATATACAAAAATACACTCATTTTTAAGTGTGTAGTTAATGAATTTTGACATGTGTATCTACTCATATAAACTACCCCCCCATTCAAGATATAGAACATTTTTAACATCCCCCAAAACTGCTCTTCTGCCTCTTTCAGTCAGTCCTTCCCTCTCCTCCCTGAAGACAATTACTGTTCTGATTTCTATTTTCCTTAGATTAGAAAACTTGTTCTTGAAATTTACATGGAGTCCTAGAGCATAAACTGTTTTGTGTCTGGTTTCTTTTCCTCAACGTAGTAGTTTGGAGATTTATCCATATGTTATGTGTATTAGTGGTTCGTTCTGTTTTGCTGCTTAATAATGTTCTGTTTTACCACAATTTGTTTATCCATTATTTTGTTAATAGACATTTGATTTTTTTTTTCTTTTTTTTGGCTATTGTGTAAAGCTGCTATTAACAGGATTCTTCTATGAGTCTTTTTGTGGTTTAATTTCTTTTGATTAAATATATAAGAGTCATAGGACTGGTTTATGTTTAACTTTAGAAGTGTATATATAACTTTATATGTATAACTTTTCCAAACTCACACCATTCTCAGCATGCATTTTTCATTCATTATTGTAAATCTTTATGCTTTGTACTAGTTATGGATACTGGTTTTTACTAAATGGTTTCTCTAACCAGAGAACTTTCAGGAGTATTCTTTATGTAATAATTGAAATCTAGTAAATAGTTTTATAATGTATTTATTTTTAAAAAATCATAACTTATATGGTATATCTAACATTGACTTAAGTAGTTCAACTTGGTTTGTTGTACAGAATTTTAAATTTTCATTTCTTTTGTAGGTAGCATATGTTTGAATTTTAAAGTGTGCATTCTCCATTTTATGTAGTGGCTCTTTATTAAATGTATATATAATTAAATGAGATGTTTGACATACGAATAATATACTAATCTACTAAGGTAAAGTTTGTATCACCAAATGAGGAGTCTCTTTCTTTCCTTTTTCTTGATGTATTTTGTCAATAGAACCCCCCTCCTTTTTTTGGTAAATCCTTATTTCACATTGGTTGCTTATATTAGGTAGCTGTAATGTACGGGAATCGCACCTTGGATAATAGGATGATGACCAGGACTTGTTTGTTTCAGGATTTTAGGTCAAGCTCCAAAGCTGAAAATAAAGGTTACCAACTATCCTTGCCTTCTAAGGAGGGATGTGGTACTTAGTAAAAGAGAATAGAAGTGCAGCACCCACTTCCCATATATAACAGAAATTAGAAAAGAGGGGAGTATTGTAAGTGTCATTCAGATGAGGAATTGTTAATCTATTGGAGTTAGTTCTGTGATCTTTCCCTGTTTTTTTCCCAAAAGGACCTTTTGTTCCCAGCCCAGAATTTGGGTGTGTCTACCAGAAGTGTAGATTGCTATTTAACATCTTGCCTGGATATTTAATGAGCTACAGAATCTTGTGTCTTTTACTGCAGTGGCAACTTCCAGAGAGTTATTGAGGGAGCATGACATCTGTTTTCTAGAGTTTGGGGCATTCCTGAACATAGATTCGTTTCTGGAGGAGAGGAGAATAACTGGAGACAGGTCGAGTGAGAGGGTAGTAATGGAAATATTTGACATTTGTCTATCTGGTATGGTAAGAAAGCATGAGGTTTTTTTTTGTTTTTTTTGTTTTTTGTTTTTTTGTGGACCAAGTGGACGCCATGGGACGTAACCAGGTTAAAGTTATCTTGGTAGTTGCTAGCAGGGAGAGCTTGCAGTATGAAGAAACTGTGGGTAGGATAGTAAAAGGTCAGCCTTAGAATGCATCCCCTGCGCCAAGAAGCTATGCATGGTGTAGCTTGCTGTAACTTACAGCTTAAATGCTGCTGTGAAGACTTGAAATGTACTGTCTAAATGGGGTGCCTTTGAGAAAGAAGGTATTATCAATGATTACGCAAGGATAACATCATCCTGCTTCATGGTCATCCAGTAAACCCCCATGGATATTGGCACACAGGGCATTTGTCCATCTTCTGCCTATCCTGATTTGTGGGAACTAGAAAGTTGAGGGAGGAAGTAGAGAAAATTGAAAGAGCCAGGAAGAATATTGAAAAAAAAAATGAATTATGTTCTTTCTCTTGGCTTGCCTGGGGTTGGGGTGGGGTTGTGTGGATACTCTTTGAATAAGATATGAAATTGAAGATTTAAATTGGACTAGATTATATGTTATAATACTAGAAAGTGATTGAGAAGCAGTAGGATTTATCTGGGACATTATGGAGAGATCGGGAAGTGAGATCTGGAAGAGTATATTTAAAGTGATGAAAGGAAATTAAAGCATTTATCCCATTAAGTTCTATTTATTTGATCATTTTCTTAGTTTAATAGTATTTTAAGCTAAACAGATGTTCAGTGAGTACCTACAATATGATATGTGAGGTATCGTGTTAAGCATTTTAGGGAAGGCAAAGATGGCTAAGACTTTTGGCCCCGAGGGATCTTCTGCTTTACCGTGTAGAGCTAAGTAAGTGGTGGAATGACCTAGGTGCTCTAGACATGTAAGTGGCAATGCTGTGGGAATGTGGAAAGAACTGAATACTGCTTGGGTTCAGGGCAGGCTTTGTGGTCTAGGCTGAATTTTGTCTGGGCCTTGAAGGAGGAGAAGGGAGCAGCTGGGAAGAAAGGCATTCCAGCATGAGGTAATAACACAATTGGAAATGACTAGACACCTAGAAAGGAATAATGCTCATTTCACACTGAAAATTTTATGTTTTAGAAAATGGTTTCAAGCACTAGTTAAGCTTGCTTGCCCATGTTATAATTCTGGTTGAAGTTTGGTATTCTTACATGTCATTTTTGTATTTCCTTAGTAATGTACAAAATGGTGTCTTTCTTTTTGAGATGTAGTGTGGAAGTGTTATTCACTTTAGATCCTAGATGATTATAAGCATCCAAAACCAAACTTCTAAATCTAATCACAAAGTCTATTACTTTCCTTGATTTAAAACAGTAAAATGTAGAGAAGATGATGATTTTTACATATGATCTTAAGCATTTGGCAGTGCAATTAGTTTCATAACAAGCGATTGTTTTTTAAAGCCTTCCCAGAATAAGAATGAGTATCTTGATGCTGGTGTCACTTTTAAATAGCTATAGTTCCAGGAATGTGTCTGTTCACGTTGTTATCTTAAATACACACCTTATCTATCCATATTGCTGTACTTCAGATGTGAAAGTAAAAATAAAGGTGTGAAGTGCCTAGCAGACTTGTATGGATTTATGTAAATCAGAAAACATACAAACAATCCATTAGTGTTGAGGCCTTAATGTATTAAATTCGAGTGTGGACTATTTTGTGAAAGTTGCACGCACACACACACACACACACGCACACAGACACTCCTCATACCCAGTGATTTACTTTGCAAAAAAAAAAAAATAATAATGAAAATCTTTAATTTATAAGAGGTTTTTTTTCTCTGAACTGCTGACACATATCCAATTGTGATACCTCCATATGGATATTTAAAGGTATTTAAATAGAAAATGCTCAAAACTCAACTGATCTTTTTTACTCAAACTTCTTTCATTTTTAGTCTTCCCCATCTTAGTAAATGACATGTTTATCCCTGTTACTCAGACCAAAAACCTTGGAGTCCTCCTTATCTCTTCTCTTTTCATATCCACACCTCGTTTGTCAGTAGTTCATATTGCTTTACCATCAAAATACATGTAGAATCTGAATCTTACCACCTCTCAGCACCTCCACTATCACCTGGTTCAAGTCATCTTCTCTTACTTGGATTATTTTAATATCTCCTGACTGTTCTTTCAGCTTCTTAAAATCTTCAACCCATAATCCAGCACTTCAGTCTAGTCTCAGTGCAGTAGCCAAAATAATCGTGGTTAAAACAAGTTAAATCCTGTCATTCTTCAATTAAAAACTTCAGTAGTCTCCTTTCTTCCTCAGTGCAAAAGCTAAAGTCTTTGTAGTGGCCTATGAGACTGTACAGGACACTGCCCCATCTGCAACCTGATCTTTTGACTGTCTTGGATTTTAGATCCTAAATTAGCCTTTGCATTTGAAAGCACCATTTGGTTATATGCATTATCCTTCAATATCATGTTTAATTTGATTTGTAATATTTTTTAATGATTTGAAAATCTTTGTTTATGAGGGATATCATTTTTTGGGGGGGAGTGTTATGGACCCAATATTTGTGTCTCCCCAAAACTTATGTGTTGAAGCCATAACTCCCAACATGATGGTATTTGGAGGTGGGACCTTTGGAAGGCAGTTAGGTCTGGAAGAGGTCATGTGGGTGAGGACCCCATAATGGGATTAGTGTCCTTTTAAGAAGAGGAAGAGTCCAGAGCATGCTTGCTCACTCTCCCCACCATATGAGGACATGTGAGGACACAGCGAGAAGGCATCTTTCTATAAAGCCAGAAAGGGGGTCCTCACTGGGAAACCAACTTGGTCAGCACCTTGATCTTGGAATTCCCTGCCTGCAGAACTATGAGAAATAAATTCCTCTTGTTGAGCCACTCATTTTATGGTATTTTATTATGGCAGCTCAAGCTGATGGGACCATGTAATGTTTTTGTCAGATTTTGGTATCAAGGTAATGGTCATCTCATTAGAAAAATCATTTGAAAAATCCAGCAACCTTTTATTAAACTAGGAATAAAAGGAAATTTCCTCAGTATGATAAAAGACATCTATGTAAAAACAGAGCTATGTAATGTTGAAAGAGTGAATGCTTTTCTCCAAGGTCAGGAACGAGGCAAGAATGTTGTTGTCACCAATTCTATTCAATATTATACTAGAGGTTCTAGTCAAGACAATTAGGTAAGAAAAAGAAACACAAGCATCCAGATTGGAAAGAAGAAATAAAACTATATTTGTAGATGACAGGATCTTTATAGAAAGTTTTAAGAAATCATTAAAATCTATTAAAACTAATAAATGATCAGCAAATTGCAACATACAAGAGCAGTATACAGAAATCAATTGTATTTCTATATACCAACAATGAACAATATAAAAGTGAAATTAAGAAAATTCATTTATAATAGCAACAAAAAATCAAATAGGAACACATTTAACAAAAGCAGTAGAAAAACTGTCCAAAACCTACCAAAACTGTTGGAAGACCATAAATAAATAGAAGTTGCATGTTTGTGTATCAGAGGACTTAATATTGTGATGTTGGCAGTAGACTACCAAATATCTACAGATTCAAGGCAATCTCTATCAAAATCCTATCTGCCCCCCCCCCTTTTTTAATGAAAAACTGATCCTAAAATTTATATGGAAATTCAGGGTACCTAAGATAGTAAAAACAATTCCGAAAAAGAATAAAAGTGAAGGACCTCTCCTAATTTTAAAACTTACTACAAAGCTACAGTTACCAAGGCAGTGACGCTGGTATAATGAGAGACGTAAAGACCAATGAAATAGAATTGAGAGTCCAGGAACAAATGCTAATGCTTATGATCAGTTGATTTTTGACAAGAGTGCTGACATAATTTAATAGGGAAAGACTAGTCTTTTCAACAAATGGTGCTGGGACAGCTGTGTATCCATTAGCAAAAGAATAAAGTTGGACCCTTTCCTTAACCATGCATTAAAATTGATGCCAAATGGATTATAGACCTAAATGTAAGAACTAAAACTATAATACTTAGAAGAAAATATAAAAGTCAGTCTTCATGTAGTTGGGTTAAGCAGAGCCTTCTGAGAAAACATCAGAAGCACAAGTGACGAAAAAATAGATAAATTGGACTTCATCAATATTGAAAACTTCTTCAAAAGAAACCCTCAAGACAGTGAAAAGCCAGCCCACCAACTGGGAGAGAATATTTGCAAATCATATCTCTGGTAAGGGACTTGTATCCACAATATATAAAGGACTCTTAAAATTCAAAAACATATTTGTCAAAAGACAAATGACTTAAAATTGTGCAAAGTATCTGAATAGACACATTTTGGGGGCAATATGAAAAATGTCTATTTGTCCCATCTGTTCTTTACTTCTTTGTTCTTTTCCTGCTTTCTTTTGGATTAGTTAAGTATTTTAGTGTTTATTTTTACATCACCTTTTGGGTTATAAGTTATATATATCCTTGTATATTTATTTCACTTAGTGGTTCCTATAAGATTTATAATACACATCCCAGTCTATATTCAATGCACATTATACCACTTTATATATCATTTAAGAATTTTACAACAATCTGGCATGTTCCCCCTGTTCTTTGTTGTATTGTTGTGTATTTTACCTCTGTGTATTATGTGAAACAACATTAAATTTTTTTTTTCTTTAAACAGTCAATTTTATTCTAGAGGAATTAACAAATCAGAAAAAAGCCCATTATCTTGACCTGCATAATTACCTTTGCTTGTGCTTTTCATTCCTTCATGTAGATCTTTACTTTCATATAGTATAATTTTTCTTCAGTTTGGTGAACTTTAACATTTCTTAGAGCACAGGCCTGCTGTCAACAAATTCTCACTTTTTATTTGAAATTTTTTTTTAGCTTTCATTTTTCAATTGTACCCTGACAGTTTCTTTTCCCCTTCGATTTCTTCTGCTCTTTAAAAAATATCTTCCCATCGTCTTCTGGCTTACATTTTTTCCCCTTTTCTTTGGATGAGAAGTCAGTGGGGTTCCGTATCATTTTTCCCAGGGACTTAGTATGATATTTCTTGATGTAGTTTTTAAAAATATGTATCTGTTTAAGGTTTATTGAGTTTCTTAAATCTGTAGATTTCTGGTTTTCCTCAGTTTTGAAAACTTGTAGGCTGTTATTTTTTCAAAAATTTTTTCTGCTTCTCTCTTTTGGGTATTTTAGTTATGCATATGGTGACTAGTTATTTTATTATACGTTGGTGACTAGATATTATTACACAGGCCACCAGGTTGAATTCAGTTTCTCTCCTTTTTTCCCCCTCGTCTGTTGCTTTTTTGGATAGTTTTTATTGTTACGCCTTCAATTTAAAGGATCTTCTCTTCTATATTGTCACAAGACCATCTAGTGAATTTTTTTCTTTTAAAGACTTTTTGATTTAATTTCTGGAAGTTTTACTTTTTAAGATAGCTTTCATTTCTTTCATTATCGTTTTAAACATAAATTCTTGAATACATTCATAAGTAGTGTTTTAATGTACTTGCTGTTTTAAAGTCCTAGTATGCTATTTCCATTGTTTCTGCCATTTCTGCATCATTTCTTTTTTTCTCTGTATCATTTCTTATTGTTTTGTCTTGGTTGAGTCACATTTTTCTTCTTCACATGTGTGGTAATTTTTTGTTAGTTGATGGGCATTGTGAATGTTGCATTGTTGAGTGCCTTGATTTTATTGCCTTAAAAAAAAAAAACATTAGTTTTGGCAGGCAGTTTTAAATTCTTTGTGGATCAGCTTGATTTTCTTGAGGCTGGTTTTTATGCTTTGTAGGATTGTTCTTGAGTAGTCTTTACTCTAGAGCTAATTTAATCCTATTACTAATGTGTGACCCTTTTTCATGCTCTGCTGAATACCATGTGTATTCAATGAAGTCTCTCTGCTCTTCTGTTGTAATCTTGAATGTCTTCTAGGCCTATGTGACCTTTGGCTAGTGTTCATGTTATTACTCTCGGTTCTTCAGCTAGCCTCATGGAGTCTTATAATATTTATTGGAAATGTGCATATGGGATCCCTATTAAGATACATGGAGCTTTTGCTCTGTATTGCTCCTTTCTCATATGCACTGTATCCTTACAAATTCCAGTTACCTCAGCCTCCCTGGAGCTCTAAAATCTGTTTCCTCAACTCAGCTGGACCACTTTGCACTTTTTATCTCCTCTCACTGTGGTCCATAGAGTGCTTCTAGGTAGAAGCCCTGTGGTGAGTCATAGGGCTCCCTTATTGATTTCACTTCTTCAGGGATCACAGTTCTGTACTACCATATTGTCCAATGTCTGAAAACAGTTTTGTATATTTTGTACAGTTTTCAGGTTGATTATAGTGGGAAGAGGGCATGTCTGGTGCCAGTTATTCCATCGTAGCGAGCATTTGAAATATCCTCTTACTCTCTTTTAGTACTGAAATTGTCAGAAAAAAAAAAGTTTTTGGGTATATTAAAAAAGATTTTTGTTTATATCCTGATATTAAAAATCGTTGAACACTGTTCAGCTCCTTCCTTCCTTCAACCTCTTTCTCGATGTCTTTTTAAAATTGTGTCCCACAAACTTCTACAGCCTTGGCGTATTGAAGATGCTCCTCTAATAGTTTTCCTTATTTCTTTTTTCCTTCTCCAGTATTTTGTTCATATTGAGACCAATTTCAGTTTTCAGTGACTCTCTTCTTTGAAACTATTATTTATTTTTTGATTGTCCTTATTATTCACAAAAGGGAGTTTTTTTTTTTTTTTAAAGATTTTATTTATTTATTCGACAGAGATAGAGACAGCCAACGAGAGAGGGAACACAAGCAGGGGGAGTGGGAGAGGAAGAAGCAGGCTCATAGCGGAGGAACCTAATGTGGGGCTCGATCCCATAACGCCGGGATCACGCCCTGAGCTGAAGGCAGACACTTAACCGCTGTGCCACCCAGGCGCCCCGCACAAAAGGGAGTTTTAAAATTTAATCCTGACATTTAAGGACCTCTCTAGTTAGGCTTTAGTCTGCTTTGTTTACCCTCATTTTCAACCTTTTATACCTAACACATGCTCCAATATTTTGGTCAGCATTCCTATACTTAAATACTATCTTTTTTTCTTTGATAATATTATTTTCTTTGCTGAAGCCCCCCCCCCTTTTTTTTAAAGATTTTATTTATTTATTTGACAGAGGGAGAGACAGCCAGTGAGAGAGGGAACACAAGCAGGGGGAGTGGGAGAGGAAGAAGCAGGCTCCTAGCGAAGGAGCCTGATGTGGGGCTCAGTCCCAGAACTCCGGGATCACGCCCTGAGCTGAAGGCAGACACTTAACGACTGAGCCCCCAGGAGCCCCTGAAACCCCCTTTTCACCTCTCCCTGTCAAAATCCTAATCATTCTTGAAGTCTCTCGTTTCTTTATGGTGGTGCTTTTCTTACTTGAATGTTACAGTCCTTTGAATATTTGTCAAGTAGTCCTTACTAAACTATAAGCTCATTGAATGCTTTGCTCATCGTTTGGTTCTCCCATAGTGCCTTACCAGCCTAGAATCTGGCACACAGTTGATGTTCTGTAAATGTTTATTGAATATTTATGTGAACAGTTTTTTAAAATAGGAAGCCTTTAGCAGATCTTCAAGCAGATCTCCAGTGTGGTCTGTTGAATGAATATGCTTATGTGTAAGAGTGTCCTAACTACTACAGGCATCGTTTTGCATGGCTACAGTTCTAGAGTAGGGATTAGATAGAAATAAAGGGTCCATTTATCTGATTTCAGTAGTGTTCAGCCAGTAAAGATGGAACGGCAGTGGGCAATCTGAGGTGCTATACTAACTCATTCTCTAATATAATCCATATCTTTCTCTTTTTGTTTAACTTTTATGGCAATCCTCTGGATTAACCTGTTTTGGTCAGCGTATCTTTTAGTGAGGGACAGGAGCTATTTATGATGGCATGGGTGAATGCAAGTAAGCCATCAATGACTTGTATACAAATGGTAGAGAGACAGCTATTTTCTGTATCCTATGACCAAGTGTGGAGATGGGTGATGGGTGCCATGAAAGAACAGAGAAGGAGCACTTGGGTGTTTGGTTGTCCTTTTAGGTTCTCAGAGACCTGTATCTAGGTATAGATTAGGGAGGACCGAATGCACCACTTTCACTGACTGAGCAGTCTATTTTCAGATAGTCCTTCGGATAAGTGAAAGTCAGTTGTCATTTGTTCATTCTATACACTCTTCCATTTATTTATAACCACTGTCAATTTGCTGAGGTCATCCATTCGAAACCATTTTCTTGAGGACCATGATGTACTGGGGACTTGTGCTGGCACTGAAAAGATAACAAAGACATACCTCCTGGGGGAGAGGTAATGATTTTCAGAAGTCTTGATTGGTGATTTGAGGTCACAGTTTAAAGAACCTGACATTTAATATTTTTATTTGTCAAAAAGCATGTGGGCATTGGTAGTGGATGTAGTTTTAAAAAAAGAGCCTTCCAAGGCTACATTTTGTGTCTGATACTTCTACAACTTCAGGTAGTGATATTTGCATCTTTGGAATTACTGTTGAGGAAGTAATCACTAGCAAGGAAATCTGTAGTTTGTTCATTTTCTTAAAGATATATATATATATTTGTTATGTTGCACAACTGTGGTGTTTTGTGTAAGGTAACTGAAATAAATGAATGGTTTGTGGGAAGACTTTTGTCATCTGAATCAGTTATTATTTTTTAATAAAGATTGAAACATTGTCATCACAATTGGCGAAAAAAAAAAAGTTTCTTTTTCCAGTGTATTGGCCTTTTGTAAACAGATGGTCAGATTAAAAGCTATCAAAATGAAAGTGTCTCAGAGCAAAAATTTATAGATATTTGGAAAAGAAAATAAAGTTAGTGCATAAAAATTCTTTGGGCCTTTCATTCAGAGAGTTTCATTAATTATCCTCCTTAGCTGATGACACCCTAATATCAGTTGTCATGTCTAGACGCTTTTCTTGTTTTATGGTATTCTTTTACTTTAACCCTAATCCCCACTCTGGTTTTCTACCCCACCCACACCTCCCCTAGCAGATCCCCACTCACATGGGTTTGGTATAAGCCCTTGGATTGGTAACTTGTCTTTGATAAATGCAGAGTGGTTTTTATGTTGTGGGTATCTTTTGTTCAAACCTAGAGTTTTCTTTTTTCACTTGCTGTTTTTAGATGAGACATGTTATAGCATGTATTTCCAGCTGATTACTTCTAAACATAGTTTGTTCATATCTGAATTATCTATTCAGGTAACAGACACCTGGGTTGCCTCCAGTAACACTCAAACAGTGCTGTGTTAAATATGCTCATACAGGTTCAATATGGTCTTATGTATGAGTTCTTTGGGGGCATATATCTAGGAGTGGGATTGTAGGGTCATAGGATAGGGGATTACCTCAGCATTTTCCCCACTTACTGGTTTATCTCTTTTTGGTAGAATTTTTGTATCATCTGACCATTTTATATCATTTGACCATTTATAGGCAGTTTTTAAAAACTTTTTAATTGTGATAAATATACATAATAAAATTTACCATTTTAACTATTTTTCAGTGGCATTAAGTACATTCACATTGTTGTGTAACTATCACCAGCGTCTGTCCCCAGAACCTCTTTTCATTTCCCAAACTATAACTTTATACCCATTAAACAATAACTTCCCACTACCATTCTGCTTTCTGTTCTATGAAGTTGAGTGCTCTAGGTACCTCATATAAATGAAATCATACAGTATCTTTTCTGACTTTTTTTTACTTAGTATAATGTCTTCAAGTTTCATCTATGTTGTAACATGTGTCAGAATTTCTTTTTTAAGGCAAGTAATCTATCATCTATCTATCTATCTATCTATCTATCTATCTATCTATACTACATTTTAAAAAATTGATTCATCCGTCAATGGACACTTGGGTTGCTTCCACCTTTTAATTATTCTGAATAGTGCTGCTGTGAGCAGGGGTGTACAAGTACCTGCTCCAGTCCCTGGCTTCAGTTCTTTTCGGTATATATTTAGAAATGGAATTGCCTGTTCTTATGGTAATTTTATTTTTATTTTTTGAGGAGCTACCAACTGTTTTCTATAGTGGCTGCATCCCTTTATATTCCTACCGGCAGTGCACAAGGGTTCCAGTTTCTCTCTATTTTCACCAACATATGTTTTTAAAAAGAGAACTCTATGTTAGCATGGCAGCCAACAGTAAGTAAGAGCTTTGTTGTGTGCCAAGGTCGTGTTGTATGTGCTTTATGTATATAGAAACATTTAGTCCTCACTACACCAAATGATAGAGGTCCTGGGATAATAAAATGGGAAACTTGGACTTTCCGTTGAGGCATCAGTATTCAACAGATGCTTATTCTTCTATATCCAAAGGGAGTGCTACACTGTATGCAGAATTGTGGAAATTCTGGTTTTGTGACCTTGGAATCTTTTCACTCACATGGAGCTAGCAAAAGGAGGAATAATTTCATCAGGTGAATTTTTCTGGAATGTCACTGGAGGGCTGTGTGTTTTAGCCCTGCCTCCCACAAGTTAGGGATGTCTGAGTCTTTAACCAAACTTCGTGAGAGAAGTTTCCACTGGAGTGTATGGGCCCTGCAGTTGGGTTCACATGAGACTCATGCCTGGGAAAGCTGTGGCAGGAGGACTGGGTTTGAAGAAGTAATTGCACTCCTCTCTTTCAGCAGGTCAAAAGTGTATTTGTGTATCCCAGAATATAAATATTAACCTGGTGTTATTGAAAAGGGATCCTACCCAAGAGAGTTTTCTGCCAGGGCAAGAGGATCCCTGTGGTAGAGTTATGGGGCATACTGCCAGGGGTCAGAAACTGAGGGGGCCTTGGGAGGGAGCTGTTAGTTGAGGGAGAGCACTGGCCCTGGCAGGAGTTTCTCGATTGGAGGATAATACCCTCCATTATGTGGAAGAATGCATGTAAGCTTCCTAAGAGGAAAATTCAGCTTTAAACACCTGCCATATTCATATAGTTGTAGGCCATTTGGCGTGGTAGCAGTCAAATAAGAACTGTTCTACGTGACTGGCCTCTTTTCCTCTCCCTGACCTTGACCCTGGTGGGCTCTGAAAACTCAGAAAGGTGGCAGAAGAGAAACTTCCGAGGTGACCAGCTCTGGGAGGCCTCAGCCTAATGGGGAACATAAGACTTAGTGTTAAATGTACTTTGATTATTATTTGGATCTAATCTTTTAATTTTGAAAAATTTCAAATCTACAGAAATGTTAAAACAGTAAAATAATAAATACTTTATAACTTTTACCAATTAGTACCTTTTGGCTACAATTACGTATGATATATATACTTTTTTGGCAGGTGAGGTATGGCTAGACCATTAGGAAAAAAAATGACACTTCACCCCTAAATACTTCAGCTTGTTTATCTTAAAAACTGAGGTAGTTTCATATGTAATCACAATACTGTTATCACACCCAGGACTTTACCATTAATATAATAATACATAATGTCCATATTCAAATTTCTCTAGTTGTCTATCTGGAATTGTCATTTTAAATGATGGAACTGAGACTTACCATTTAAAGTGACTATATGGGGGCGCCTGGGTGGCACAGCGGTTAAGCGTCTGCCTTCGGCTCAGGGCGTGATCCCGGCGTTGTGGGATCGAGCCCCACGTCAGGCTCCTCTGCTATGAGCCTGCTTCTTCCTCTCCCACTCCCCCTGCTTGTGTTCCCTCTCTCGCTGGCTGTCTCTATCTCTGTGGAATAAATAAATAAAATCTTTAAAAAAAAAATAAAAAAATAAAGTGACTATATGATTTTCTGTTACTTATAAGGGACCAGTAAAATCATGAGGATTACTTGAATTTTCTAGGGCAAAGGTTGATTTGCTGCTGAAGAGGTTTAATAGGCCAGAAAGAGAGAAAAATAAAATTTTTGCATGAGACCCGTCATTTCTGCATGGTCAACATATTGAGTACATTTAAAAAAAATTTTTTTTAAAGAATTTATTTATTTATTTGACAGAGAGACAGCCAGCGAGAGAGGGAACACAAGCAGGGGGAGTGGGAGAGGAAGAAGCAGGCTCCCAGTGGAGGAGCCCGATGTGGTACTTGATCCTGGAGCCGGGATCACGCCCTGAGCCGAAGGCAGACACTTAACGACTGCGCTACCCAGGCGCCCCTAAAAATATTTTTTTAAGAAAGATTTTATTTATTTTAGAGAGAGAGAGAGAGAGCGAGAGCAAGCAAACTTGAGTGGGATGAAGGGCAGAGGGAGAGGGAGAGAGAGAATCCCAAGCAGACTCCACAATGAGTGCAGAGCCCAATACGGGGCTGGATCCCATGACCCTGAGTCCATAACCTGAGCTGAAATCAAGAGTTGGCCTCTTAACTGACTGAGCCACCCGGCCTCCCTTGTTGGTTACATTTTTAAAAGGGTGTCTCAATTCAGTGTACTTTTGCATTGTTCAAGAATAAATTTCCTATAGATGAAACAAAATTAGTAGCGATGATAATTTTGAAGCTGGGTGATATGGCTCATTAATCTCATCTCTCTACTGTTGTATAAATTTGAAAATTTTCATAATAAAAAGATTTTTGGAATCCTGTGCTTTCTAATTTGTAGATTTAGAGTGTTGGTACATCACTAAATGCATTTTTTGCATTAATATCAGAGGAAATCAATTTACAAAATTAAAGCACAGTAGTAATAATAGTTCCACTTTTTAGTCTTTAATATATGTCAGGCATTAGGTGAAGTCTTTTCCACATTCATGACTCTCCAAAGTAAATTTTATTTATTTCATTGAGAAACAGTTATGCTTTGGAGTTCATTACTGAGTCCAAAGGCCTCCCGTCATCTTTTCCATAGTTTGTCATTTGTCTCTGAAGTGGAGGAGGGTCTGAGCCCAGGATTGGCACTGATAGTGGAGTGGATGACCTGGGTGAAAGTGTAGGTCTGGGTGACAGTTCATGTTGGGTCCCAAATTAAAGCTAAAGGTCATAAGAAACAGAGTCCAGTCTAAGTGATTTCAACATGATGCAGTGCTGGCTCTAATTCAAATTTATCAGGTAATATAGAGTTCTGAATAAGATGAAGTGCAGAATTTCCCCCAAATAAAAATAAAAATAAAATATTCCTAAAACCTAATGTTAAACCTAGTGTTTGTTAGAATTTACTTATTTGAAATTTCAAATATTTTGTGTATTAGCTATAGTGATAGTTTAGGTGTGGGTAGAAATTTTTTACAATCTTAATAGTTAAAAGAATTTTGTAACTCTGTCCTAAGAAACACACTTCTGTTGGAAGCCAATAAAATACCACTCTAAATGTCCCTGTATACATAAATATATTAGTGATTTCTGAGTGTTAAACACAATTTATGTCTTCCTTTTTGTTTAGTTTGGTATACGTTGTAAAGATTTAAAAATGAATAATCATTAAAAGGAATTACACTGATAAATGAGATGATTGTAGCTGACCTTTGTAAGAGAAACAATTTACTCATCAATCTTCAGTGTTTCTTAGCAACACAAAGTACTCCTACCCTGAGCATTTTCATATCTTTCTTCAAATATGGTTTGGAAATATTTTATATGACCTGATGGCTGTCCATCTGTCCTGAAGCTCTCCCTGCTTCTTCATTACCTAATGTCCTCATTAAACTTCACATTCATATGATATATTCTTTCAGATTAATAACCCACGGTTTGACTTGGGAATTGTTTGCTTGTCAGAAACCTAAAAGGGTCCTGGGAAATAAATTCCTCTTGTGTATGGTGAAGCTAAAAGTCATTGAAAATGTGTTATATATTCATAATAAAACAAGTATGAAAATACTGCCTTGGGAGCTAGCTATTTTCTTACTGTCCTTAGTTTCTAGGAAAGTAGTTTAATCACTTGTGATAAAAAATAGCGTGGCCATATTTTGGCAAGTTGACTTCTATTCAGTTTATATCATAATTTATGAAAACGCTAGGTTCATAGGGAATGTTGTATTCCTTCATTCTTCATCCATTCAACAAATATTTGTTGAGCACTTACAACACGCCAGGCTCAGTGGTAGGCCCTGGGGATACAGTGATGAGCAAAAACATGGGGTCTCTGCCCTCCAGAGAGCATGTAATGGAAGAACCTGATGCCTCCAGGTAGGAAAAGCCTTTTCCTAGGCAGTGTGCCTTAGCTGTATCTGAAGAGCATTCTATTAGAGCATGTGCAGTGTCAAAGGGCACATTGAGGACCTGCAAAAAGGCTAGGGAAGCTGGAGTTCAGAGAGTGAACACCTACCTACAAGATGAGGCTTGTGAAGAAATTGGTTTTGAGAAAGAACCTTATTCTTTGTAGATGCTTTAAAAGGAATATGAAATCAACAGCCATCTTTATATTGACTTCTGTGTATCTGTTTTAAGATAACAAACTGTTTTCAGATACAAATTTGAAGATCCCTTAGAATTCATTTTTTCCATATGGTGCTTTAATGCCGTAAATAGTATTCTGGTTTCATTGGCTAACTCCTGCTTGAATATAATTAGCCCAGTAACAGGGCTCCCTCTCTTTCTTCCTTGGAACCAGCTTCACTTTCAGATACCATTAGTTATTGAAGAGTTCTTTCTTGTATAAACCACAGTTTTGGTTTCTACTCATTGATCCTAGTTCTCTAAGGCAAAATGAACAAGTTCAGGTCACTTTTAGACTCTTTCATGTATGCGAAAGTTAACTGATGTACAGCTACAAGTGTCTCTTTTCCAGAATTTTCCCCCTAATATTTGAAAAATTTCAAATATATACAAAAGAAGATAGATTAGGAGACTAAAACCCCCTTCCTCTTCTACTCTGCATGTACCCATTGCCTGTCTTCAGAAGTTATCACCCCATGTCTCTGTTTGATTGACAGATATTTAATACTTTCTTTGCCTTAGGTGCTGTGCTAGTTGCCAGAGCTATAGAAAAAGACCTGCCATAGGCTTTAAGAAGTTCATTTTCCGGTGGAGAAGAAAATAAGGAAATCAGTTAAAATAGTACAGCATGATGCATAAAGTCATCTAATTTGCAAGAGATCTGTGCCATTATAAAGAAATAATGAAAGAAACTCATTTTACCCTGCTGATAAATGGTAGAATTAGGGGAGGGGGGTAGAATTAGTATACAAATTTAGGCTCTGGAAACACTTTCAGGGAGTCACAGAAAAAAGGAGCAAGGTAAGTCAAAGCTCATCAAACATTTGGAAAGTCACTAAAATAGAAACCCTCATTGGTATGTAAAATCTTTTGTCTATATGTACTTACGTAGCTATTTTGAATTCTTTGCATGAGACCCTCACAGAGTTCTGTGACACCAAATAGGGCCATTGTATAGTTTCTATAAGGGAATTGGATTTTGTAGTATTTAAGTATTTCTTAAATGGTCAGCTCAAACACTTGTGAGGGTTAAAACTCCAAAAGAGACTCAGAGTCAAGTCAAGTCAACTGCAGGTAATCTTTAGTATTTCACATAGATAGGAAGGTAACTATTTGCACTCTTCTTGTAGCCTAGAAATCTAATGTTTACATGTATGTAATGATTATATATCTTAAAACATGAAATAATTGGTTTTATTACTATATCCAGAAGTCAGGGATTCAATATCTAGAGAGACAGATAACATATCCCAAGTGAAAACACTGCCTTGTTCTCTAGACATCTGTAGGGTCCTCACTTAATCCAGTTTGAACTGCATGCTGTGGACACAGGGAAGACTTAAGTGTTAAGAATTTTGTTCAAATCTGTTCTTACCTGGTGAGCCTTACCAGAGATGCATCATTAACATTGATCTTGATGCTTATCTAAATATGCCCTGTCTGCATTTTTAGACCTATAGAAGGTCTCTCAGTACAACTACATGAGTTAAATGTGCATATATGTGCACATACACTAATGCCGAAGTGCAATTTCCTTTTACAGCTTTTCCAACTCAGGATACAGGTACTATTTACAGTATATACTAGACAAATTGGAAGCAGGTGCTTCCCACTCTCTCTGATCTTTGCAGCCATTTTTTTCACTTTGTACTTGCTTGCGTCTATACTACATGTGTCTCTGTGGTTTTTTTTCTTTCCTTATATTCTGGGGTAGATGTGTGACAAAAAGCTGTACCTTTTGTAAATTCATTTGTAATGTCACGTTGTGCTTGAAGACTAGTTGATTATTTCATCACTCCTTTTATATATGATTTGCTTGTTTATTTCTTCTCGTATTTACTATTCAAGAACTATATATGTAGTCTAGTCTGGCAAAAATGATGAACTCTGATTAATATTTGTAAAATATATCGGAGATTTTGTTGATATGTAGCTTGCAGTACATTTCATTCATGTATGATGATTTGTTATGTTTGAATGTTCCCGAAATGGAATTATTTGAAAATTTGTGTAAATTATCTTTAAAAATGAAATCAAATGATAAGGTTTATCCTTTCGAATTGATAGGATTTAACTGTTATTAAAATCATATTATTCTCCATAAAACAGACTTACAAAAGTCTTATTTGTGTTTCAGTTATATAATTTAAATAAGTCATATCTCCCTTTAGACATGTCCCAACTTACTGGACATTTTTATGTGATTTCCATAGTAAGCATATAGATAAGATAGGTGGGTATGTAAATTATCTGGGATAAATTTTATGAATAATATTGGAAATCTCTCTCAGAATTCTGTGTCACTATTATTACTATTATTTTTAATGCTTCTGTTTGTAGTACACTGTACTGACAATGTAGTAGATAAAACACATAGTTTCATTCCTCGAAGAGTTTACATTTTAACAAGGAAGAAGGATTCATGTATAACTAACTTGAATGGAGTACATGGTTGTTAAAGAGGCAGAAATAAAACCCGGAAAAAAAGATTATTTCATATTAAGTATTTCGTAAAGGATGTGATACTTGAGCTGGGCCTTAAGTAACTGGTAGAAAATTGGCAGGGCGAGACTTGGGAAAAGGCCATTTCAGACTGAGTACATAACATGAAGAAGGCAGAGGTATGGCACAGTGTATCATTGAAGAGTCCTTCGTGGTCCTGCATAAGAGCAGAGGGGGAGCCTGTGGCTATTAGACTAGAAAAATTGGGTTTGACTGCCTTGTAAGGGTGTGTAGAGCTTATTTGTTAGGCAGTAGACAGATCTCGAAGATTACAGAATGTCTCTTATGTATTAGAACCAAACACATCTTGTGATTTATTTGTAACAACTCGTGTTTAGTAGATACTACAACCCTCGTGGGTTTCTTTTTTTTTTTTTTTTAAGATTTTATTTTTAAGTAATCTCTACACCCAACGTGGGGCTCAGACTCACAATCCCAAGATCAGGAGTCTCATGCTCTACTGACTGAGCAGCCAGGTGACCCTACAACCCTCATTCATTTTAAAGAAGAGAAATACTGAGGCTCAGAGGAATTAAGTGACTTGCCTAAGGTCTCATGACAAGTAATTATCAGAGCTAGGATTCCACCCAAATGTTCTTTTGAATCTACATCCTTCCTCTCTTTTAAGTGGAAGAATGAGACAATTAGGCTAAATTTTAGGAATGCTATCAAAGCAGTTGGTTTCTTGGATTAAGGAGTTATATCACAGGGACATGGTGGCTGATTCAGACAAGTAGTAATATGACATTTTAATTTGGGTTGGTAACAGTAGGAGTGAAAAGGAGAGTTTGTATGAGATTAAGTGGCAGAATCATCAAGTCTGGGTAATTAAGAATATGTGCATTTAGGAGGTACTGGGAGTTGCCTGTGAGAAATGGCAAAAAATACAATGAGAGAGCCAGAGAATATACAGTTATGTAAGTCAAAATAAGAAAGTTTCAAAGGTGGAATGATGAACATCATTAAATGCTATGTAGATTTGAAGGTATGTGAAGAGCAAGTAAAATTCATTTGGTGTTTGGTGAGCACCGGAAACTCTTTTGAAGGTGACTTTGGCAGACTGGTATGATTAGAAACCACATAATGAGGGAGTGAGTTTGAAGACAAGGATGGAATCAGTGATGTAGACTCCTTTAAGAAAAGTTAGTGGAAAAAGTGGAAATGATAACTCAAAGGACCAAAGCAAAGAATTTTAATGGTTGAGGAAAATGAATGAATTTGTCAAAGGTACAAAGGCATTGGTCATAAGAAAGGGGTTGAAGATTTTAGAGAGGGAATAATTGGTGATTCACAGTCTTAAAGGAGATGGGGGGATTTAACACAGATGTATAGGCTAAATGGAGAGAAAAAGGAGCTCTTCTCATGAATTGGGAGGGATACAAAAATATGATTTTTCTGCATATAAATGAGTTACCTACTTACAGTTTATGGGAGGAGCTTAGTGGCTCATGTTAAATGATCTATAGAAAGTTTATTGAAGAAAAACAAGGGTCATCTGCTAAGAGTTAGTAGGTGTTGAGAACTTTGAAAAAGAGAAGACCTGGAGCAACTGCTATGGTCAAAGAATAAAAGAGAAATAGCATTCCCAAAGCAAGAATTTCTAGCCAAGAAACATACATTTTTATTGGCACCAACTGGTATGTGTCCTTTTTTTCCCTAATCAGTGTTCAGTAGTCTGGAAGTCAAAAAGGAGATGTTACATGGTGAATTTGCTCAATATTAGGGATTGGCAGTTGGGCCATGGAAGATTAAGTGAGTGAGGGTTTCTTGGTTAGCAATGAGAGCATAATTGACATTTTAAATCCTTATTTCATAGACTGATATACGAAAGCCTTCCATATTTGATACAAATGCATATTCTTAATAATGATTGAATAGATAAAACAATATTACCACATCTAAACTTTGAAACTTTATTCTTTCCATCTTACCTTATTCCTTTTACTTTCTGCTCCAGAATTGAACTGAAATATGGAAGCACCTTGGTGTAGTGGAGGAGTTCTTCATTTAGGAAACACCTGCTTTGTAGGAATTACACCAAAATTGACCAAAGAAAAAGTAGCCAAATTGGCCTTTATTCTATTTCTTCTTGAGTTTCAGTGATTGTGGCTTTTTTGGATTTGTTCATTTTATTAGATTATCTAATTTGTTGGCATGCATTTATTAATAGTATTTCCTTACATCCTTTGTAGTTCTGTAAGATCAGTAATGGTGTCCCTTCTTGTCTCTTTTTTCTTGATCAGTCTAGCTAAAGGTTTGTTAATTTTGTTGATCTTTTCAAAGAACCAACTTTTGGTTTTGTTAATTTTCTCTATTGTTTTTCCATTTTCTATTTTATTAGTTTCTGGTCTAATCTTTATTATTCCATTTCCCCTGCTTGGATTTAATTTGCTCTTCTTCCTCTAGTTTATTAAGGTTATTTATTAACATCTTTTTTATTTTAGGCATTTATAGCTATAAGTTTTCCTGTGAGCACTTCTCTGGGTGTATCCCATAAGTTTTGGTATGTTGTGTTTTCATTGTTATTCAACTCAAAGTATTTCCTAACTCCCCTTTTGATTTCTTCCTTGACCTATTGGTTATTTAGAAGTGTGTTATTTAATTTCTACATCTTTTTAAGTTCCCAAATTTCCTTCCATTGTTGATTTCTAATTTAATTTTATTGTGGTTGGAGAACATGCTTTGTATGATTTCAGTCCTTGTTTTTATTTTCTAACATATGGTCTATGCCAGAGAATGTTCTGCTGTTGCTGGGTGTAGCGTTGTGTTGATGTCTGTTAAGTTAAGTTGGTTTATAGTGTTGTTCAGGTCTTCTGTTTCCTTTTTGATCTTCTGTGAATTTGCCTCATTGTTTCTTTCAATAATGTTGAAAGTGAGGTACTAAAGTTTTCAACTATTATTGTTGAAATATGTATTTCTCCCTTCAATTCTATCACCATTTGAGGATGGTCTTATTTTGTGCATGTATGTTTATAATTGTTATGTCTTCCTGAGAGGACATTTTTGTCCTTATAAAATCTTCTTTGTATTTGGTTATAGTTTTTCTCTTACTGTCTGTTTTGTCTGATATTATTATGTTGGTATGGTGTATATATATATTTTTACCTTCTTTTACTTTCAACCTAGTGTGTCTTTGAAAATAAAGTATGTCTTATAGATAGCATATAGTTAGATCATGTTTTCTTATTTTTTCTGCCAGTCTGTACCTTTTGGTTTCACTGTTTCGTCCATTAACCTTTAGTGTAATTACTGATCAGATAGGATTAATATCTACCATTTTGCTAAATGTGTTATACATGTTTTATTTCTTTTTTTGGTTATCTGTTACTCTATTACTTCCTTCTTTTGTGTTAAATAGCTGTTTTCTAGTATACCATTTTAATTCCCTTGTTGTTTCTTTTACTATACTTTTTGTTCTTAGGTGTTATTATTACATGCATGCATCCTCACTTCTGTACATAGAGATTCAGTCAGCACTTTGAGCTTGAATTTCTCACATGGTTTTCTTGGGGAAGAATACCAGGAATCTGGCCAATCAGTGGTCAAGAAATTTGTGTGAGAATTTTTTTTTCCTTGGGAAACAATTATATTTTCTTATATAATTTGAGTCTTCTGTTATTCAAGTGTGCAGCTTGGCACATGTTCCCTTTCGTCCTTCCTCTTTTGTTTCCTTCCTACCTATATTCCTCTTTCTAATTCATTCAACAAACATATTTTGAATGTATGTACTCCACCAGGGGCTTGGGATATAGTAATGTATAAAACAGATGGTCTCTTCCCTAATTTTAAAGTCTAAAGTAGATTTCCTTAACCCAAATTTTTTCAGGAACATTGGAGTATCTGGGAATACACAGTAGGGCATGGTGAGATACTGATTCCAAAGGTATTCCCGTTCAAATTAAGACAAAAGAGATCTGCAGGTCATGAATGGCCTCTTTTTTAATGCAAAAATTCTCTGTAGTAGGAATTGTTGCAGATTCTTTCAGCTATCACTTGACAGTTCCTTTTTTAGGTTTGTATTATTTAGTTTACCTAATAATCTTGAAAACATGTCCCAGTAATCAATGTGCCTTAGAGTTTTGAGTATTTCCAACTGTTTCATTCATATTAAGTTACAGCAACTCTTAATTATTAGACTGCATAATGTTTTATATAACAGATATGAACTATAAAGGATAAAGTCATCTTAGAATATCATTTAAAAAAGTATAGATATCTTTAAGCCTTTTTCGTGGCTTCATTGTTCTTTATAGTTTTATAGATAGATTGTGGTTTCTTTTATATAGTTTTTTTTTTTTCCTGAAAGGAGGAGGGATAACATAAACTTTTACATTCATATCCTTTTATTTAATCTGAAGTTTATATATTTGAATAATATTATGTCCCATCAAAAGATTGGATATAAATTGCTTTGGTAGTGAACTCTGTATCCATAATATATGACATATATTTTAGCAACTCACCTGAAGTGCATTTACCATATATTCAAAAAGTTAATGAAGGAGAATAGAGAAATTTTGCTTTTCCAGTGATGATGATGATAGTTTTTCCTGTATTGTGTGGCTCTGAATAAGACATTATGGGGAGATTGGAGCTATGAGAGAAGAAATTTAAATTTAGTAGGAAGAAGAGGTTTTTTTGTTATACTATCAAAAAAGATCTTGTGCTAATGAAAACTATGCTTAGAAAACAAAAACTTTTTTGGGGGAGGTACTCATTTTCATGGAATTTGTGTTTGATTACCAGCTTGATGTATTTTTTTCATCAAGGAATGTAGTATGGTCAAATCATTTGATTATTAATGTCTGCAAATGACGGACTTTGGTTAACTTTTAATGCGATATTTGCCACCACCATCCCAAAACTCCTTCCCCAAAGCTATAAAGTAAACTGATCTCACTATTTCTGTTCTATTTGCATTAACTTGGCTTCATACAAACCTCATCATTGAAATATTTTCTAGCTGGGAAAATTATGTTATATTTATATGAAACGGGACATTATTTACTTCCTTCCACTTAGATGATTAGAACTTGCATCTGAAGCTATATAAAAAAAATAAAGTCAAAGCAGTCAATAAACACTACAGTGGCCTAAACTGGTAGACAAATCTACAGACTATAGAACGTCTGCATTAGAAGTACAATGTCTTATTATTCTTTTTTCCCTCTCCACTTAAATCTGTGTGTGTTCTTTTTTTCCCAGCAATTTTACTGTGCATTCTTTATCCATTAAAATATTTTGTGGAAATTCTGTACTCTTGGGAGCATTGGTAATTGATAATAACTTTCTACAAGTATCTTTTGTGACATAAGCCAAAACATGGGTGTCATGACTTTGTGTTTTAGAGGGGAGTTTTTGGCGTCCTTGCTTAGAACTTCCCCCTGAAAACCTTTAAGGAGATACTAACTTTTAAGGTGCTACTTTATTGCAACAAGGTATGCAGTTTGACTCTAAAAGGAGAATCCTGCAGCCCTGTAAAGCTCAAGTCTTGAGAGAGCAATCTGAAGTGAAAAGAGCTATGGGCTGTGGTTCAGCTGATTCAGAAAGAGGGTAATTGCAGAAAGTTATCATGTAAGTTTGCATGGAATAATCACTAAACTTTTTAACTTGCTGTGAATACAGCCCCAGACATCTGGTTTGGTGACCTCTTGCTACTTTACAAATCACTGCTAAACTTAGTGGCTTAAAATATTTATTTTGCTCAGGAGTCTGTGATTTGGAAAGGTTCATTTGGCATAGTTCATCTTTGCTACAGTTTGTGTCAGTTGTGTGGCTCCAAAGGGACAGCAATTTAGCATCATCTGAAGGCTTGCCCAGGTACATGTCTGGTGGTTCATACTGCCTGTCAGTTGAGATAACAAGTGGGGGTCTTGGTCAGAACACCTATATGTGGCCTTTCCATGTTGCCTGGGTTTCTTCACAGTGTGGTGGCTGGGTTTTAAGGGAGGATCTGGGAAAGAAGGGAAGGGGAGAGAGGGAGAGGTAAGAAGGGGGTGGAGAGATAGAGACCGGATGAACCTATGTCTGTATTGCCTTAGAAGTCATGCGGTTCCAAGATATTTTGTTCCTTGATACAAAGCCCTGTTCAGTTAAAGCGGGAAGGGATATTGTCTCTGTTTCTGGGTGTGCGAGTGGCAAGCTCCTGGAGGGTCACGTGGATTGGAAATATTGCTATGGCCATTTATGAAAAATACAGTTTGCTTGGTTACCCGTATCACTTAAGACTAAGTGATTCTGTTGAGTGAGGCACCAGTATTCAATAGTGTATATAGAAGGCAGAAAATAAGCATACAGATTGAAATGCTTTCCTGTGATTAATAGCCAGCTCCTTTACACTTTGTTTGTGGTGTTATTTCTTTTTGGAATGCTGTCCTTGTTTGTCCTTAGGAGGCACGGCTGAAATTGCAAAATACAGGATTTTATATTACGGCCGCTTTCTTGAAAGGTGCTGTGATGTATTATTGCATCTGAATGACCAGTGTTCAAGTCTCAGTTCTTCCACTTTCTAGCCATGTGACATTGGGACAGTTACTTAGCCTCTCTGAGTTCACACATTTACAAAGTCAAGGTGGTGATACTTTCCACTGAGAACTGGTTTGTAAAATAGAGATATTGTATGTAAGGGGATGGAGGTCCTGGGGTCTCAGATATTATCTGAGGCAGGTTGAGGAAAATGTGTGTTAGGATGCTAACTTAATCTGATTATGACCAGAATGATGGATTAAGAAACCAATTTAGAATATGTAGATACTTTGAAGCTAGAACCAATGTGTGCCTGTGACTGGAAGGAATTCCAATAGAGGAAAACCTGTGAAGGAATTCAGGAAGAATGTGTCTCCATTTTGAAGGGTATATTATTCCTTATAAGCTATTCATCAACTTTTTGCTGAAATGAATGTTTCAAATTTATTAAAATAACACTTTATTAAGGTATTATATTAAATGCTCTAATATCTTAGTTTGAAATTTTTTATATTTAGTGAGAAGTGCTACTTTTTTTCTATTTTTATTTTTTTAATTGTAAAAGTAATATATATGTTACAGAAAAGAAACTGAGGAAATAAATTGCCAATGATCTTATTATCCAGAGACAGATTGTTAATATTTTGGCATATTCCCTTTTATTAAAATTTTCTTTTTTAAGTATAGGCTCCACACCCAACACGGGGCTTGAACTCATCACCCTGAGATCAAAAGAGTTGCATGCTATACTGACTGAGCTAGCCAGATGCCCCTCATTTTTTTTCTTTGAAGTTTTATAGTTTACCATAGTTAAGAACATAGAATGTATGTTTTTATAATCTTCCTTTTTAATTTAATTTTATATCATTATTATTCCCCACAAATCATTAGTTTTATCTATCATGTGGATATATCATAATTGATTTAGTTTTTTTGTAATTTTTTTCTAAAATATAAATAATATTGTGTTGAATATATTTGTGAATGAATGTTTCTTGTCATTATTTTGATTTTTTTTTCCTTTGGATATATTACTAGAAAGAAAATTACTGGAGCACAGGGAATGAACATTTTTAAGGCCCTTGATATATCTGTCGACATTGCTTTTCAGAGGTGCCTTGCTGGCTCAGTTGGTGAAGTGTGCTACTCTTTATCTTGGGGTTGTAGGTTCGAGCCCCATGTCGGGTGTAGAGATTACTTAAAAATAAAATCTTAAAAAAATTACTTTCCATAAAGTTTTACCATTTTATATCACTGAAATGAGAATAGCAACACTGATGATTTTATAATGTTGGTGAATTTTATAGTTAAAAGGCATCATTTATAAAATTTGCATTTATTCTGTATTTGAGTGAAATTTTCTTTCTAATGTTTTGTATTTATTTTTTAATTTGCATAGATTTTCTATATGTTAAGGATTATAACCTTCTCATATTATTTTATCTAGGTTTGGAGAAATTTTAACATTCATTATATTTCTTTTGTGTTCTCTAAATAGTTTAAGATATATTCTTATCATTTCGTACAAAAGACATACAATAATCAAATTAACCTAAATGATAGTTACTATTATTTCCATAGTAGTACTTACTTTTAGTATTCCTAATTTACGTAGTATCTTATTTTTAGAGTGCGTTGTTCATTTAGATTTGTATCCCTTTACTCTTTTTTTTTTCAAAATCACTTTTTTTTAAAAAGATTTATTTATTTATTTAAGAGAGAGTGAGAGAAAAAGTCTTAAGGAGACTCCATGCTCTTTTGCCCAAATTATGGTTTTGGACTCATGTTGGTTTAGACAGGTATTGCTGTAGTTCAGTCATTCTCAGAATGTGGTCCCTAACCAGCAACTTTAAAGTAGATTTGTATGCATTTACTCTTTCTTAAAAGTACTCTTTCACTTTTTTTTTTAAAAATATTTATTTATTTATGAGAGAGAGAGAGAGAAAGGGAGGGAGAGAGAGAGTCTTAAGCAGGCTATATGCAGAGCCTGAAGTAGGGCTCAATCTCATGACCCTGAGATCATGACCTGAGCTGAAGCCAAGAGTCGGACGCTTAACTGACTGCAATACCCAGGTGCCCCTCAAAATCACTTTTTAATAAAATTTCCTCAATTAGAGATTTTCAGCAGCAGTGGGAATTTTTTCATTCATCCAAAACATATCCATTTACTCTTTTAAATTATGATTGTCAAACTTCAAATAACTTCATATATTGGCTATTGTGAAGGGATTTTTTTCGTAAGTAGAATTATTTTTCCCACTGGCCAATTTTCTAAATTCTAATGGAGTCTTTTAGTAAATTGTGGGTGATACCAAAGTTAATCAGATTATAGGAAAGTTAAGGTTCTTTTCTTTCCTTTTAAAAATGTTTCAAGTGTCAATTTACAGAAAAGTGCAAAAACTATAGAGGACATTACAGGGTAGCCCTCTCCCAGCTCATCCAAATCTGAACTTTTTTGCCATCTTTACTTCAATTTTTTTTACTTTTTAGTTCTTTGAGAACTAGATTTTTATAGACAGAGAGAAGTAAGGCATTTTCTCTGGTGCTAATTCCTAATTCTGTTCTCCTTTCCCTGGCCTCAGAGGTCGCAAGTGTTCTGAATTGGGTATTTCCATTGTCATCCTTGTTTTTATGCTTTTATTTAATATGTGTGTATCTATGACAAAAACCTTACATAAATGGTAACTATACCTGTCCTTTTTCATCTTGCTCTTTTCTGCCCAAATTACATTTTTAGACTCCTGTTGATTTAGACAGATGTTGCTGTAGGTCAGTCTCTCTCAGAATGTGGTCCTCAACCAGCAACTTGAGCTTCGCTTGGGAACTTGTTAGAAATGCACAATTCTCAGGCCAGAACCGGATACATTTGTGCAGCGCAGTGCAAAATGAAAATGCTGGGCCCCTTGTTCAAAAACTATTAATAACTTGAAGATAGCAGCAGCAGAGCATTAAATCAAGAGTGGGGACCCTTGTAAGCATGTTCACGCACCCATGAAGCTAGCTAGCCCTGTTTCAGGCCTTATTCCAGACCTACTGAACCAGAAACTCTTAGAATAGGGCCCAGCAAGCTCTGTTTTAACAAACCTTCCAGGTGATGTTACAGATGTTTAAGTTCGAGACCGTTTGTATTAGTGTTTCAGGGCTGCCTTAACAAAATACTAGGGACAGACTGGCTTAAGCAACAGAAATTTCTTTTCTCACAGTTCTTGGGGCTGGAGATCCAAGATCAAGGTGTCAGCACATTTGCTTTGTTCTGAGGTCTCCTTGGCTTGCAGATGATCACCTTTGTGCTGGTTACTTTATATGCTTTGTCCTTTCATGGTGTGTGGGTGGACATTTCTTATGTCTGTGTGTCCAAATTCCCTCTTTTTACACGGATATTAGTCATATTGGATTAGGACCCACGCTAATGGTTTCATTTTAATTTAATCACCTCTTTAAAGGCCCTATATCCAAATATAGTCACATTCTGCGGTACTGGATATGAAGGCTTCCAGATACGAATTTTGGGGGAACACAATTCTTCCCCATAGCACACTGCTATAGTTCAGTGAGTTTTAGGACTGTATTATATTCAGTTGTATGATTATACCCCTGTTTCTCTTTTATGCTGTTAAAAGAATTTTAGATTGTTTTCCATTTTTACCACTATGTCAGTTCCACTATATCAGTGGAACTATATCACTATATCAGTCAGTTTCTTTTGATGTATAGTTCCTTTTTTGGTTTTTATTTATTTTTGATATGGTATCTTTGTAGACTTCAAGTGTCTGATGTCAATCGAATTAAAACAAACAGAAACAAAATCACGTGCTGCCCTTTGTTTAATGGAAGGCTGTAATCTATAAGCTGTTAATTTTGCTGGCATGTTATTTTAAATGGTGGTGGTTTTGTTTTATGAGACTGGATTTTCCATGTCGTCCAGCACATGTGGTTTTGGACTGTATTTTGAGTTAACTACACAAGCTACTATTTCCATATATGGGTGGGTTTGTCATAATGATACTAAATAAGTTTCTTTCTCTGTTTGTAAATAAAAGGGAACAGTGACTCCATCATTGTGTATGCATTGTCTTGGGTTTTCTTGACCTTTTGCAGCTCATTGTTATCATCTGGGAATGTACTGAATTTCCATTGTTGTTAAGTGCTTATGCTGCTAAGAATTATAATGTTTATTTGGAAAATACTTGTTAATGTAATTTTACGGAAAGTTAGGCTTACTTTTTATCAAAAGGTAAAGTTTTGTACCAGGCTAGGGCAGCATTTTCTCTTTGTGCAGGGTTTCCACATATTTCTTACATAATTATAATTTTTTCATTATTAGAATTTTATTTCCTTCCTTCCAGCGCCACACCCCACCTTGTAACTTGTAACAACTGCATATTATATGTGTCACTGATAGTTTTCAAAGTCTGCTGGATTCATTCAGGACCCACTGATTAGCTGGGTATAGACCATGTAGTCTCCCCATTAGCTTCTACTCTGCCAACCCTTTGGCTGTTTTCCAGCTTGTTAATTATATCTCCATTATAAAGACATGCTGTACCAAAAAGGAGATAAATACCATCTCCCTAATTTTTACTAGTTACTCTTTGCTGGGTGAACCTGGTATAGAAAAAGAAGTTTTGGGACTTATATTGAAAATGACAAGACATTAATGAAAGAAATTGAAGAAGACACAACAAATGGAAAGATAGTCCATGTTCATGGGTTGGGAGAATGAATACTGTTTAAATGTCCTGTACTACCCCAAGCAATATATAGTTTCAGTGCAATCCCTGTCAAAATTCTGACGGCATTTTTCACAGAAATAGAACAAACAGTAATTGACTCTTTATGTTATAGGTAAGGCTTCCAGTTAATAGTAGGCTTCTAGTAGTTAAGTTTTGGGAGAGTCGAAAGTTATACGAACGTTTTTGACTGCTTTGGTGGTCAGCATGTTTACCCCTGATATTGTTCAAGGGTCAGCTGCACATTATGATCTTGCAACTCCACTTCTGGGTATATATCCAAGGAAAACAAAAACATTAACTTGAAAAGATATTATGTACCCCCATTTTTATTGAATTATTATTTATAGTAGCCAAGACATGCAGACAACCTAAGTGTCCATTGATGGAAGGATGGGTAAAGAAGTTGTGACACACACACACACACACACACACACACACACACACACACTGTGTGTACAGTGGAATATTATTCAGCCATAAGAACAAAATCTTGCTGTTTGCCTCAACATGGATAGATCTCAAGTTTGCCTCAACACGAACTAAGTCAGACAGAGAAAGAAATATACTGTATGATCTCTCTTATATGTGCATTGTATCTGTCTGTCTGTCTTTCTGCAAATAAAACCAGGCTTATAGATACAGAGAACAGATTGGTGGTTGCCAGAGGTACGGGGCGGGGAACGGGGGCAGTGGTGGGAAAAATGGGCAAATTCTTTGTTTTGTTCTTTTTTTTTTTTTTTTTTTTTTTTTAATAAATAAGTAACGAAGTTTTAGGATGATAATTGAGACGAATGTGGTCTGGTGGCATTATCACTTGGGAGTGTGTTAGATTTGTAAGTTCTCAGGACTTACCTCAGACCTGTTGAGTCAGATGCCTTGCAAGTGATTTCCTTGCTTTCATACAGTTCTCTTAGGACAATGTAGTATGTATGATTTCTGACAGTATGCTAGGGTTGATAGAGGAAGTCTTAGTGATGTCTATGGTGGGGAGGTGAAGTAAGGGGTGGGTTAAACTTGAAGAGGGTGAAGAAAGGAGGTTCGATACCTTAACTGTTACTGGCAAATGTATATTGACCTTCAGGGATGGACTCTTCATTCTCATTTCTTCCTCTGTGTCTTTTCACTCAGTGTCAGCACTATGCTGCTGAGTTTATGTATGCTCTCGGTGTGCATTTGTTGTCCCTAATTTCAAAGTGAAATGACTGATTTGTTGAATGTTTACCAATATAAGGCCTATGCTTGGCTCTTTAGAGGATAAAGGAAGTACAAGTTGTGGTCCTCACCCATATGCTTGGGCTTCATAGACCTGGATTCAAATTCTGGCTCTGAATTTGACTTGTACTGTAGTCTTTGGTAGAGTTCTTAATCTCTGGACATCTCATTTTCTTTTGTTGTAAAATGAAGGTAACACCTACTGTGCATTTCTTACTGGGGTGTTCGGGGGTTAAATGAAGTAATGTATATGCACTTTAAACATAATGGGCACTCAGTAAATGGTAGCTGGATGCTATTGTCATTATAAGCATCATCATCTAGTTATTTCTGTATTATCACACTTGACTCTACAGGGTATACTATATTAATGGTCTAGGTGGCACTTTTCAGGAATTGCTTTCCTGGCTCTGTGATGATTCCATCACGGTGGATAATTTAATTAGCCCTTGCCTGCTGAGCACTGTGGCTGTGGCAGTCAGTAAGAGAAATGTGGTATACAAAGAGCCAGGACTTTGGAATTGGGCAGATCTTGATCTGTCATTACTCCAGCAGTCACTAGCTGTGCACCTTGGGCAAGATGCTTAGCTTTTCTTTCTCCATTTTCTCATCAGTGAGGAAAGGATTATAACACCTACCTGAAGCCTTATTGTGAATGGGGTTGGGTGAGTGTTGTTATTGTGGCGATTAAATGAGAATATATGTAAAGACTTGGCTTATAATAGTCACATAATAATTTTTGCAACAAATATTGCCTTCTGCCACTCCACTCATCAGAGTTTTAGCGTCTGTCTTATCTTACATATGTTGAGATTTCTTCCACTTTTTACACTTAGAGACCAAGGGGCTAGAACAAGAGGGTAAATGACTAGCTTGCTTATACTTTTGGAAAAGGAGTAAGTTAACAAAACCAAATTTATCTAAGCATTCTTGATTCCTATGCCTTAATATAGATTTTTTTTGTTGTGCTTATGAAAATCATATTTTTTTACTGTGATTAAATATAACATAAAATTTACCATTTTAACTATTTTTAAGTATATAGTTAAATGGCATTAAGTATATTCTTACTGTACATTCATATTATTGTATAATTATAGGTCTATATTTTGAAGCCTGATTTTGGTATTGTATTTGAAATTTATTTCATGTGTTTTGTTTGGCCCGTATATCAGAAAGGACTTTTAGTAGCAGACAATAGAAATCATTAAAACTGGTTTAAGCAGCAGGGGATTTATTAATTGTAATAGTTGGTAGAATCTTTGAGGGAATGGAAGGAATAGACTTTGGGCTGAGCTTCTAGGAATAATTCCTGGAACCAGACTTTTCACATGGTTTGCTAAGGGAGCTGTAGCTGTCTGAGCTCAGAACCGTGTTGCCCTTCTCAAATTTAGAAGCTGGTGAGTGAGGATTCTTGGCTTTTGCTGCTGGCCTCTGAAGAGTCCATTGTCTTGCCCATCATCATTGCTGCATGAGCTGATATGCCTGTGCTTAGTTTCTCCTTCTCCTTGTGGTCTCCTCAGAGTGTCCGTGCTTGGGAAACCTAGGGCAAATGCACATCTCAAGTTGCAAGGGAGGCTAGCAAAAGGACCCTTTAGCTTTCTGGCCACTATTGTGTTATAAGACATCTTAGAATGGGGTTGCGTGAGTGTTAAATATAAATCTGCTGTATCTGCCATAGCTCTTTCAGAAAGGAAAAGGCTAGGGGGCATATTCACTTAGCACCTTTGTTTTCTTAAAATAAATTATAGTTTCAGGAGGGGAAGTAAAAACGTCAATCTAACAATGTTGATACAGGGTAAGTTCTGTATTACAAAAAAATTATATTTTTGGGGGAAGCCCAATTTTTAAAGCATTGTAAAACTCTAAGTGGACCCTGTGTTTATCTAACTGACAGTAATAAATAAATTTGTTTCTTTTTTAGGATGTTATGTCAGTCTGTCTTTTTTAACTTCATGTTTTGGCATTAGCGTATATGGGTATAACATTCCTTCTGACCTACTGTGTTTGCTTATTTTTGCCGATGGAAAAAAGTATCCATTCTTCGGAAATGGTATCTTTACACCATGCAAAAATTTTGTATTGTAAATTATTTGAACACATTCATGGTGGGGGTAGAGTTGGGGTGGTGGTGGAGAGGAGATAAAGTTATCCATAATATATAGTGTCCAGTTTGAAGGTGATTTCCAGTTTATCTTTTTCTTTTTGATTCTCAGTTTAAACTGTTATCTAAACCAGTGCTATCTAGTAGAAATATAACGCAAGCATGTTGATAATTTTAAATTTTCTTTTTTCTTTTTTTTTTTTTTAAAGATTTTATTTATTTATTTGACAGAGAGAGACGGTCAGCGAGAGAGGGAACACAGGCAGGGGGAGTGGGAGAGGAAGAAGCAGGCTCCCAGAGAAGGAGCCTGATGCAGGCCTTGATCCCAGAACTCTGGGATCACGCCCGGAGCCGAAGGCAGACGCTTAACGAATGCACCACCCAGGAGCCCCAATAATTTTAAATTTTCTAGTGGACAATTTAACAAAGTAAAAAAGAATGGGTAAAATTAATTTTAACAATATATTTTGCTTAACCCAATATGTCCGAAATATTTAAACGCATGGCACTAGATACATCTCATGTGTGCAATAGTTGGTATCGTATTGGACAACACAGATCTATATTGTATGCCTTATTTCATAGGAGAATTTTTCTGTCTGAGAAGTACTGAAGTGTACCCTAAACATGCTTATAAAACATCCTCAGTGTGTGCTGTGTCCTGATAATGCTTTATTACTTATAATGTTTTATGACAGTATGATGGTAAATCAGTGCTGCTTCCCAAATTACAAGTGTTGCCATAGTGGCTTGCTGTATTTTATGAAAGATGTGTAGTTTTTGAACTGTTGGAGTACAGGAATATGGAACATGATACTGAGGTACGCCATTAACAGGCATGGTTTTAGTGGAAGGTATTAGGCCCTGCCAGTGTAGACCACTGCAGTAAATGCCTGTGACTTACCTAGTTGTTCACAGGATCTCAAGGACACTGTTTTTAACTGTCATTGCCCTAAAGGAATAGTGTCTAATCTTCCAATTATTAAAATTTTTAAAACACATACAGTGTAAATATTTTTATTATCTATGAGAAATGCACATGCATGACTATACTAATATACTATGTAAATTATAGAACAAAAATATTAAAAACAAAAAAGAGATTAGATAAAAATAAATTTAAAGCGGTAATATTTTTTCATGACCTCCGATAACTGGCTTGAGTCGTCAGTCACCTTTTGGTGGCCAGTGCTCTAAATCCTGTGGAGCATTGGCTCTCAAACTTGATCACCAGAACACTTTGGGGACTTAGGAATTAACAAAAATAAGAATAACAATGAAAAAAAGGTATGTCTTAGGCATTACTTTAGACACATAGAACAAAATTTGTGTGTATGTACCTGTGTGGAATATATGTGGAATCTATTTTTAATTTTTTAAATATAGGAGTCCCTGTTATAAATGGCAGGGATTCTTTTATTTTTATTTTCTTTTTTTTTAAAAGTTAAGCTCCATGCCCATTGTGGGGCTTGAACTCACGACCCCGAGATCAAGAGTCGCTTGCTCTACCGACTGAGCAAGCCAGGCACCCATATAGCAGGGATTCTTAATTTAGAATGCAGGGAGAATTCTCTGAAATCACATATAATATTATATATGCAATCAGTCCTGTTTTAGAGGAAATCTGTAGTTTTTATCAGAACCCCAGATGGCCTTGGGCCCTGGTAAAATGTCTTTAACAGCTAGCCAAGGCTGCTTTGGACACGTGGGTCAGAGAAGATTGTTGAGTTGGAGAGGCCAGGATGGATTCCTTCAGTATTAAGCTTACCTGTGAACACAGGGCTATAGGACTGAGGAGCAGGCTGACTTGGGGTGGTGGTGGTAGGTGAGGGCATACCAGGGGAGATATAAGTGGGAAGCAATAATAGACCAGGGTCATAGTTCTATTTAGAATGTCTGACCTGTAGGTGGACACTGGGATCTAGTCAAAGACTAGACAAAGTCAAAGTCTGGATCTGATGGAGCAGGTCAGATTTTAAGTCTAGGTAGACAGGCCAAGGTCTCTGATGAGTAAGAAGGTTTAAGCAGACATGGCACACTAGTATTCAAGCAAGGCCTTGAACCCTTTTCCCCGTTCTGTCTGCTGGTGTTGATTGGGCCGATCAGACGGTGCTATAAAAGATTTGTTCTTGAACCAGTATCTCTGCCTCCTCTTTCCTGTTTGCTGCTGGTATAGCTCAGAAGAGACTAGAATTCTTCACACCCCTTTTGTTCTTAAGCTGACTTATTAAAAGGAGTCTTGTCCCCAGAGGATGTACTGCTAGAGGTATGTGTTGAAATAACATGTTAGGAAGGTGTCTCCTGGAGAAGTTTTCCGGAAAAAATTGAGAATGCATTCATCTTGTCTAATTGATTATTTCTTGTAATAGCAGCACTTACAGGCCTTAAAAAAAAAAAAAAAAAAAACAACAACACTTTTGTTAACCTCTTATTTTATTTTTAAAATTTATTTTATTTTGTTATTATTTTTTAAAAAGATTTTATTTATTTATTTGACAGAGAGAGAGACAGCCAGCGAGAGAGGGAACACAGGCAGGGGGAGTGGGAGAGGAAGAAGCAGGCTCCCAGCAGAGGAGCCTGATGGGGGGCTCGATCCCATAAACTCCAGGATCACGCCCTGAGCCGAAGGCAGACACTTAACGACTGCGCCACCCAGGCGCCCCTCTTTATGTATTTTAGATACTAACCCGTTATCGGATATGTCATTTGTAAATATATTCTCCCATCCAATAGGTTGCCTTTTAGTTTTGTTGATTGTTTCCTTCACTGCGCAGAAGCTTTTTATTTTGATGCGGTCCTACTAGTTTACTTTTGCTTTTATTTCTCTTGCCTCAGGAGACATAACTAGAAATCTTGCTATAACCAGCATCAGAGACATTACTTCCTGTGCTCTTTCTAGGATTTTTATGGTTTCAGGTCTCACATTTAGGTTTTAATTCATTTTGAGTTTATTTTTGTGCATGGTGGAAGAAAATGGTCCAGTTTTATTCTTTTCCATGTAGGTGACCAGTTTTTCCATCACCATTTATTGAAGAGACTGTCTTTTTCCCATTGGATATTCTTTCCTGCTTTGTCGAAGATTAAATGGCCATATAGTTGTGGATTTATGTCTGGGCTTTCTGTTCTGTTCCATTGATCAATGTGTCTATTTTTGTGCTAGTACCTTACTGTTTTGATTCCTGCAGCTTTGTAATGTAACTTGAAGTCCGGAATTGTGATACCTCCAGCTTCGCTTTTTTTTTTCAAAGCTGCTTTGGCTCTTTGGGGGGGTCTTTGTGGTTACATGTAAATTTTAACATTGTTTATTCTAGTTCTATGAAAAATGTTGTTATTTTGATAGGAATTGCATTAAATGTTAGATTGCTTTGGGTACTATAGGTATTTTAACAATATTTGTTCTTCCAATCTAGGAGCAAGGAATGTCTTTCCATTTCTTTTTGTTGTCCTTAGTTTCTTTCATCAATGTTTTATAGTTTTCAGAATTCAGGTCTTTCACCTCTTTGGTTAGGTTTATTCCTAGATATCTTATTATTTTTGGAGCAATTGTAAATGGGATTATTTTTTTTCTTTTTTTTTTTTTAGATTATTTATTTATTTATTTGACAGAGAGAGGGACAGCCAGCGAGAGAGGGAACACAAGCAGGGGGAGTGGGAGAGGAAGAAGCAGGCTCTCAGCAGAGCATGGAGCCTGATGTGGGGCTTGATCCCAGGACCCTGGGATCATGTCTTGAGCCGAAGGCAGGTGCTTAACGACTGAGCCACCCAGGTGCCCTGGGATTGTTTTCTTAATTTCTCTTTCTGCTGCTTCATTGTTAGTGTAAAGAAATGCAACAGATTTTTGCACATTGATTTTATATCTTGTGACTATTGAATGCTTTTATCAGTTCTAGTAGTTTTTTGGTAGAGTCTTTAAGGTTTTCTGTATAGAGTGTCATGTCATCTGCAATTAGTGACAGTTTTACTTCTTCCAAACCAGTTTGAATGCCTTTTATTTCTTTTGTTGTTTGACTGCTGTAGCTAGGTCTTCCAGTACTGTGTTGAATAAAGTGGTGAGAGTGGATAGTCTTGTCTTGTTTCTGGCCTTCGGGGGAAAGCTCTCAGTTTTTCCCCATTAAGTATGATGTTTTCTGTGGGTTTTTCATATATGGCCTTTATTATGTTGTGCTTGTGTTCCCTCTATAACTACTTTGTTGAGGACTTTTATGATGAATGGGTGTTGTACTTTGTCAGATGCTTTGTCTGCATTTATTGAAATGATCATATTGTTTTTATCTTTTGTCTTATTGATTAGATGTATCAGATTGATTGATTTGTGAATATTAAACTACCCTTGTACCCCAGGAATAAATATCACTTGATCATGGTGAATGATTTTTTTAATGTATTGTTGGATTTGGTTTGCTAGTATTTTGTTGAGGATTTTTGCATCTATGTTCATCAGAGATATTAGCTTGTAATTTTCTCCCTTTCTCTCTCTCTCTCTCTCTCTCTCTCTCTTTTTTCTTTTTTGTGTTGTCTTTATATAGTTTTCATTTCAGGGTGATACTAGCCTCATAGAATGAATTTGGAAGTTTTCCTTTCATTTTTTGGAATAGCCTGAGAAGAATAGGTGTTAACTCTTCTTTATATGTTTGGTAGAATTTGCCTGTGAAGCTGTCTGTCCCTGGACTTTTGTTTGTTGGGATTTTTTAAAGTCCTGATTCAGTCTCCTTGCGGGTTATTGGTGTGTTCAGATTTTCTATTTTTAACTGCTTTAATTTGGTAGATTATATGTTTCTCAGAATTTACCCATTTTTTTCTAGGTTATTTAATTTGTTGGCATGTAGTTTTTCATAATAATCTCTTAACAATTGTTTGTATTTCTCTTATGTCAGTTGTTATTTCTTTATTTGTAATTTTGTTTGAGACCTTTCTCTCTCTCTCTTTTTTGATAATGAGTCTGGCTAGAAGTTTATGGATTTTGTTGATCTTTTCAAAGAACTAGCTCTTGGATTCATTGATCTGTTGTGTTTGTTTTTTTAGTTTCTGTATCATTTATTCTTGCTCTAATCTTCATTATTTCCTTCCTTCTGCTAGTTTAGTTTTTTATGTGTTGTTCTTTTTCTAGCTCCGTTAAGCTTAAGGTTAGGTTGTTTATTTGAGATTTTTCTTCTTTAGGTAGACCTGTATTGCTATAAACTTCCCTCTTAGAACAGCTTTTGCTGCATCCCAAAGGTTTTGGACCATTGTATTTTCATTTTCATTTGTTTACATACATGTTTTGATTTCTTTGATTTCTTGGTAGACCCATTAATTGTTTAATAAGCATATTCTTTAACTTCCATGTATTTGTGGTCTTTCCAGATTTTTTTCTTGTCATTGATTTCTAGTTTTATAGCATTGTGGTCAGAAAAGATGCAGAGTATGACTTCAATCTTTTTGAATTTGTTGAGCCTTGTTTTGTGGCCTAATAGGTGATCTGTTCTGGAGAATGTTCTGTGTGGACTTGAAAAGAATGTGTATTCAGCTGTTTTAGGATGGAATGTTCTGAATATATCTGTTAAATCCAGTGTCATTCAAAGCCATTGTCCTTTGATATAAGTGGGTGTTAAAGTCCCCTACTATTATTGTATTACCATTGATTAGTTCCTCTATGCTTGTAATTAGCTGCTTTATGTGTCTGGGTGCTCCCGTGTTGGGTGCATAAATATTTACAATTGTTATATCTTCTTGTTGGTTTGGCCCCCTTATTATTCCTTGTCTCTTTTTACAGACTTTGTTTTAAAGTCTATTTTGTCTGATACAAGTATTGCTACTCCAGCTTTCTTTTGATATTGATTTGCATGCTGAATATTTCTTCATCGCCCCCTTCAATCTGCAGGTGTCTTTAGGTCTGATGCAAATCTCTTGTAGGCAGCATATACATGGTTCTTTCTTTTTATTTACTCGGTCACCCTGTTAGGTTTATGGTTTCTTGAATGTCCTTCTGTTGTCAGATGTTGGAATCTTCTGTATGTCATAGCTAGCATGGGTGTTTTAAAGTTCAAAGAATTAAGTAGTGGAATTGTGGTTTTAATGCAGGTTGTGTGCTCTAAATATATATGTACATGTATGTATGTATAATATATCTATGTATCTACATACACACACATACACGTGTGTACATATAATGTAGATTTTTGTTTTCCTCAGCCTTAAAATTTACATTTGTAACAGTTTTGGTGGTATGGTTTGCCTTGTGAAGAACCAAGAGGGCTGATACTATGTCAGTAAAACTGCCTCATAGGTATGATTCAAACAGTTTTATTAGCAACATATGGGGCATGAAGGAGCCACAGAGGGGAATTTGGAGTGTGAGGGTGCTGGTCTGTCTTTTTTGGCATGTAATTATATCAGCCTCATGCATGGTGTTATTTGTTGCTGCCTAGGGAATGTAGAAAAATGTCTTCAAATGTGGTGAAACAAAAAATCAGAAAAAATTATAATTGTCGAGTTTATAGGGAATTATTTGGATGAAGAATGTATTTCTTCTCCAACCTAAATTTTGTTTGGTGTTTTAAATATTATTCAGTCAGTCTTTTAAAACCCAATTTTTCAATAATTTGAATTTTTGGATCAATGGTATATAATAGACGCCTAGCTGAGTTTCATAAATGGGAAGGAATTTGTTTCTTTTTCCCTATTGTGACAATGCATGGTTCTGTTTAATTAGTTTTACTAAATATTTATTAATTTTCTTTAGAGGTATTTGTAGCATTTAAATGATTACAGTATGCTGATTACTTTAGTAGATGCTACACAGAGGACAATATCAGACACAGCCTGTGGGCTTATGGAGCTTAATTCTATAAAAGCAATCACATGTAGATGATGTTTTAAATAGTCAATGATGGGAGTGATAGACACACATGTCAGCAAAGTGGTTACCTCTGGGAAAGAGGGAGGGAAATGGGATCAGGGAGGGGGACACAGAAGCTTCAATTGTAAGGTTTTTTGTTGTTGTTGTTGTTTGTTTGTTTTTTAATTCCCTTTCAGCTAAGATTTATTGATTGCCAGAGATTTTTTTAAACCAGAGGTTTATGTTGAGGCAAAGGTAGTGGAGTGGTTTGTTTTATCTTTCTTTCTTTTGGTTATTTCTTGGCTTGATCAGTATAGTTCCTTAAAGGTAGGAGGGTAAATTGGAAGAGATTGAGGGAAAAGCTTAGGGTTTAGGGGATGGATTCTGGAAAAAGCTCTGCAGAAAAAGGTATTGATATGTTTTTCAAACTTTATTTCAGTTCTGCTCACTACTTTGAGCCTTAGGTTAAATGTAAGCATTTATATTATTGTCTATTCTGAAATACATATAATTTTTTATAGATGATTTCTTAGTCATTATGTTGGGAAGTTACTGGGAGGCAAAATTTCTTTACTCTAGACTTCCATTTGGCCCTAAGACCAGTCTCAGAGAGACCTAGTCCTATGAAATGGATAATTCTTAAGCGAATGATTAATCCCAAAATGGCTAGTCTGGTTTCTTCTGTATGCTGGTAAAATAATATTGGAAGCCAAGCTGTTCAATATTTAGATTGCAGTGATTAAGAAAGCAGCATGGATTATATGTTTATTTCTAGAGTGTGAGCAAATAGGGTCACACTTCAAGTGCTTTTTAAATGCTTGCGACTACTGTCATGTTTTATGACATGATGATTTTATCTAACAGCTATTTCTGTGGAGTTACTTTTTTGCAGAGTAGAAGACCAAACCTCTCCTTGAAAGTGTAAGGAAAATTTTTACATTTACTCTCCCTTTGCAAATCAGGTTAAAAGGTTTCACTATCCTATGGGAAAAAAGAAGTACAGTTGATAGTTTTGTTCTACCTGGAAAACTTTTTTTTTTTTTTTAAAGATTTTATTTATTTATGTGACAGAGAGACAGCCAGCCAGAGAGGGAACACAAGCAGGGGGAGTGAGAGAGGAAGAAGCAGGCTCCCAGCAGAGGAGCCTGATGTGGGGCTCGATCCCAGAACGCTGGGATGATGCCCTGAGCCGAAGGCAGACGCTTAACAACTGCACCACCCAGGCGCCCCTGGAAAACATTTTTAATAAGAATTAACATTGTATTTTTCTTGGGGGTGATTTCAGGCATATAAGAAGAAAAAATATTTGGTACTTGCAATCTTTACTTAGAGAAAGTGAATCCTGCTAAATGAAGTATAAATAAATTGTAATAATCTTAAATTTATCGTTTACTTAAGCCTTTCTTTCCTACCGGATTTTTAAAAGAGCAGCTAAGAAATATATTTTATCTGATTTGAATTTAACTGCTGTTATTTTTTTCTTGGGTAAACTACTTTACCACAATGTAGAAGTCCTGACTGATTGATAGTCATGATTTAAGTGTATTGACGTTTACAACTAAGTATGTTCATTATAGTTCAGAGAATAATTGAAATAATGAAGTGGTATTACAATATTAAAATTTCGTTAAGTATAGTGTATGGATTAATTAAAATAATCCATCTGTACTATAAAATAATGATTAATGGATTGCTGCCTTATATTTGTGAAGCTCTATGTGTATATGTGTGTAGTTATAATTCTTTGCAAATGTAATTATTTATATTTCTTACATATGCTGTTTCATTTTATCATCACAACAGTTTTGGAAGTAGGTGGGGTAGGTGAGATTTTTCTTTACTAAATGAGGAAAACTGCGTAGTGTAGTCATTAAATTTTTTTTTTCTTTTTCTTTTTCTTTCATGGGTAGGACTGCAGTAAAACCTAGGTCCCTGAGTTCTGATTTAATACTCTTTCCTACTGGACCTTAGTCAGAATCAAAGAAATTTGGGTTTTTCTGGCTCATTGATTCTTTTTTTGGTCATTTTGTTTTGGTGTGTTTCATTAGAATCCTTCTATTGCTTAGAAAGCAAACTATATAATTCTATAAAATCAATTTGTTGTAATTACTACTTTTGACTACAGATTAGGGGGTGAAAAAGATAAAACTTGACCCAAAGGACCTTTTTTATTATATCTGTATTTATTAATTTGGTGCAACGTTTTATTATGCAAAAAAAAGTTAAGAATTAGCTTGATAATCATCCAAAGTTTCGAAATTAGGGCAAAGTCTTGGTGGTAGATACATAAGCAGACTTGTCTGCCTCCCCTTCCCTTTTTAATTTTTTTAATTAAAAAGTTTTTTTTAAAGATCTTATTTATTTGTCGGAGAGAGCGAGCACACAAGCAGGGGGAATGGCAGGCTAAGGCAGAAGCAGGCTCCCTGCTGAGCAGGTGCCCGATGTGGGTCACCCTAGGATCGTGACCTGAGCTGAAGGCAGACGCTTAACTGACTGAGCCACTCAGGCGCCCCCCAAATTTTTTTTCTTGAGATATAATTGACATGTATCAGTTTCAGATGTACAACATAATGATTTGATATATGTGTATATTATGAAATGATCACAATAAGTCTAGTTAACATCAATCACCATACTTAATTATACTTTTTCTCTCATGATGAGAACTTTTAAGGTTTACTTACTAAGCAACTTTCAAATGTACAATATAGTACTACTAACTTTAGTCATCATGGTTTACATTACATCCCATGACTTATTTATTTTATAATTCCAAGTTTGTACCATTTGACCACCTTCACCCATTTTGCTTACAGTTAACCCGCTACTGCTGCTCCACCTCTGGTAAATACCAGTTTGTTCTCTGTATCTAGGAGGTGGTTTTTTTCTTTCTTTCTTTCTTTTTTTTTTTTTTTGGTTTTATTTTGTTTTCAGATTCTACATAAACATGAGATTATATGGTTTTTGTCTTTATCTATGTGAGTTATTTCACTTAGCATAATGCCCTTAAGGTTCATTAGTGTTGTTACAAATAATAGGATTTCCCTTTTTTTTAATGACTAACTAGCATTCCATGATGTGTATGTGTGTGTATACATTTTCTTTTTTCATTCTTCCGTCTGTGGACATTGAGTTTGTTTCCATGTCTTGTCCATTGTAAATAATACTGTGATGAACATGGGGAAGCAGATACCTTTTTGAGTTAGTGTTTTCATATCCTTCGGATATATATCCAGATATGGCATTGCTGGATCATATGGTATTTGTATTTTAAAATTTTCGAGGAACCTCCATACTGGTTTTCATTGTGGCTGCACCAATTTACATTCCCACCAACAGTGCACGGGAGTTCCCTTTTCTCCACATACTTGCCAATACTTGTTATTTCTTGTCTTTCTGATAATATCCATTCTAACAGGTGTGAGGTGATATTTCATTGTGGTTTTGATTTGCATCTTCCCGGTGATTCGTCATGTTGAGCATCTTTTCATGTGTCTGTTGACCATCAGTATGTCTTCTTTGAAAAAATGTCTATTCAAATCCTTTGCCTATTTTTAATTGGATTTTTGGGTTTAATTGTTATTGAGTTGTATGAGTTCTTTATGTATTTTTGATATTTACCCCTTATCAGATATATGATCCGCAAATATTATTGTATGTTGTCTTTTTGTTATGTTAATGTTTTCCTTTGCTATGCAAAAGCTTTTTAGTTTGGTGTAGTTCATCCTGTTTATTTTTGCTTTTGTTGCCTTTGCTTTTGGTGTTAAATGCAAAAAAGTCCTCACCAAGACTGATGTCAGGAAGCTTTTTCTCTGTATTTTCTTCTAGGAGTTTCATGGTTTCAGGTTTTATGTGAAGTCTTTAATTTATTTTGAGTTAATTTTTGTGTATGGTATAAGATAGGAGTCCAGTTTTATTCTTTTGCGTGTGGCTGTCCAGTTTTCCCAACACCATTTATTGAAGAGATTATTCTTTTTCCATTGTATACTCTTGGCTCCTTTTTCATAAATTAATTGACCACCTATGCATGGATTTATTTCCAGGATCTCTGTTCTGTTCTGTTGATCTTACATGTCTGTTTTTATACCAATACCATACTGTTTTAATCACTATAGCTTTTTAATATAGTTTCAAATTAGGGAGTGTGATATCTCCAGCTTTTTTCTTCTTTCTCAAGATTGCTTTGGATATTCATAGTCTTCTGTGGTACCATACAAACTTTAGGATTGTTTGTTCTATTCTTTCCTTTCCTTTTGAAGACCTCCTCAAGCTAGATGCAGGGAGCCTCATGATTCCTGAAAGTTTTACTTATCTTTCCCTGTTATGGTTTTTAGAATTATTATTATTTTTAACTGATTTTTAAAATGTATTCTATTTTTAAATGAAATTAATAGAAACTGTAAATACTTATTTAAATTAAATATCAGTTAGTATATATTATGAACAGTAAATTAAATATCAGTTAGTGTATATTATGAACAGAACCACAGAAAGACTTATGTGATTTACTTAGACATATGTAAGCATTAAGAAAAGGAAATTTGGGGCATCAGAAAGGGATGTTTACTTATTAAACAGAACATGGCGATGTTATTAATTATTCTTTTTAGTAATATGTAATTTATTCACACAAAGGATAATATGACTTGCCTGTAATAATTAATATAACTTACTGAAATGCCTTATTTAAGGTATGTAAATTTATTTTCTTCAGAGGTTTAGATCACTATTAGGGCTGAGTCACCTCTTTGTTTTTGTCCTTCAGTTGCGTCAAAATCTAACTTCCATGTGTTTTGCTACTTATATATGTCTTTTGGGAGATTCTGAAAAACCAAAGTCCTCTTTCTCCTGTGGAAGTGTTAAAAATCCTAAGAAGCTTTCTTGAGATAAAGTTTGTCCCCTTTCAATTATTAAATGTGCTTTTCTCTTATCTGTGAATTTCACCTTCAGTTTACTGGCAACTGCTTTTTCGTGTCAGGATCATAGAATTATGATTAACTTCTTGCAATCTGGCTTTGGTCCCACCTCTGTACTGGAACTGCTCTCTTGAAGGTCGCTGGTGACCACATTCTAGCCAATTGTAGAGGTTTTTTCCTCTCAATCTGCTTGACATGCTAATGCCACATGACCTTGGCTTTTCAGTTACATGAACACTCTATGTGCAATTTTTGCTTTGAACTTTCTGCGGCCCATGCTTCTTCCTGTAATACCTGTCTTCTCTTTGTGGAGTGGGTTTTATCCTTGCCCTTTGCTAGGTATTTGCTTATTGAGTTTTGAATCTTATAACTTTAGTTGTTCTTGCTTTGCATTTGTGTTGTAGATAAATCATCATTTCTCATAACTCTCTCTCTCTCTGATGGATATTACTGGCAATTCTCAGAGCTCCATTTCACATCACCCAAGGTGATTAAGTGATTGCCTATCACCCAAACTCTAGTCCCATACTTCCATCTGCTTTTAGGTCGATGCCCTTTTGCTTCAGAACAGACCTTTCTCAAATTCTTTAAACTCTTTTCTCCTCTGAATTTCTGGGTTCATTTTAAAGAAGCATTCTCTTAATACCTTGACATTTTCTTATTTCGTGTCCCTTATCTCCTAATGTTTTTGATGTCCTTGAGTTTTTCTTGAAAACGTTTCTTAAATTTGTCCCATCCTCTTCCCTCATTTTCCCCAAAGTACTGTATGGTGTGTGAAACACTTTCAAATGCATTTTTTTTCTATTTAAAATAACCAACATAATAAATTTGTGAAATAGGAAAGGTAGAATCTATTATCCCAATTTGCAGGTCAGGAAGTATGTACTGAGAGAAGTGACTTGTCTGATACTTGTCAGTATCAAAGCTGTTAACTAAAGGCAAAAAGGGATAGGATTTTAAGTCTATACCTGCGCCCAAATCAAGGGACTATTTAATTTCCTATTAAATGATCTTTCAGCTTCTATTCCTCTCCTTTAATTAACTTTACTTACCGTGCTAGATGAATGTTTATAAAACCAGTCACAGTGGCAGCTATTAGAGATTGGTAAAGTGTCTCAGTCACTGTATGAGGTAATATTTAATCCTTAGAACTGGTGTGCAGGGTAGATATTGTGATCCCCATTTTATAGATAAGTAAATTGAGGCTTACAGGAGTTAAAATAACTTACTAGTCATTATGTGTGATGGAGTAGGGGTTGGGGTAGGGATTCCAACTCAGACTCCCAAGGTCTAGGTCTTTGTTATTTTTTTAATCACGTTCTGCCGTTTATCAAATTCTTGATGTTACTCTTCTTTCTAAGACCTTACTATAGTTTCCTTTTACCTACTTAATCCCATTTATACCCTTTTATTGACCTTCAGGACCCTCAATAGTTTGTCATAAGTTTCTTTTCCATTATTTTCTCTAGTAATCCTCCTCAGTCAGCCCTCTGCTTTTAACCTTGTTTTCTTCTCACAAAGACCTTATCTAGTCTCAGTTTGTCATTTTCTTTTTTTTTTTTTTTTAAAGATTTTATTTATTTATTCGACAGAGATAGAGACAGCCAGCGAGAGAGGGAACACAAGCAGGGGGAGTGGGAGAGGAAGAAGCAGGCTCATAGCAGAAGAGCCTGATGTGGGGCTCGATCCCAGATCGCCAGGATCACGCCCTGAGCCGAAGGCAGACGCTTAACTGTTGTGCCACCCAGGTGCCCCCAGTTTGTCATTTTCTTAACTCATGTTGTTTTCGCCCTGTGTGGAGTTATTTCACCTGAACCTCTTTATCTGCCCATAGCCACCTCTTTACCTTCTCTCATTCCCACATTTAGTGAGCACTTAAAGCGTAGGTGGCGCTCTGCTAGGGTTGTTAGTGTAAATGGATGCATGGGCATTGTTGGGGGAGGTGAACACATAAGGGGAGGAGCCAGACTGGATTTTCCGCTCTGATGTGAGTGCCCTGGCTGAGGCCAGTGTACACAGGTTGCCATGGCAGCACTAAAGAGGATGTGATTAATATTACCTGTGTGGTTAGGGAAGATGTGACAAAGAACTGACATTTGAGCTATAGCCTTAAAGGAGGAGGAGGAGTTCTCCAGGTGGAGCAGGGGTGGGAAGAGGGCATCCTGGAAAGAAGAAATATTGTATAAATAGAGGAATGGAATCACAAATATATATGCCATATGTTGTAGTGTGAATATTAAAGGCATTTGTTGCAAGGCCATGCAAAGTGCTGTGTTGCCAACAGTGATTGGTTTTCCCTTTGTGGAGTCATTGCAGTCCAGGCTCTGGTGACATGTTGGGTGCACTGACAGTCACGTTAATCCTGTTCTTAGAAACTGATGACATGGATCTCTCTCTATATATGTATATATTTGTGTGTTTGTCAATTTATTAATTTCCAGTAGGAAATACAACTGTCAAGCAGATTGGATTGCTTGATTTGGCAAATCAGTCTACTGTCTCCCTGTAGGCAGGCTTCTTGGGAAGCCAAGTTGTTATTATGGAGGTCAATTGATGATTGAGAAATACAGCTGTCAAGTCGACCCAGCATTTCTGACCAGTGCACTCTCTTCTGGCAAGATACATGGGAACCATGTTGCCAGAGACCACCTGTTGAGCATAGAAGGAGAACCCAGAGGGATATTTGTTTGAAGAAGTACCTCTCAGCTGAGTTAGCTTGAGGCTTTCTTACCCACTGTAGGAAGAGCTTTGCCAAGGACACCATATTATTCTAGTCAGCCTAGCCAAGACTTCCTCTCCTGTGGCTTAGATTGATCTTGTGAACATTTGCCTGGGTGACTTCTCTGATTCCTTTGCTGACCAGTCCTCCCCTTTCCTTCACCTTCTGATTGATGCATTCTCCCTCTAGATATGTTGAGACATTCTGTCAAGTTAGAGGGAAATCTCAAGAGCTAGAGAAATGGGGGGATTTTTATCTCTCTGTTTTGATCCATTTTGTTTTTAAGTCATATTCTCTTATATTCAGTCACTTGGGACCAAAATCAGGGAATGGTAAAGAGCCTCCTGAAGTCAAGGGTATCAGATCTTTGGTGGTGGGGTGTTGGGGATGAGCGTAGAAAGGAAAGTTAGGACCAGAGTATGAAATGTCTTGTATGCCATACTAAAGAACTTGAATTTCAGAGGGCTCTCAATTCAGTTATCTTCTCTTCTGAAAATTCTTTTTTTCCTCCTAAGAATATCTTTTTTTCATCTTTTAAATTTTTGTTACTATCTATATCAAACTGTTAATATCTTACTGTACAGCATATGATAATGGCTCTCCTTAAGAGATCTTATTCAACCCCTTTATGTTTTGACAGATAAACACTAGGTGATATTATCTGCATTTTAAACATGAGGTGCTTCAGAGCTTAAAGTTCTGTTTCTGACAGACTCTTATCTTGCTTCGTAGTTCAGCCTGTTTCCTCAACTTCCTCTTTTATTCCCTAGCTTTTTTAGACAAGGTATTACTTTTTATTTTATTATATAATGTTTCTTTTTTATATTATGTAATGTTTTTATCACGGTGCTTATTTACACAAATCTCTCTCTTATTAATTATCATATGTCTGTCTCTTTTCTATCTAGGCAGCTTGTCAGTTCCATTTATCTATCATCTGTCTATCTATCTATCATCTATCTATCTGTCTATCTATCATCTATCTATCATCTATCTATTTTTTTAGCTTCAGGTATACCCCATTTTTAATAAGTTTTTATTTAAATTCCAGTTAGTTAACCTACAGTATAATACTAGTTTCAGGTGTACAATATAGTGATTCAACACTTCCGTGCAACACCCGGTGCTCTTCACAGCAAGTGCACGCCTTAATCTCCATCACCTGTTTTACCCATCCGCACACCCACCTCCCCTCTGGTAACTGTCAGTTTGTTCTTATAGTTAGTGGACTTCATACTTATTCCTTTTGCATCTTACAAAACCTAGCCCAGTTGAATTTCAAGCAATACTTAGACAATAGAATACCGTTTCAGAGCCAGCAGATATCTTAGTCTAGCTCAGTACTTTCATTTTCTGCGTTAAGAAACTGGGATCCAGAGCAGCTGTAATCAGCCAAAGCACATGACTAGTAGAGGCACGACTAGAACCCAGGTGTAGTCACATCAGGTCCAGCCACCTTTGTGCTATTCTGTACTTGTTCTCTATTTGGCAGAGCGATATATTCCACAGGGATGAAAGGAACCCTCAAAGATCACCTATATCAATGTACAGTCTCTAAAACCATTACATTAAAACTTAAAGCGGCAGCTTTAGTTGTTAGCTCTAGGAAGACCATAGTTTGAATGTTTTCGATGTTACTCTGTGAGGAAGAAAACTAAGTGAGAGGGACCTAGGGAAAGGAGCTCACATATTGAACTCTTCTGCCAAGCCAGGTACTGATGCTTTACATATATCACCTCAATATTTATTATGACAGTCCCGTCAACTGGTTTTATTGTATAAAAAGTTATTGTATAATTTTGCTTATGAGCAGACCGAGACTCACAGAATTAGAAGGAGTGGATTGTGAGCCCAGGTCTGCAAGACTGTAAGACCATACTCTTTCAGTGATGTTTACTGTGACAGCTCTTGGCCAGGGCCCCAAACAGCAGCTTTAGCTGGGTACCACGCCTGACTTGCCAAGGAGGAGCAGTCCAGCAGCCATGCCCTGTTGTCTGTGGCGGTAGTGCTGAATTTTAGTGCCTGAGCTAGGAGACAGTGCCTGACTCACTAAGTAATGTCTCATTTTTAAACCATGGTTTGTGGCTCATATTTATGACCTTTTATAGATGTACCTTGTGTCATTTTTCCAATTTCCATTCTGTGGGAGAAGGGCACCATGTTCTAAGCCCACATGTCTCGTTCTTGCTTCTACCTACAACTTCTCTTTCCATCATGTTAATGCTCCTCCTTTCTTCCCTTTCTGTCTCCACGCTTCTCTTTTTGTGGAGGGAAAATTAGATGTGCTTGTATCAAAGTTACTCGAACTGATCAACTTTATTCTCCTCTGCCCAAATTCTTCTATGTTGGTATGAGAAATAATGGGACAAAAAAATAAAAGGAAGGTGATGCATAATCATATTATTTGTCTTCCAGCAAAACACTTTCCCAAAATGGCAAGATATATGCAATTCATAACTTACGTAAAGTTCATCATTCATATTTATAAAATCTGTGTTTTGGTGCTAAATGCACTTACTTCAAGTTTCAAAGAATGATTTTAAAATACTTTTGAATCATCTCCCTAAGAGCTTTCAACACTGTATAAATAGTACACTTTTTAGCATTTCCTTTTGCATACCTGCAGTTTGCATCATCTTTGAGATGTTTACCACTTTTTTGCAAGGCGTATGTGGAGACTCAGCCAACAAATGTCATACATGTGGGTTTCAAAGAGCACCTGGGGGAAGTTATTTTTAACCTTTTCAAAGAGGTGTTCTCTGGGCTTTCCCCCATTTCAGAGCAAAAACAGATGTAAGCGAAGGGTGTGAATCAATGTACATATTTTTGAATATATATCTTCTTTTAGGTCTTGCAAGTGATTGTTTTTATTAAAATATTACCTATCTTCCCTCAACATTTAGAATGTTTCTGGGAAATAGTTTACCGTAATCTGGTGATTTCTGTCACTTTGCTTGTTTAGTTAAATTCTTATGGATTGTTTCTTAAAAAGAAATACACAGTTGCAAGATGAGGAATTAGAGCTGTGGCATTTGATTAAATGTGTTCATAGGGGAAAGTATGCTAAGAAGGTATTAGAATGTCCCCTTTATGCCAAAAAGTCCATTAGACTGGTAGGCTATACAGAGGGAGGTAACTCAAGGGAATATCCTGAAGTGGAAGGTATTGGATAACAAGAAAATAGTAAGAAAGAATAGTTTTTCCTAGCATGGGAAGTATAGTCCCTTTCCTAAGTAGAAGTGTTCAGACCCTCTGCCACTATATTGAGATGCCATTTTTATTTATTTAAATTTTGCTTTCTGTTTAATTAAAGGTTGTAATAAGATGACCCCATTTTTTAAAAAAAGTCACGTTTGCTGTATTGGAAAAAAATTGTATCCACTAAGAATGGATTAAAATTTTTTTGGCGGTATTTGTGTTGTGTTTATTCTTTCAGGCTTTAAATTTTGGATCAATGCCTTTTATTAAAACATGATGTGTTTTATATATACTTTATAATTATCTAATGTGCAATACTTTATTGTGCTTCACAGATACTGTGGTGTTTTTTTTTTTTTTTTTAAACAAACTGAAGGTTTGTGGCAACCCTTCATTGGTGCCACTTTTCCAACAATGTCTGTTCATTTCATGTCTCTGTCACATTTTGGTAATTCTCACAATATTTCAAATATTTTCATTATTATTATATTTGTTATGGTGATCTGTGATCTGTGATAATGGCTCGGCGAAAATTCATATGATGCTTAGCATTTTTTAGAAATAAAGTTTTTTGATTAAGGTATGTACATTTTTTTAACATAATACCATATTATAGACTTAGTAGACTATAGTATAGTGTAAGCATAACTTTCATATGTACTAGGAAACAAAAAAATTTATTTGACTCACTTTTTTTGTGATATTTGCATTATTGTGGTGGTTTGGAACCGAATCTGCAATATCTCTGAGATAGGTCTGTACAAACTTCCTATTTTTAAGTATGGGATGGCATTTTAAGATACTTAGACAGTTTGATGTCTTTTATTTCTTCTGCATACGGGATACTAGAAAGTTACTGGTTGAAAAATGAGTAAATAATTGAATATATACAGAAATACATAGGGACATATATGATTTTCTCTCGAGTCAGATTCATGATTTCTGTGATGTTGCTCTATCAGATTTTTAAATATAGATTTGCATTAAATGATTATGTACTCACTATATAAACACTCAACTATAATAGTGATGAAGAAGTAAAAGAACAAACAGTGTAATTAGGGATGCCTGGGTGGCTCAGTTGGTTAAGCATCTGCCTTCAGCTCAGGTCATGATCCCAGGATCCTGGGATCCAGTCCTGTATGGGGCTCCTTGCTCAGTGGGGGGTCTGCTTTTCCCTCTGTCTGACACTCCCCCTGCTCGTGCTCTCTCTCTCCCTATCAAATAAATAAATAAAATCTTTAAAAAAAAATCCTTATTCTACTACAAATAAATAATCATTATAATTTGAAACACCATTTCAGACATTTTTCTCCTTTCCTTGCATGCATACCACATATGCACATACCTACATACATACATATATTTTTAGACAGAAATGAGAGAAAAATTATAAGGATAGAATCATCCTACATTACTATTTTTGTTTTAAAAAAAGTAATATTACTTGATTTTAACAGAAATAAAAGAAATTAAAGTAAAACCAAAGGAGTTATGGTTCTTAAATAAGTGATGTTTTATAGTAAGAAATTCCTAAGTGATTTCACTAAAGTTGAAAAAAAGGGAAAAATATTAAGAGATCATGATAATTACATTTTTACTGTATATTATTCTATCAGTTTATTTACTGCAATGGAAAGTAAGAAATTAACATATTTCCTTTTTTCTACCTCTTAATTTTTAGTAGTTATATTAAATTTGTACTTAGTCAAGTTGTATAATGCTTGGCATTCTATTTTGTAAGTAATTTTCACAGCTACTAAGTTTTACTTTTATATTTAAAAGCAGTCAGTGCTTACTACCTGCTCTTTGTTCACTGTAGATTACCTTGGGAAGTGGTCCCTCAGAAATTCCATTATCAGGGACTGATGCCCCCAAACAAGTACCATTATTATTATTATTATTATTATTTTTAAGGAGATTAAATTTCTTTGGTCAGTAGATTGAGAAACTGAATCCTATAAAGTAAAAGTTTTGGCTTATGCAACTTGATTATAAAATAATAGATTGCAAATTTAGTTTAAATGTAAGAGTATTATTTTTTTTTTATTGTGTATTTTAAAAAGATTGGTTCATTATTTGTGTCCCAGCAAAACCTTGGAATATCTGGTCACTCACAAAAGGAGTCAGTATGAAATCCAGTGCGGTCCATAAAAGCAGGTATCTAGAGGCCATGTCGCAGGGCATTCTGAGGCTGTCACACTTGCCACTTCTAGTACACCTGCTGAGGTCTACTCTGTAGTCCTATTTCTGGAAGACCTGAAATGGAAGGACCCAGTTTCTTTGAAGTATCCGTAGGAATAATTTTCCCTGTTTTTTTCCTATTAGGTTATGTTGTACTTTTTTTATTCTTTTCTTTCACTTGATAATGAAAGATGGCATTAATGCAGCCATATATTTTAATCATACTCTGTTAATATGGTTTTTCTTTGTAAAGACTCATTCAGTCGGAGGACAAAGGACCTGCTCTGTCTCCATCCTGTAAAAATAAATCTAGTCCTTATTTATACTAACACGCATCTCCATATCTCCATTCATTAGTGCTTTATTTTGATTCATTTCTTGGCTGGCTGAATTTGGTTATTAGGAGTGTGTGTGTGTGTGTGTGTATTTTTTTCCAAGAAGAGCTCATGGTTGCTGTATTTCTTGAGTGGTTGAATATTTGGAAGTGTTTGTAGGTTGCTTTTATGCTTTATGGACAATTTGGACACTGTGTGATTAGGTAGCACATTTTCCCCTTAGAACTCTGAAGATACTGTTCTGTCATCTCCAGATAATGGTGAATGCTGCTATAGAAAAGTCTAAGGCCAGTCTTGATTTTTCTGCCTGTGTACCCACAGCATTTATATTTCTATTCTTTCTCTTAAGTTCTGTAACCTCATAGAAATGTCTTAGTATTAATTGCTTGAAATCCAGTTTTTCTGGAACACAGTTATTAATTTTCATTATTATTTTGAAAAGGTATATTTACTTGAGAGAGATAAAGAGCATGCATGTACTCAGTGGAGGGGCAGGGAGAGTCTCAAGCAGACTCCGTGCTGGGTGTGGAGCCCAGTGTGGGTCTCTATACCACCACCAGAGCTGAAACCCAACAGTCGGACATTTAACTGTCTGCTCCACCCAGGTGCCCCAGGAACACTTTGTTTTCTTATGTATTTCATTTTATTCCAAGAAAAAATTTTCTTCTATTATATCACTTTTTTTTTTCTGTTCCATTTGTTCTGTTTTCTTTTGCGAGAATGTCAAGTGTGTATAGGCTGGATCTTTTTTATCTTCTATATTGATCATCTCATTTCTTATATATCTTTTAAAAAATTTTGTGTGTTTTTTTCTTTTGTTGGTTTGTTTGTTTTAATACCTTTCTCTTTTCCTGTTTCAGTAGTGCATGTTTTGGTTTTTTTTGTTCTTTCTTTTATGGCTTTAATCTGTGTGTGTGTGTGTGTGTGTGTGTGTGTGTGTGTGTGTTTAATCTCCAGCTTTTTCATTACCCTGTCAATTTGCTTTTCATCTCTTTTCTTAACTTTTAGATATTTCACACTTTTCTTTGAGTCTTTTTTCTTTGAAGTACCTCATATTCTCTGTAATTTTTTTTAAGACTGTAGGAAAATAATTTGTGAGTACCTTCTCTATATCTTAGGACAGTGTTTTTTCTTTGGCTGTCATTTCCCTATTTCCTTCCACCCATCCTTGATCATTCTGTATAAATTCTTTGCTGATTCCTTTTTGTTTCTTAGTTATTTTTTAGTAGGTTCAATTCCATTGAGAGCAGGTATTGCCTGAAAAAAATGTGTGTGTCAGATGCCCCGGGGACATGTCTCACCTCAGTTTACAGTACTGTGAAGGTCCCCGTGACTCTGTAGTCCTGTGAGTCACTGGAGTGTCTGTAGTAAGTGGTTTGGTGATTACTGTTTTCCTCCTTTTTCATCTCCATCTGGCAGCCTGTCTGAGCAAAGTAGCTTGATCATTGACAATGTAAAATCTTGTTGGGTTTTCCTCTGTCCTTCTGTGGTTGTAGAGTTTCCTTGAATGGGCTTTAGAACTGTTCCAGCTTTAGGGAAATCTCTTTTCTGCCTGAGATGTGAGGAGGTGTGGTTTGGTTCTCAGCATTACTCCTCATTTTGATTCCAGATATCACCTAATATAGTGAAATTTTTTTTTTTTTTTTTGGTGATAGTTTGTGGTTTGTGGTTGTGGCTGTGACTTTGTTTCATTGATGATGAGGTATTCATTATTTTTTGTTCATTTAGGCTTTTTTTTTTATTTTTAGTTTGTTTCTGGAGTAGACTACGTAACAGTACTTCCTGGTGTAATGTTTTTTAGTTTTTTAGCTGCCTTTGTTGGCTCACATCTGTGCTGGCTCTCCCTCTCCCTCACACTCCACCTCCTCCTTTAATCCCCTCCAACTCTTTAGCTACCTACGCCTTAAATTAGGAGCTTTTCCAAAGCCCTGTTTATAGTCTATTTTATCTAGCTTAGTTTTCTCTTTTTGAGTGACTTCATCTAACCCTGTCTTTAGTCTTCACCTCTCTTCTATTGATTTTTGTGTGTGTTCTTCTTTCAGTTTTATTGAGATAGAATTGATATACAGCACTGTAGAAGTTTAGGGTGACTTGGCTTACATATATTATGAAATAATTACCACAGTAAGTTTAGTTAACATCCATCATTTCATGTTCTAATAATTTTTAGATTAGCAGCTTGGCATTGACTCCTCTGAAGCTGTTTACCAGATATTAATACTACCTCACAATTTGCATGCAAAGTGAATTATTTATCTTTCTTGCATTCTCCTAAATTATTAAGGCGAAAGATAACCATAATTTTTATTATCCATGCTTCTCTCAACTAATCAGTTATCACTTGTGACTAATAATGATTTCTCTTGTGTCCATTGTGTCTTCTCTTTGAGACTGTAAGTCCATTGGAGACAGGAAAGTGTCACAGAACATCACATATAATATGTAGTTACTAAAAAAATAAATAAAAATAAAAAAATACGTAGTTACTAAAACACATTGATTTGCATTTTTTGAAAGTGAATTTCAGCTTTAATAGAAGTTTCTTACCAAGATGGTTTTAATGTGTTTCTGTATACCTTTCTGTAGAGTTTTTGTATACTTTTAACTCCTGGTTTTGCTTTTTATAGAGCACCCAAATTATTATATCTTTGAAGAATTTAAGACTATGTCATTTCTCAAACATGATCATGTTGCTGACTTTTTGTGTTCTTTTATCCATTTCTCCCCTATAAATTTTGATTGTTTTTTAAATGATCCAGCTCTTAGTGAAACTTTAAAAACATCATGGTCAAGAATTTTGGGTGGTTTCTTAGAAAATATTAAGATTTAAAATTAGATGTCTAAATTAAACTTGTTAATATTTAATACATTTCGTTTGAGCTGTTAACTTCTTAATACTTTTTTTTTTTTGTAATGAGAGTCTTGTAAGCTTGTATTTTTTCATATATTGGGGAAGAAAAGCAATAAATGCCAAGAGATTGAATGAAGAAATCAATGTGTATAATATGGTAAAACCCCGGAGTTTACATGGATTGGTGAATGTTTCTTTCTTGGCATGGAGAGCATAATCTTTTGAAACCATCATTGTAAAAGTGAAGCTGTTATTGTAAAACTTAAGATTTTGACAGTAAGAACTGTTTCTCAATATGAGAAGCCTGTTGAATTTCTCATAAAAGCAAACCCCATAAACTTCTTTCAAAGAAAGATACTTTTGAAAGGATCTGACATGGTTTAAAGAAAAAGTGGATCCTTTAGGTCAATAGGAAAGCTATTGCATTACATTTCCGTATTAAACTGTCCACACAAGATCTGGACCTTATTTTGGAAAGAACTTTCTTATGTAATTAATTACAAAAATAATTAATAGACTTGAATTTTTAGAGCAGTTTTAGGTTCACAGCAAATTTGAGTAGAAAGTAAAGAAGGTCCTCCAAAACCTACCCCACCAACAAATCCCTATCAGAGTGGTACGTTTGTTGCAATCCATGAGCCAACACTGACAATCATTATTAACAAAAGTCCTCAGTTTTCCCTGTGATTCACCTTTTCATGCCTCCTTCCCTCCCGCCCTCTCTCCCATAGAACCCCTGGCAACCACTGATCTTGTCACTGTCTCCATAGTTTTGGCTTTTCTAGAATGTCATATAATTGGAATCATATAGTATGTAGCCTTTTCATAGTATGCTTCTTTTACTTGGCAACGAGCATGCCTTTTCATTGCTTGAGAGCTCACTCCTTTTTAGTGCTGAATAGTATTCCATTGTGTGAGGTACCACAGTTTGTTTATCCCTTCACCTTTTGAAGTACATCTTGGCTGCTTCCAGGTTTTGGCAATTCTGAATAATACCGCTGTACACATTTATGTGCAGGTTTTTGTGGACATAAGTTTTCAACTCATTTAAATGAATAGTATGGAGCATGATTGCTGGATTTTATGGTAAGAGTGTGTTTAGTTTTCATTCTGTAAGAAATTTCCAGTCTTCCAAAGTGGCTGTACCATTTTGGAGTCCCACTGAGAATGAATGAGAGTTCCTCTTGCTCCATATCCTCTTCAGTGTTTTGGATTTGAGCCATTCTCAGAGGTGCGTAGTGGTATTTCATTGTTGTTTTAATTTATAGTTCCCTCATGACATATGATATTACTCATTTTCATAGGCTTATTTGCTTTTTATTTATCATCTGTATATCTGTATATCATCTGTATATCTGTATATCATCTTTGGTGAGATATCTGTTGAGAAACTTTGGCTTATTTTTATGATGGGTTTACTTATTGTTTACTTATTGATGAGTTTTAAGAGTTTTTTGTATACTTTGAGCCCTTTATCAGATAGGTCTTTTGCAAATATTTTCTCCCAGTTTGTGGGTTGTCCTCTTATTTTATTGACAGTGTTTTTTGAAGAGCAGAAGTATTTAATTTTAATGAAGTTCAACTTAATGTACACCCTCCCCCCCAAGACTGTGCCTTGGATTTTGTATCTAAAACGTCATGGCCAAACCAAGGTCATCTAAATTTTCTCATCTACTATCTTTTAGGTGTTTTGCATTTTGCATTTAGATCTATGATCTATTTTGAGTTATTTTATGTGAATGGTATAAGGTCTGTATTGAGATTCAAGTTTTTTTTTTGCATATAGATGTCCAGTTCCATCACCATCTGTTGAAAAACCTATCTTTATTCGAATTGCCTTTGTTCCTTTGTCAAAGATCAGTTGACTATATTTGTGGAGGTCTATTTCTGGGCTCTCTATTCTGTTCCTTTGATCTATTTGTCTGTTCTTTCGCCAGTACCACACTGTCTTGATTACTGTGTTACTGTGTAATTAATTTTTAAAATAATAATTAGTAAACTGCTTAAGTGTTTTTTTTGTTGAGATTTGTGAAGTAAGTTATCTTAAACCAATTTCTTATATTAAATGTGAGATATGTCATGTTATATTTTAAAAATTGATACATTATTGATAACCATTTGAGTAAAATTTGTATACAGTGGAAACACTGTGAACAATGGAAAGAAATAAAATTGTAATATTTCCACTTTAAAAATGTACTTTCATGCAGCAGATTTTTTTTTTCGTAAGTTCATATTGGCTATTTAATACCTATTAAATAACTTTACTTTTTCAAATATGAAATAATTGCTTAAATATAATTATGAAAAGTCTCTGTTAATCATCTAAAGTATCACTGTACAGTGTGAGAAATCAAGAGAGCAGGTGGCTCAGTCGTTAAGTGTCTGCTTTTGGCTCAGGTCATGATCCCGGTGTTCTGGGATCGAGCCCCTCATTGGGCTCCCTGCTAAGTGGGAAGCCTGCTTCTCCCTCTCCCACTCCTGTTGCTTGTGTTCCCTCTCTAGCTGCCTCTCTCTCTGCAAATAAATAAACAAATAAAATCTAAAAAAAAAAAAGAAATCAAGATAGCGGTTCTATATTTTTTCAAAAACTGTTGCTTTTTTAGTATTAAGAAAGAAATGATAATTACTTGTCTGAAATATTTCCTGGTGTAAATCAGTGAATTAATACTTCAATGAAAAGAATTGAAGTAGATCTTGGAGGATGCCACTTTTTTTTTTTTTTTTTTGCCTCAACATTAAATCAGTAGGGAAAAAAAAAACGTAACCAGTAATATAGAGTAATATGTAGTGAGTACAGTGTGGGTGGAAGTGCTTTGAGGTCAGTAATAAGTTATTATGACTGGTAACTGTAAACTAATAGTATCACTCAGCTAGTTTTTACTCATGGTATCTTTAACCTTGTGTGTCATAAACACAGCAAATTACAATAAAAGTCTCTACATAATTGGAATGTTTATCAGCCATGATCACCTGTTATGAGTGTATTTTTTAATATCAATTTTATTTAGGTATAACTTACTTACAGTAAACTGGATACATTTTAAGTGGGCAATGTGATGAGTTTTGACAAAAGCATAAAGCTGTGTAATTATAACTACAATTATTATTTAGAACATTTCTGTCAACCCAGAAAGTTCCCTCGTGCCCTCTTGAAGTCAAACTCCCTGCCCCCATCTTAAGTCCCTGGCAATTGCTGATCTGCTTTCTGTATTGTAGATTGGTCTGCATTTTCTGGAATTCTTAGTAGTGTGTTTTGCTTAATGTAGAATGTATGTTCTTGAAAAATTGATGGTAAATTGATTTCTTGTAAGATATTTTATTACATTACAATTTTTGAGATGCTCAAATAAAGTTCAGTTGGTATTATTCATAACATTTTTGGTTTTAAGTTTTTCTGCCCGTGTCCTCTCTGTAATAACTTGTGTCTTTATTGCATATAACGTAATATATAAAATAAACTCCTGACACATTATTTTGTAAAGCAAATTATCCTTTATCTTTTTTAGTTAAAATATTCTTGTTTGTTTTTAAAAGTTAATACACTTTAAGGAATCATAATCTACAGATGCTATTGTCATTAGAGTTTAATTCCTTCCTTATTCCACAGTTGTCACTCAATAGACAGGTTAACCTTGCTCTGTAGAAGGCCATTTGCCTTGTCCTTATGCCCTCTTGCTCAGATCTCTGGGGATGGGAGAGTGAGGGTGGATAAAATAGCTCTTTACTTCATAACATTCTGTTCTTTGTGTCTCCTCTTACTCATACATAGCCTATTCTAAAAGCATGCTGAAAAGTAGTGGTTGATCTCATGGAGAAAATAGTTCTACCAGGATGAAATATTAGATCCCTTTTATGACTTTTTATCAAATGTACTGGATGCTGACTCCTTTATATAGGACAGAGTTAAAAATCCTTTGCATAATAGAATGAGTGGAATTTTCTGGTTTTGCCCAGAAAAGTTTTTGTTTGTAGAATTTGTGCTGCTTCATTTATTAGTCATTTTGGAACTAGTTCTAAATAAAAGCCAAACCTTATGAAATGTTTTTTCATATTTGCTCCACCGAAACGTATTTAAATTTCTGCTTAATTTGGAAACCCTATACTCACATAAAGAAATAATCCTAATTTAATTTATTATAGTAACACTTGGGTAACTGATGTTCTAATCAAATCCTTAAGTAATTGGCATTTTTGAGTGATAAATATGGATCTATAAGAAATCCTGAGGATCTACATTTAAGCACTGCCTCCCTGAAGCCTTCAGACAAAACAAAACAAAACAAAACATGCTCCAGGAGTCAATCTGAGAAACAATGTATGTGAGAGAGGGGAGTAAACAGCAATGTGATAAGCGCGACCAACCTGAGAACTTATACTTTATATGATTATTATCCTTCTGAAAATTAGTCCATCAATCCTTTTTGTTTTTTTAAGGTAATGCTCAGGCCATTTTTAGGATTTCCTCACTTTAGGGGGATTGTCTTGAGAAGCCTAGGCATATTCCATTTAACTTATACTGTGAAGGCTTACATATGGTCCTGTCTTCAGGTTAAATGCTATGGGAGAACAGACATAAGTAATCACCTGTGTTATAAATCAGATTGCATTAACGTTCTAATGGTGGCACATAGAAAATACACAGGAGGGAAAGATTAATTCTGTCTTGAAGGTCAGGGAAGTCTTCATGAAGTGACCCTATTTAAAATGGAATGATGAGTTATATTAAAGTTTGTATTCGTGGGTTTTTTTTTTTCCATTTACAAAGTTGCTGTTTACTTTAGAAAATTTGGAAAATCAGAGAAGCATTGAGAAAAAAACTTCTAAAATTACCATTAATATTTTCATAGGTATTCCATTTTTTAACTATCTATCTATCTATCTATCTATCTATCTATCTATCTAAGATCCCACCTATTTATTTGAGAGAGAGAGAACACAAGCAGGGGAAGCAGCAGAGGGTAGAGGGAGAAGCAGGCTCCCTGCTGAACATGGAGCCTGATGTGGGTCTCGACCCCAGGACCCCAGGATCATGACCTGAGCTGAAGGCAGACGCTTAACCAACTGAGCCACCCAGGCACCCCTGGTATTCCATTTTTTTAACTTCTTAACTGTATTTTGAAGTGTCATTTTTCATTTTGAACATTTCTCCATGTCATTAAATATTTTTCTGCACCATAATTTTAAATGACTAGTCATTTAACTACTGTATAGATCTAATGTAATTTTTTAACCAGTTACTTATTATTGAAGACTTAGATTCTTTCTGCCTTTTGCTATTATGAAAAACACTGTCAAAAATATTCTTAGGAACGTGGCTGATTCTTTTAAATTATTTCTTATTTTGTCAGACTAATAGCATTTACCTAGTCTAAAAGTCTGATTGTTGTAAAAGGCCTATTAGAAAATACATTGGTTTCTTACCCATTCATTCCAGTCCTCTTCTCTAGAGGCATCTGTTTTTAACCCTTCGTCTGTTTCTTCTGGTTATATATCTGCATATTGCTACATTACATACACACACATTGCTACCTTTTGATTCATTTATTTTAGATATGGTTTGTTGACTTTATATTATGGTCTTTGAGGATGAGTTTTCACCTTTATACTGCCATCCCTTTTCTGCATATTCCCAGTATTGTTAGGTCACAACTTTTGGCTAACTTATTTTTAGTGTTACATTATTACACTATGCTGATATTTATAACTGAACACTGTAATGAGCTCTGATGAAAAAGTTCGCTTCTGATTTTTTTTTATGAAGTTACTAATGCCTTGTTTTTTCCTGTGTAATTTTTTTTGTCACTGTCTGTATCTTCTAGGAGCTTCTTACTCTAATTTTCCATAAAATAAAGCACATCAGATAATTTCTTTCCATTTTTTTTCTTGAATATATTCTTCCAGGAGATTTCTATTCTCCTTCCATCTCATTTTCTAGATCTGCCCTCTTCCAGAGCTTTTTTTCTTTGCTGTTAAACTAGGCATTTCCTTTAACTTTTCCTGACTTTCATATTGTTTTCTTTCTTGTCTTAATCTTATACTGTTGTGCTATATATCCTGTAGTAGTTTCCTGAGAAAGATTACATGAGAGAAAAATATCTTTTTTCAATTTTCTCATTTGATTGATATTTTTGCCTGAATGGTTACATTTTACATTGCAGATCACTTTCCTTCAGAATTTTTAAAGGAATTAACTTTGTCTTACTCAGTTCTGAACATTCATGGTGGTTGGGATGCCATTGATTTTTTTTTTTTTAAAGATTTTATTTATTTATGAGAAAGAGCACAAGCAGGGGGAGCAGCAGAGGGAGAGGGAGAAGCAGGCTCCCCACAGAGCAGGGAGCCCCATGCAGGCTCAATCCCAGGACCCTGGGATCGTGACCTGAGCTGAAGGCAGATGCTTAACTGACTGAGTCACCCACATGCCCTGGGATGCCATTGATTTTTAATTGTCTAAAAAAAAGTAAGTAGAGGGGCACCTGGGTGACTTAGTCAGTAAGCGTCTGACTCTTGATTTTGGCTCAGGTCACGATCTCAGGGTTGTGAGATTGAGCCCCGAGTTAAGCTCTGTCCTGGGTGTGGAGCCTGCTTAAGATTCTCTCTCTTCCTCTGCCTTTACCTCTCGCCCCTCCCTCTCTTAAAAAAAATAAGTAGAAGCGGAATGCATGGATATATAAGGGTATCATGTTTTTAAAACTTTAAAGATGGGAAATATGAAAAACGAATTCAAGGCAGAGGGAAGAGGCCAGGTGACAGCAGTGTGCACTGTAGAGAATGAGGACATCTCGATTCATGTGAGGAGAAGGTGGTGCGCAGTTGGAACCACGTAGATTGAGGCTCAGTAATGGATGCTCATCAACTGGAGCTTTGAATTTATTTTGTAGGCACTGTTTCACCCAGCTCTTCTTAGCTGTATGAAGCCTTCCTTGACTTATGGTAGGCAAAATGAATCCACCTGTTTTATCCTCTTTTAGCACTTTGTGCATGTACACACATGCATATATGTGCATATATGCACACACACACACACACCCCTCTTTAGTTATCTATGTGCTTGCCTCCCTTAGAATAGATCTGTGGGTAGCAGAGCGAGATAATTAGGTCTCCGTTAAAGAAAGCTCAGCAGGTCAGTTCTTAATGTTCATGGTGGTTGGAATGGCATTGAAAACTGGAGGATGAATAGAGGAGGAGGAATTAAAAAGGAAGAGAGAATAGGAGATTATTGCATTGTCCAGATATGAAGAAATAAGAGTGTGATGTAATAGTCTACTCAGAGTGGGAGGGATATTTCTTCAGTTATATTCTGATCGTTCCCATGGGCCTAATCATTCTAAATTTTGGAAGTACTATGTTGTTTTTGTGTACTTTGTACACATTTTGCTTTAAAGTTTTCTTCCCTTTTGGTTCCTTTGAGAATAGTCTGAAACATTTTTAACTCTCGCTTTTGTTATTTTTTCTTAAAGACCAGTGATGTTTTGGTTACACAGTTGATGCTTAGTATTACTGGTGATTTGAAATACTGTCTTGATTTCATTTGGTTAAAGAAAAACACTATGGAATTTTGGATGAAAATAATTAGTTTAAATCTTATATTATCATTTATAGGAATTTCCTTATTCTGAGCAGTTTCATTGCCTAAGAACATTAGCCTTGACACTGTCTCATTTAAAAACATCCTTGATGAGGTGAGTCTTTTTTATCATGAGATGAAGAAATTAAAGCACAGAAAGGTTAAATTTCTTGTCCAAGATCGTGCAGGCAGTGAGTAGCAGAGCAGGGGATGTTTGTGTTTCTTCATTGTGAAGCATACTTCTTTCCAACAATTAGAGGAAAGATCTTAAGGAACATTAATCCTGTAAATGACATCACATGTTTACGGTGTACTTACCTCCCTATCATCAGCTGACTATTTTGTTTGCTAATTTCCTATAGTGGATAATTTCTCAGATCCTTTTTTGATCCTTCTTAAATTGCATACCCAGCATTGGTCACTGTGTTTCATGAATGAAAGAGGTATGGATCGACATGGTATTATCATTTAGTTTTTTCTTTTTTCTTTCCTATTTAGAAAATAACACTTTTCATTGAAAAACTTTCTATACTCATTAAGACAAATTGGTATCCTTGTTTAATATGTGCAGTTGATAGATAAAATTTGATATTGTTTACTTTTTATACTGTCTTATACTATTCTTTCATAAACTGCTAGAGCCTCTCCAACTTTTTTTCCTTTGTGGTATCTTTAAGAAGTCACAACATGTTTCTTCCTGAACATCCAACAGTTTGGTATTCTAGGAGATGTTTTGCTGGGCTTCAGCAAGTTGTTACAGTGGATGTCTTCAAGAGGCAGTGCAGTAGGCAGAGCACTGCAGTCGAGACACCTGTAGAGATCAGCACACCTGCCCTCAAGCAAAAGGCAGTAATTAGTTGCCTATATTCCCTTGCAAACTTCTCCGGTTTTGTTGCACATGAAACACAAAGATCACAGCAATGCTGTCATGAGCTCCGCACTGTTGGAGTTGTTTATGCCCACTCAATTTTTAATGTTCCTATAAGACATTTTGATGGGAACCCTGAGCCTAAAGGGATTTGCATGCTTGATCAAACCTGTGATGATTTAAATATAGAAATAAAGAGAAACCTTTGCATTACATTGACTGTTAACTTTTAGGACAGCGTTGGTGGGAAACATTAACATGATACTTGAGGCAAAGTTGTTTTTGATCAACCTTCACAACTTTTTTCTTTCTTGACAGCAGGTATAGCTTCAGTAAATCTAAACAAGTTCTTTAATGCTTATAAATCCAAGTGCATGTGGGTATCTGGATGGCATAGTCTGAATATTTTAAAAGATGATTTTATACCAACCACTTTTATTGAAATTGAGCTACTCTCAAGTCCCAGTATTTTAGTCCTACTACATTGTCATGTAGAGTTTATGTTATTAAAAAATGAGCTGACAGGTGATTGAATTTTAGTAAAATACAGTAGTGTGTAAGAATTGGACATATCGGGGCCAAGGAAATTTATTACTCAGAGCACTCGAAGGTTTTTTCATACCATTGTTTTATTTTCTATTTCTTCATTTTTTTAAAGTAAAGTCAGTGTGGTGCTCTAACTCAGGACCCCAACCGAGATCAAGAGTTGCATGCTCCATGGATGGAGCCAGCCAGGTGCCCGCAAACTGTTGTTTTAATTCCAGCACTGTATTTGTCCTAGGTAGCATGTGGGTTTAAAGCTGGTGTTTTAGCAAATATATTTATGAGAGAGAGAGAAATAAAAATTTAAAAAGCTAGTGTTTTACCAGGTGACCTTTCAAGTGACTTTTAACTCAGGAATTCAGTTCTTTGATTATGTAAGTTATTAATAAACAACGTCACCAAGATAACATTACTGATTCTTAAATATATTTAATTTGAAAAATGCTATAATTTCTGATATTATAGCAAATACAGTTCCCATGTGTTCTGAGCAAAACTGACTGCAGCATCTTATCTTTTCAGCATACTATGATGGATATACGTGCTTTTTTTTTTTTTTTTTTAAGATTTTATTTATTTATCTGACAGAGGGACAGCCAGCGAGAGAGGAAACACAGCAGGGGGAGTGGGAGAGGAAGAAGCAGGCTCATAGCGGAGGAGCCTGATGTGGGGCTCGATCCCAGAACGCCGGGATCACGCCCTGAGCCAAAGGCAGACGCTTAACGACTGAGCCACCCAGGCGCCCCTTGGATATACGTGCTTCTTACATTGGTTCTCAGAAACAAACAGGCATTATGGAATTGTCAGATTATGGGGAGCTAAAGAAGGTGTTGTACAGCACTGGACTATCATTGCCAGAGTTGGAAAGCTGAGGTGCTGGTGAATTCAGTCAGCGTGTTGTGCCTCACATTTTCCTTCGTTAATACATCCAGTAGAATCTTCCAGTGGGTTTCTGAGCATAGTGATTCATTAGTTCTTCAGCAAAAAAATGAAATGAATGATATAAATGTCAAAAAGCTTAACCTCTAAATTTTATACTGCATGACTTTCTTAGCCATCAGTAAGCCTAAATGTGGATGCAACTGGGGATGCTCCACTGTGAGCTGATGGTTGTGGGTTTTGCATAAATGAAGTACTCTTACATGTTATATGTGGAACACTTTGGCTAGTTTATACCTCATTGACTTTCAGGAATTTCACAAAAGTCATTCCTAAGGATTGGTCTGTCTGTAGTGGCCTTCGGAATTCCTAATAACTTCATGTAAATGTTGCATAAAACATTTAGTAGTCTGCTTCCTACATAAATACTCCATATGCCCTGGGTTGGTGTCTTATTTATCTATTTATCCTTTGGTGTCTAATTAATGTGATCAGTGTTGGTTGGATTAGTGAGTGATTAAAAATACTGTGTAATGCATACGAATAGCCTATGGAACATACTATCTATAGTAAAGAATGGATCATAACACTTTTAGCAATAGAAATGACTTTTTTTCCTGCCCCCGCCCCCCTTTTTTCTCAGTATAATCCTAGGTCGGTTTTCTCTGGAATAAGTGCCTGTGATTTGACTTTAGCTTTACCTTTTTACTATCCGTGCATCCAAAATGTTCTGTGAAAAAAAGCTATATTTTTACTATACTAAAGTTAAATTCTTCTTACTCTAAGTTGCAGTCTGGATCCATTAGCTTACTTAGCTTTGTTTTCTGCTGTTCTGTAACCCTTGTTTCTCCCTCTGTGCAGGACAGACTTTTCACCCTGTTTCAGGATAAGCCACACTTCGTTTGGCCTCATGCCTTGGTCTGAGCTCCAATCTCATGAACTCCTGAGTTACTTCTGTTTTTGACTCACCAGTTTAGAATTAAGTCATATGTGTTCCTTTGTTTTGCAAAATGTGTGTCTCCATCTAGTTTATAACTTCATAACTATACTTTTTAAATTTTAAAAATTTTAATTTTTTCATTTCTGGTATATGGCAGAATGCTAAGTACTTTGTAGTCACTCAATAGAACTGTACAGGCTAGTTAATCTCTAGCTCTACAATAGAAAAATAAACTCCCAAAGAAAGTGAGAAAGACAGGTAGAGACATATAGGGGCAAAGGAGGGAAGGAGGGATGATAGGAGGGAAGAGTGGAAGAAATGAAAGAAGGAAGCAGAGAAGGAGAGAACAAAGAAAGAAAGGGAGGGAGGAAGGGAGGGTGAGCGTATTTTGTGAAATAGGGGAAGAGCAATGATTTTGGATTTGAAAAATGAGTTAAATCTGATTCTGCTTACTTGCTTTGTAATCTTGGACAAATTTCATAATCTTTAGGTTTAAATGGTATTTGTATCTGCTTTGTTAAGCTTGTTAAATTATGTAATGTATGTAAAGTGCTTATTAGCACATTCTCTGGTACATAATGCATGTTTAGCAAATGTTGGCTAACTCTATTCTTTTGCAAGTGAGGCAAGCAAGGTTTAGAGAGCTGACCAAGGGTCATATAGCCAGTAAATTGTGGAGAGAGGATCGAAACCTACGTTTTTCTTACTCTAAAGCAGTATGTTTTCAATTGCTCCTCTGCCTTTTGGCTAAGATCAAGTGTAAAGCAGTGTTTTCAAACATTAGTGTTCATCAGAATCCCCTGAAGTCTCCTCAAAAATACGGATTGCTGAGCCCCAGCCTGTAGTTTCCGGTTCAGTAGGTCTGGGAAGGGACCTGAGAGTTTGCATTTCTAACAAGTTCCCAGCTGCTGCTAGTCCAGGGACCACACTTTGAGACCCGCTGCTCTAAAGCTATATTTCTCCACCCTAGCTGGACATAAGAAATCACTTAGGGAGATTCTAAAAATTACTGAGGAAACTAGAATCTCTAATGTAGAGCCTAAATATCAGTTTTTTTATTTTTTGGTTTATTACTATTTTGTAAGCCCTCCAGATGATTCTTAGGTGCAGCCAGAGTAAGAAACACGACCCTGCCTAAAGCTAGACTCTGCAGTTTTCCATTAGAACTCGGTACCAAGCGAAGCGCTGCTGGCTTTGAATACCTCCTGGGTGCTCAGTGATGCAAGGCCATAGTAGTGTGTTGTTTTTGCCGTGTGATGTTTTAAAACAATTGCTTCAGCCTGGAATCTTTTATTATTTTACCTATTCTAATTATTTGTGTGTATTGTTTGCATTTTTCCATACAGTTTCACTGTCAAATAATGTGCTCTGAATGCCTTCATTAATCTCTAGGGTAGACTTTATGTTAAAAATTTGGCAGAAGCAACTATTTAGCAGTACTGGAAGTATAAAGTAGGTAAAGGAATGTATCTAATTTTTTTTTAAAAAGCAGCCACTTTAGTAACTTATAGTACTTCTAGAATTCTGATTATGAGTTTGTTTTTTTTTCTGAGATGCTGTTGGAAACCTTATGTTTTTATTTTAGGGCTGTTGGTTAGAACAGATAATGATAATTGTGCACCCAGGAGTACATAAGTAAAAATGTAGTAGATTAATTGGTAAAAAGAGCCATTTCTTCTGTCTTATGATTCAGTCGATAAATATATACAAACCAAGGCATGAAATCATTTACTGGATAAGAGTGGGCAAAATACCACATAATTTCATTAACCTTTAAGCAATGAAATTATAAATCCCTATGCAAATGATTAAGGTTATCATTGCCTATCACCCCCTTTTGATACCTACAGACTGTTAATTCTTCTCTGTCCTGCTGAGTCTTATTAAAACTTCTGACTGATGTACTTTTATTAAAAGGTTTAGAATTTACCAATTTAAAGCACTTGCTTCATACTATCACCTCTAATTTAACTAGGCCATTAAATACAGTATTTTGCAAGGCGGAAAAAGTCAATAGCTGTTTCTTTAAAAAAATAATAAATTGAAATGAATTTTAAACTCTGCTTGGAGGTGAGCAACTGCTATATACTACTAGGTCTTTTGATAGTTGATTTGTTCCTTTAGTATGCAAATTTTAGGTTTACAAAGATCTAATGCTTTTATTTAAGAAATATGCCTGGAGGCTAGATTGGTAAGCTTTAGGGAGATATCTAGTTTGGTGTGAAATAAATAGTTGTTAAAGGATCACATGAATTGGGTCCCAGAAGATAAAGAGTAGAGCTGAGACAGATTGAGAAAAACTGACTGTATTTTATTTCATTTGGCTAAAAATACCACTAAATTAAAAATGAAGACGATGAATGATGGCAACACAAAGAAAATTAATGAGAATGAGCCATTTTTTTTTTTTTTTTGTTAGATTTTGTGAAAAGTTCTGACTAGCAAGAAGTTTAAAGGAAAGGGCTTACTACATCCCTGACTAAAGAAGTTTACTCATCATTTTGGAAGGCTAGACTTCAGAGCTTTAGAGTTTTGGGAGAGAAGACCCTTGGTCACGGGGGGAGGAATGGGTTCTTCCGCTGGCCAGTTAGCAGCATCACTTTTGGTCAGTGGGATAGATTACAGATCTCCTAGAACATCCTCACATTCAAAGGAAAAGGACTCAGGCTTGCCCTCTTAGGTTGGAGCCTGTAGGTAATCTGGTTTGCAAGTTTAAAGCAAATGATATAATAGTTAGACTTCTAGCTTTGGGGAGCTTTGTATCACCGATCTTTTGCATCTCTGATTTTCAAATGGATTTTAAAGAAAAAATAAATTAAAAAATTATAAAATATATTTCTATATTGATAGCTTCTATTATCCTCTTTACAGTACTTCTGTCTGCCTTTTTGGATGTTTTTAAGTACTCTGGCTCTCAGAGACAGAATATTTGAACAGCATTGTCTAGCAGTTTAAGTGTTCTCTGTGTATGCTTGTTTATTGTGATCTCGGGTGGTGGATAGTGAATTATGGAGGACGCGGGTGATGATGATCTGTGAAGATGGAATGCTAGTCTTTCATTGAGGCTGGAAGTCCCCAGCCCTTTTATCATCAAGGACCCACTCTGCAGGTATATATGTATGAATAAGTAGATTTCCTTACCTTTTCAGATTCAGCATCATCTTGTTTATTTTTATTTTGGACTTTAAGATTATCTTAAAAACTTTTGAATTGTCACTATATTCACTGGATTCAAATTCAAAGTACAAGGACTATGAACTCTCTCTTATGCCCTGGTCCCTTAATACTTTCTTTATACACATCTGATCAGTGTGTGTATGTGTGTGTGTGTATCTTTCTAGAGACATGTAGACATATATAATCTATTTATTTATTTTTGTTCATGTGTTGATTTATATACTTACCTTGTGAACATTGTTTTTTGGAAGTTTTTTTTTAATGCCAAACTGTACTTAAAAATATAGGCTATATATAGCCTTTTCAGGTATGAATTATTTCTATTAGCTTTTTATAACATTGAAATCAGTTTATGATCTGCCCCTCACCCCACCCCCTTGCACTTTGTGAAGCACACTTCCATGCGAGTCTCCGGAAGGTTCCATGGGTACACGTCAAGCTCTGCCTTTGCTCTGTAGCCTCAGCCGGCTTGCGGTGTTTCTGAAGCCCTTAGTGTTTTCATGACCACACAGCCACGCTTTCTTTCTTGAGGAATTCGCATTTGTATACGCTGGGCTCAGAGCAGGTTCCTTTGTGTCTTCTTTCCTTATTCTATCCTTATACTCTCCTCCGCTCACGTAGTTTTACTTCTAAATTTCCATTTTCTGTGAGCTTTTATGTTTGTATTCATATTTGGTTTTATTTAATATGACTTTTTTTTTTTCCTGATCTTAGTTGAGTGTGTAAGTTTTAAGAGTGCTGGGAACCATCTGAGACTGTTTTCTTCTTTTAAATTTTACTTCTATTGAGTCAGCAAAAGGTACTGATTGAGAGTATGGAATCTGGAGCCAGATTGCCTGGTTTGAGGCCTGAGAACATGACCTTGGGCAAGTTACTTTACTTCTTTCTGCTTTAGGTTTCTTACTTTGTTCAATAGGGTGTAACAGTATCATCTACTTTAGACATGCGATGATTAAATTATATAATGTTGTTGCATAGTGCCTATCAAATGTTAGCTATTTGTATTTTTATGATATAGTTGTGATTATCTTTGAGTTTTATAGGTTATAATTTAGCATTTTTAACATCATAATTTTAAATATATTTGTATATATTTTAAGAAACGTTACAAATCTTCATTCTAGGATATAGCCTTCCCTTTTAAATAGTAAGAATGAATCTATAAGCTATCAAGATAAAATAGTAAGTTTTGAATGTGAGGGTGATTGAATATAAAAAAAAAAAACCCAAAATCAATTCTCTTTCTTTGCCTTATTGGTTGAGAATAGTGTGTATTTTTTTTTTCATAGTGTTGTTTTGTGTGTGTGTGTGTGTGTGTGTGTGTGTGTAGAGCAGCACTGTTCAATAGAATTGTAATGCAATAATTTAAAATTTTCTAGTGGCCACATTAAACAAATGAAAAAAATTTAATTAATTTCGTTAATGTATTTTATTTAACCCTATATATGTTTGGATTTGGGAGTGATCAGTGAATATGTATATGATAATTGAAATCTTGAAGTCAAGGACAGAAGGAAACCATAATATTCCTAAGGGTAAAGCTCTAAGGAGGTCCTACAAAAGGAGCCAGGTTAAAATAGGAAACACATCCCATAGGCTGGAAGAAAGCTGCAAGATGGTGGCATCCTGGAAACTGATGGAAGGGAGTTTCAAAGAGGCATGGTGGTCAGGACTGCCTAATCACACAGTCCAGCAGAGTGAGGCATGAATATAAGTCATTAATAGCAAACCTTAGCAATGGTTGATTCAGTAGAGTGATGGCTAAGAAAGCCACATTGTGGTAGTTTAAGCATTGTTTGGAAGTTCGAGTGAAAGTAGTGGGTCTGTATAGTTTTATGAATCTTGGCAGGATAGTTGGTAGTGTTGAAAGAAGCATGCTATTCACGAAGGAGATGGAGTCAGTGGAGAGAAAAGGATTGAGGGTAGAAGAAAATGAGAAGAATGATGGAGCGAGTTTTTAGGAAAGGCATGAATGGATAGGGTTCAGTGCACAGGCAGAGGGATTAGTAATGGAACAGAAGAGAGTGAATTACAAAAGAGGAGCGAAAGCATTACGAGTCAGGAGAATTTGTATATGATAGAGTGGGTTCTTAGTTGTAGGCAACAGCTGGTTTAAGTTGCAGACAGGTAGCTAGTTTAAGCAAAAAGGGATATGTTACACACTACTTAATTTCCAAAAGTGCCAAGAAGCTAACCTTGACTATAATAAACTAGGAACAGCATAAGCCTAAGGGAAGCATCCAGTTACCCTATTTTAGTAGAAAATCCACTGTCACTTGCTACTCGGGAGCCTGTGATACTAGAGATCATTTAATTAGACTGTCTAGATGATTGTCTCGGAAGGACAAAATGCTTTCACTACAAGATTTGATCTCATGGGAGGTGGTCACCACCTTGACTTACTCACTTCTGTTTTCTAAGTCTTACATGGATTTTTCTGATTGTTTGAATCCAGGTCCCATAGAAGGCATGATGAAAATGCATCTGGGAAATGGAGTTTTTAGCTTTGGAGCAAGCTAGAGAGCATGCTAGAGGTAGAGTGCAGCCTAAGTGGTCTGGCTCTGGTCTGTCCTGAATTGGACTCAAGATTGACCCAGGGCAACAGTCATTTGAAGATTTGAGCAGCCTGGGTGATCCACCTACAAGATGGCTCACACATAACCCTGTTAAGTGGATTCTGGCTGTTTGGCAAGAGGCCATGTGGACTGCTCCATAGAGCTGTTTGTCCTCATGATGTGGCAGCTGCCTTCACCCAGACTGAGTGATCCAAGAGAGCAAGGAGCTAGCTCTAGTATCTTTTAGGACTTAGCCTCAGAAGTCAGAAACCATCACTTACAGGGCATTCTGGTTTTCATGCAAACCAAACCTCATGCAGTGAGAAGAACTACCAAAGTCATGAATTTCATGAGGGGAGGATTTGGGGGCCCCCTTGGAGGTTGGCTACCATGTCTCCCCACATTCCCCACTGCCTGCCTTCCTTTGACAGCAGAAATTGATCAAATTTGTCTGTAGAAGGGAAAAACGACTTAAAAAAATAGAATGGAACTTGCCAAGAATTTGGATAGAATGTGGTTCTGTATTACATCTTAAGGTTACAGAGTGCACGGGATCTGTGTTATTTTAAAGATTTAGAAATGCTGTTCAGTTACTTGTTCTCAGGCTTTCTCCTCTCAAGGTGGAGAGTGTATCATAAAATCATAACTCAATCTAGGTGTATGTATTTTGATGTTTGGAGTTAATGAGGCCGTGATACTTTGTCTTCCAGAATAGCTCTCCTGTCCTTGTCTCTGAAATGAAGAGGTTTGACTAGCTGTCCCTATGGTCCTTTCTCAGTTTCCATTCCCTAAGACCCTGACTAACTTCGAGAATTGGAGTGAACATCTCTGTGACATTACTAGATAAATGTAGGGCGTTCTCCCATGCCTCGGTCACATCATCTTATTTCTTTCATATCCTGTATTGAAATGATGTTGCTGGTGTATATGTCTCCCTGCATCATTCCTCCTCTTCCCAAAATTAAACTCCTAGCCAGGCAAGTTTTGTCTTGTTTACTGCTGAATTCCCAACAACCAGTACAGTGCCTCGTAGATGCTCAGGGGGTGAATGTCTAAAGAAATTATTCTTCAAGAAAATATACTTCAAGATCATTATTTGTAATAGCCCATCTCAAAAGTTTTGTTTTTTCTCCTTTTACTTGACTTATCTTTCCCTTGTCTTTTTTGTCCTTTATTTTTTTCTGTTCTTTTTTGGTGACACAGCAGCTCAGAATTCTTTCTATGGCTGCAGATGTTTTTGTCTCGTTCACAGTTGGTGCCTGGAAGGTTCTCCATCTTGATTTCTTTCTGATATAGGTTACTCGGACTCTGTGACCACTGTTTAAGATAATTCTTTTAAGAGATGCATTTGGTAATCCTGTGATTTTGTGCTATGTATACTGTCTGCGGGCCACATTTCTTATTGCTTTGCTAGCTCTTCCTTTTTACTTGTCATATAGGATCCTTTTTGGGTGAGTTACTATGTTAGTTTTGACCCTGTCAATATTGATATGCCTAAGGGTTCTGACTTTAATATATACAGAACAGGAAAGTCACAATAGCCACCCTTGGGTATATGGTAAGAGCTTGCTCTCTTCACTGTGCATGGCTTGCAGAGAACACAGGGCTGTGTAAGTTAAGTAATAGTTTAAATCTGATATAATGCTGTCACAGAAAGCAGTGTTCTTAAGGTATGCACCCCAGATACAGAAGTGTCTGTGTACCTCCATTATTTCCCTGGAGTGAAAACTCCAGACCTGGACTGATATCCATATGCATTCCAACCTATCTCTGAGATCTTAGACTGTCCTCAGCAGAGGTTCTTGACAGTTTTTTGGATTGTGGAACTTTTTGCAAATCTGACAAACTTTGACCTTCTCTCCAGAGAGACATCCGTTTACATAAACTCCCAAATTTTACATTTATCATTCAGAAGTGCGTAGACTCCTAGAGTTCATCCACATACCAAGGTTAAGGACCTCTAATCTGAATAATAATTCTTCTTCCTCCCCTTCTTCTTCTTCTTCTTCTTCTTCTTCTTCTTCTTCTTCTTCTTCTTCTTCCTCTTCCTCCTCTTCTTCTTCTTCTTCTTCTTCTTCTTCTTCTTCTTCTTCTTCTTCTTCTTCTTCTTCTTGTTTTTGAGTTAGAATTGATTTGGGAAACCTTGGAAAGATTGGGGGTGGGGGGTGGGGAGCTCTTACTACTTAAGACTCAAAACATCTCTCTCCTTGGAGGTTCTTCTCCCATCTTGGAACATGCAAGAACCAGACTACTGGGATATTCAAGTAAACTCTTATCCAGGTCAGGATTCAGAATTCAGGCTGGGCTTATTTTGACAGTAACATCTTAATTATGTCCTTTGATCTCACAGGTACCTCTGCATTAGCCAGACTGGATATATGTAAAGAGAAAAATCAGTACATCTGGATCATCAGGTAAGCAAATGGGACTTTGTTTTAATTTCTCCATTGATTCAGTCCTCTGTCAGGATGTGGCCATTTCCTATTGTCTGTTCTTTCTTTACTTCAATGTGGATCAGTGAGATGATAAATATTTCTAAAGAGAAGGAAGCAGCCATTCTTAAGTTTTGCCATATTACTTTGTCTGCTGCTTGAAGTCAGTTTTCTTTATTTTAATTTTATCTCATTATTATTTCATATATTCACACTTCTATAGCAGATAAAAATTCCCTGCTCTTCTTTTTATGTATATACTTTGGAGAGTTGTGGACAGCTCTCATATTGTTCCTTGGTTGTCAGCCAAGTTATACACATTTAACTCCTTTAATCTTTCTTTGTAATTCAGTCAGCTTGGCTGCTTTTCCTAGATTTTCCCCTATTTCATCTGCATCATTAATAAACAGAAAAAATGTGCCATTGCCTGGCTTCTTCTACATCTTTCATTCTTTTTACTTCCTGGTTTTGTGTCAGATTCCTTGTCGAACTAAAGCCAGCCAGGCACCATTCTTTGGACCACTTTGGCAAGACATGAATGCCTTGTAGAACGATCAGTGTCCCATGCAGTAATGGCATCATCGGTATATCCCAGACAGAAGAAAGGAAATGGGAAAGGAGAACAGTGAGGGCAAAACAATGCATTTTTTGATTCTATGGCAGACCAGCCCTTGCCACCCAGAGTAAGTCATTGTTACCTGAAACCTTTGTCACAGGTTTTGGCCTCCCAAAGGGTTGTGCAAGGCACTAATTTGAATAATGAGAAGCATGTACTGTGTATTGTTTGAGGTTTGGCCACTGATCTCACCTGGTTTCTTTCCCACATTTTCCCTCTCCCACCAGCCCTTCCCAACACCTCATGACTTGCTCTCAGAATCTGGCCACGAGCAAACCTGGGCGGGGGATCGTTTTATTGGAAATTAGATAGGCTCAGGTGGTCACGCTCCACGCCTCTGTGGGTAACATCTGAGGCAAGTGCTTTAGTTCTTGCTATTTCTGTTACAGTCATTGGTCTTCCTTTAACAGCTGCTTCAGTGGAGATGGGCAGGAGGAAGGGACTAGTGGACCTTTGGTGCTATTCATCTATGCTGTATTAGTTTCACAACTCTTTTCCTGTCCTGATTGGCCTGGAGAAGCATACTGCCTCTAGATGATGCTGAGCTTAGTGTAAAATATGCCAGCATGGGATCTGGGCTTGTCACAGTTCATTTTTTCTTTTCATTTGGTTTGTAGAGAATGGACTTCTACCTCTACTTATCTTGTGCATTAGAGAGGAAAGGGTCAGACCTCTAGGAGCTAATGGCTTATTGGTGTTTTTAGTCACCATATTCAGGTAGTATATTTAGTTGAAGCTTCCAACAGCACACACTTGGCTTTCTCATTTGTGTTAGCTTTGCTTCTAGTACAGAATTGAATAGGATAGAAGAGACGGTTTTCCTGTTTGTGTCTGTGGCAACTTTCTAGATGATTTGTGGTTTAATCCTTTAAACATTTTTGATGACTTATCACCTCTTTCCCTGTAAAGGCATAAAATATTCCGATTATACTATTATAATCTTTTAATCAGATTATTTAAGTTTGGAGAAACCAAGGTCAGAATAACAGCTGATGCAGTTGCCTCTGAATAGTGACCTAAAACTTATAACACTTATATTAGTTCTTTTTTTTTACCTGATTTTATGGCCTTTCTTCATCGATGAGATTTTAGACAAGATCATGTGATTGTGAATCACATATTTCTTGGTCTCTGGTTTCTTAAACAGGTAAGTATGTAACCTGGGCCCCTTTTAAGTCTGATTTTTAAAAAATGTTAATCTCTCATGTGGCTTTAAATTGCTGACAGTATTGTACTCAAGCTAATTTCTTCAGGCAAATGATATTTTCTTCAGCATAACTTTTGTTTCTTGAGTCTTTTCAAGACTTGTCAAACAAAACAAAATGCTAACCTGACTTTAAGGGGCAAAAATTCTACCTCCCCCGCCCCATACTATATTATTCTTTGTTCTCAGTGTGCGTCAAAGTGACAATCCCACACTGTCTCAATTGAGGGAGTCTAGCACAAAATAAAAAACAGCCTGGCACTGTTCTAGGCTGGCAGCCAAAATGTTTCGTGTAGCTTGGTTCTGGCAGTGGTTTTCATAGGCAGAGGGTCTACCCTCCCAGCACCACTGAAGGAAGGCAAGCAGCCTTAGTCTTTCCTCCTTATCCCATTTCTTTTCCTTCGTTTTCCTCTTTCTTCACGTAGAACACCATTGTAAAACAACAAAACAATGTTTCTTAATTAGAAACATCATTTCTCCTTGCAACCTCCACGTTTGCTAAATGGCGTTGTTCCTTCTAGAAGCTTGTGTTAGATTTCCCTTTTCCAGCTCTTAGAGATTTTCTTCACAGTTGCGTTTTTGCCACACTTTTCAGACAACCCTTCTGAATATTGCTAACTTTGGTCATGTTGACATAGTATTTTTGATTGGTTGGAATCTTGTCTTCCTTCATAGCTTATTATTTGAGTGGAAACTCTTGAATGATACTTGCTTGTATTATATGGATCTTTAAGCCAAGATATATCTTGTTAAGACCAAAACGTCTGCCATTGTTTTCTATTTTTGTCTAAAACTCAGGGCCAGCTTATAACTTTTGCAAGATTGAATACTCATTTTTAGAATGTCTGATAAGTGTTGCTAGGTGAGCAAATGAACTTCCGTGAAATATAAAGACGTGTATTTAAAATTTTTTCCTTTGAAATGAAAATGCAAGATAGAACACAGTATTTTTAGGTTTCCCAATTCTCTCTAAATTATAACTAGTGACCCATTATTACAAGGGGTGTGAAAATGTAGCATTATGATTTTTAAGTGATGATTTGAACAGGAGACTAGGTTTTCACTATGAGCAAGCATTCTATGAAATTTCGTAGAATGTTCCTCAAAATGTAAATGTGTTTTCTGTTGCATTAAGCAAAAACAAATGACTGACTTTCAAGTGGTCTATTTTAAAAATTAGTGTTTTATAATCAAGATAAGAATAAATAGGCAGAATATGTTTTCTAAGGAAGAGATTGATATTATTTTGACTGACTTTTATTTTAAAAAGTTGTCAATGATTTTTGACAACAAGGAAATTACTTTGGGAGGAAAAACGCATGAATTTTTGTAGCAGTGTAACACGGGACTGAAAAGTAAATAGTGGTTTCTGTTAGAAGTATTAATGTGAAGCATTTTTATATGCCATATACACTGAGAAATGTATCTATTATAGCTACATTAAGATCAATTTGTACAATCTAAGAATTGGTTTTTTTCCCCTAGAGATTTATTTTTAATTTAGAAAATGTTTTAAAATCATGAAAAGGGTTTGTAAAACAGGTATAGGAGAATTATGCATTAAGTAAACTCACCTGTTATTTTCTCTCATTCTCAAGACAGGTTCAGCAACATATTGGCTCATTAATTTAACAAAACAAACAAGTACTCACATTGCTTTGTATGTATAATGCACATGTTAATAAATGCTACAATTCTCCATTCTCTCCCTCAATGCTGTTTTTTTAAACTTGTATTTAAGTGTCTATTTCTGTAGAGTAGCTAAGATGAATCTGGGTGGGATGCTTGTTAAATTATATCGATTAAATCTTTAAGTCAACATTTTTTGTTTCAGAATTGTGACTTTTTTAGAAGGGAAGCCAGTGAAACTTTTTCTCTTGGTCCTGTTAAGTGCATGACTGTCTTGAATCCTCTGTGCCAAGGTGTGATAATAGAGACCAAAAACTTATTCTCTGTGTTCACATATATTGAATAATGTTCATTGCATATTAAATACTGTGCATCGACTTAAAATACATTTTCTCTAGTGGTATAATTTTTATTTGCAATTAAGCCCTTTGTCTTTTCTGCGGTAGGAACATCTTTCAGTGATTTAGGAATTGCAACATGAATTGTTGTATTTATTTGTTTATTTTAACTATACACAGAGACATAGTAGAAATACACTTAAGATCTGTTATGTTTGAGTGTTTGAGCAGTTGTTGTTGTTTTGGTAAATGCTATTGTATTTTTTATTTTTGTAGGTAATAGATTTTACAGTTTTGTTTAATTCAGAATACACATCAAATCTTCTATATCTTTATAGTTTGATGTTACATAGTTTGTAGGAATTACTGTAGAGTAACTTAATCATTATATATGAAGGAACATGGAAAAATAGCTTTATTGAAGGATGCCAGCAAAGTTGGATAAATATTAAATTTATCATTTTAACTAGGATTTTATTTTATTATATTAAATATCATGTTTATAATTATGAATGGTGTTTTATTTCATTTGAATATCAGTACGGGTTTTGAACATTACTCCTGGATAGGTGGTTTGGATATATTTGTTTGATATCAAGTATTGGTAACATGTAAGATATTGATTTCTAAGTTTAAATATTAGTCATCTTTCCTTACGCATATGGTACACACTTCAGTGTTAAATTTCATTAGAGTGTATTGCATGAAAGTGTATGTGCTAATTCAGTTGTTTGATTCCCTCTCTAATTTTTGATACATTTTAATTCCCCCTGCCCGACATATTATCATTCCGTAGAATACTGTCACAAGTATGTCATATGTTTTCCATGGCATCTCACACTGCTCACTTTTTATCCATAGTACCATATGAGTTCCCCCTTTTTCAGGTTTACACTGCATATTTTAAGCTGCTGATAGTGTAAGTACATTGCAAGGTAAAGTGACATTTAGCTTTTTGAGCGAGTCTCATTTTTAGCATGAGAGCAGGGTGTTTTTTTTTTTTTCCTCTGCCCTAAATCTTCCCATACTTCCCATTAAAACAAAGAAATTCAACAAACAAGCAAACAAAGAAATTCAGAGATTTGGCTACAGCAGCAATTGAAATGCATCAAAAAGTGGCTACTACAATACAGTTTTATTAATGAATGATCTACATTGGTTCCAGCTGTGTCCATGTGATTAGGCCTTCACCAGGCAGCAATGGGTATTTCCCTATTGCTTTTATTTGATTTCCAAGAATGTGTCATCTGTTACATCAGCCCCTGCCAATATGCCCCCTGTAAAAGTGTTTTGTTTTCTTTTTCCTTCCAAATTTCTGAAGCATAAGTTGAATACCCACACATATCCCTGCCGAAATATTGTTTCTAGTGAATAGTGGCCTAGGTTTCTGTGCCTGGTGTTGCATACCAAAATTCCAGAATATAAATTAAAGTAAATGTTTATTAAGTTTATCAGTAAATTCTCAGAAGTGTGGTTGCCTGGTAATGCTAAAGATAGACTATTTTCGCTTTTACGTTTCCATCTTAATATTTTATTACAGTGGTATAATGTGTTATAGAGGTGGACAAGCTTGCAGATTGAAATGGGGATCGTCCAGATTGTTCCCTTCCCTGGACCATATGGTATAGTTCTAAAAGCCTTTTGTACGCTGTCTGTTCAGTTTATTGTAAACTCAATCTTTAGTGCACCTAAAAAGATAACCAAATAAAAATGGGCCCGAGAAAAAGGACTTCATATCATGTAAGGGCCCCAGAAATACTTGTTTTAAAGGAGATAACTGCAGATGAAATTGAAGTGGAGATGATATAAACAAAGGAGGCTTGTCATTCTCTGAATATGCTTCTGAGTTCATATGGATTGTCCAAGATTGCCTTCAAATGCTGGCTTTAAAATGAAGGAATTTATGTTATCTGACTACACTTATTTTCCTTATTTATCCCATTCTTGCAGTTTCACGAAGAGAATGTAGCTCTTATCTGTTTTCCGGAGGAAGCTTCCACCTAGGAACAGTGCCAAAAAATATATAAGCCCCAGGTTTTATGAATATATAGGTTTTTTTTTTTTTGACTGATTTCAGTGATAATTTAGGGCTAGAACTTTCCATAATTTCATTCTTATAACCATTACCCCTACTCAGAGATTATTGTTTCTAATTCCTTTTCATCCCCCCTCCCGCCCCCCTCCCCGCTTGACCTATTATGGTTCCATAATTCTATTTTAGGAAAATGGGATAAGAGATTGCTTATCCCATATGCTAAGTCTCTTTAAGAGCTGGGAATGAGATGATTTCTCCTGACTCTCACTCTCCTTCCCTCCAAAGTAAGCTACTGTTAGAGAAGAGCATTAGACATTACCCATTGCTTTTTGGCACAAGAGATTTGTGCTGAAATTCTACCAAATGAGTGGGGGGAAAAAAAGGAGAGCCTGTGAAGAGCATGATTCTTTACTCTATCATTACCCTGAACCACTGAAAGGGTAACTGAGAGGAACTCAAATGTTATTGGAATGTGTAATTTCCTTTTGAATGGCCACAGTGAAATATATTTGAACAAAAAAGGCAGAAAAAGTATATGTGGCTTATGGAGCTGATGGTGATTGAAATTAATGAATCTTTCCAGTTCTCTTTGATTGAAATTATTCCAAGAGTGGTACACATTCAAAATCTGTCCAACAGAAACCTATAGAGGGTATTACCTGAAGGAGTTTACCAGAGATAGGTAGAATAGCACAATAATTTAATAATGCTGGCGGTAAATTGGACACAACATATTTTTGGGATATATTTTTTCAAGTTTAAAAAATTTTAAAAACAGAGTAACTGATTTCAAGTTGCAGAGGAAGTCTTTCCTATTTAAGAAAATACTGTTATCTTGTGGTCTTTCATTTATTTGGAAGCTGCTTTCTAAAGTGCTCACACAATTGAAAACATAGTTTATATTTTGAAATAAGATAGGTTCCTTGTTCCTTCTCTCTCTATTCTCTTTCCTTACTCCTTTCTTCCTAACCGTTGGCTATTTGTTTGTATGTGTATATTACGTACATGAATGATATATACCACACTGTAAAAAATGTTATTTTTGTAGGTTTGAGGATCAGTGAGGAAGAGAAATAAAAATCTTGTAATGACTATGCAACAAATGGATTTCTGTGGAGGAATTAGAACGTGCTTATTTAAGTAATCTATACTACTGAAAGTTGTAGAAATGCAAATTCAAAATTCTTTTTATTTCTTCTTGCTAGGAAGAACCAGATCATAGCCTAAATCGAGTTAGACAGTCTAACTCAAATCACTCCTCTTTGCTGTTGCTTCCTTTTAATGGTAAAAATGCCTCTGGCTCCAGGTAGAAGATCTTACTGATGTGACTGAAATGAGGAAGGGTTTTATTTATCTCATGTTGTAAGAAGTCTGGAGGCAGTTAGTTCACAGGTATCTGATGCCATCAGGGACCCAGGTAACATCTCCTCCTCTCCCATCCTTAGGATATAACTTTTGCCTTTTATTTCACAGATGACTTTTATACCTTCAGAAATTTGTGCTTACCTTCAAGTGGGAAGAGAAGTGAAGGATGCTCAGAAGGTTTTTTTCCCTCATGGGAAGCACCCCCTACCCTCTCTCCCCCTTTCTTTTTTTAGAATGGGATATCTGCTCATGGGAGACATCTCATTGGCCAAAAGTATGTCACATAACCACCTCTAACATGAGAGGAAAAGTGTTTTAGCCATCTTGTTTCTATTTTGAAGGAAGGCAGGGAGAAGAAGAATTGGAATGCATGTCCAGTGAGCCGTCCCAAAGTTATCTGCCATACTTCTCCTTTCTTTTTTATAATTAGTCGCTTAGACCTTTGAACTTTCTGGGTACTTTGTGTATATAATAACTTGTTGTTGGTTCCCTTTTGACCTCAAGTACATATGTTTTGGTTTGGTAGTGTTATTTCTGTGTCTGATGACAGGAACTGTAACTGGGTCATCTTGGTGTCTTTACGTTTAGCATGGTGCCTAGACATGGACCCTCAGTTAACACTTGTTGAATAAATGAATGCATGAATATTAAGAAACATATTTATAATATTATTGGTATAAATAATTTATGCATATAAAGGATATAGTAATATTTCTAATTTGTGAAAGGCTATGGACTATATTTTATTTTATTAATTCATTTTTTTTGTTTCTCATTTTTTATTTAAAAAATTTTTTCTTAATTTAAATTCAACTTAGTTAACACATAGTGTATAATTAGTTTCAGGGGTAGAATTTAGTGATTCATCGCTTGTATGTAACACCCAGTGCTCTTTCCATCAAGTGCCCTCCTTAATACCCATCACCCAGTTACCCCATCCCTTCACCCCCCTCCCCTCCAGCAACCCTCAGTTTGTTTCCTATGGTTAGGAGTCTCTTATGGTTTGTCTCCCTCTCTATTTTCTCTTATTTTTCTTTCCCTTCTCCTATGGTCATCTGTTTTGTTTCTTTAATTCAACATGTAAGTGAAATTATATGATATTTGTTTCTCTGACTGACTTACTTTGCTTAGCAAAATACACTCTAGTTCCATCCTGTTGAAAATGGCAAGATTTCATTCTTTTTGATGGCCAAGTAATACTCCATTATATATATCTATACACACACACACACACACACACACACCTGTATATACACACCACATCTTCTTTATCCATTCATGTGTCAGTGGACATCTGGGCTCTTTCCCTAGTTTGGCTATTGTGGACATTGCTGCTAAAAACATTGGGGTGCATGTGCCCCTTCAAATCACTATGTTTGTATCCTTTGGATAAATACCTAATAGTGCAGTTGCACGGTCTGGACTACATTTTATTGATTTGTTTGTTTTTGCTAAGGGAACATCAAATTGTCAAAGTTGTTTTGAGTGGAAGATATTCAGTTACAAAGGTTATAGGAAAATCCCCAATGACTTAGTACCAGTGCTTTTGTTGGAATATGTTATACCATGAGTAAATAAAAATATAATTTCTTTTTAGCTATTTGCATAGACTATTGTTTGTTTGTTTGTTTATTTATTTATTTATTGTTAGGATTTATTAAAAAATTTATTTATTTGTCAGAGAGAGAGTGAGAGAGAGAGAGAGCACAAGCAGAGGGAGTGGCAGGCAGAGGGAGAAGCAGGCTCCCTGCTGAGCAAGGAGCCCGATGTGGGACTCGATCCCAGAATCCTAGAATCATGACCTGAGCTGAAGGTAGACACTTAACCGACTGAGCCACCCAGGCGTCCTTTTTTTTTTCTTTTTTTTAGATTTTTAAAAAATTTTGCATAGACTATTATTTAAACAAGGATATCTTGCACTTGTCATATATTAGAATCTCCGTGTTTGAAGAAGTAAGCAGTTTGAACCGACTAACATGGCAGTCAGGTAATTTGATAATTTATATTATTGATGTTAATTTACAAGAAGGAGTTAATAGATCCTTGGTAGCCTCATGGCAAAGAGCACACTATATCACATTTTATCCCAGATGGCATTTTGGGTATTTCTTTTAATTCTTAGAGTGACAGCTCCCTATTTTTTCAGTACACATGCAAATAGTAATGTACGATAGAAAATATGTCTACAAGAAACCCTAAGAAGTCATCTTTACATCTGCTTGCTTTGCGTAAACTGTCTTAGAGGAAAGCAGGCTACCTCTTCATTCAAACTCTGCAGAAGAAATGACTGAGGGTAACTTGATTGTGTGAATCAGTGTCTCACTACTCGTCCAATGCCTAACTTAAATTCCTTTTGTTCTATTTCCATTCTATTTCTGTTACTTTGGCCTCAGAGGACAAAGAAAACAACTATCCACTATCTCCCATACAACATTCCCTATATAGCACCATTTTAATAAATTCCTCCCTTTTCATTCATGATGGCAGGATTGTTGGTACCTTAATTACTAAAATAACCTGTGCATGGATAGAACTTATCTGAAAGCAGGGAATGTATTCAAGTATCTGGAACTTAAATTTTCTATCTGAGCAGTTTATAGTCACTGAAAATAAAGGAAGCCCTTTTAACATTCAGAACCAGTCCTGGGGAGAGAGTTCCTATATAATCACAATTTAGGCAAGATAGTGTCCTAGATTTGGACTCAGAATTGGGTATTGATAGTCTGTTTTGGTCCTTATGCTGCTCTTTTGGTCATACTTTTGGAGGGAATAATTTATGGGCCAACACTTTGCACTTAAAAAAGTGTGTTCAGCCCTTTTTTCACCTTGGTATTCTTAGCCATTACTATAGTATCTGGCACACAATAGGAACTAAAATTTTGTTAAATGAATTGTTTTGGTATCCATTGGTCATGCTTCCTAATACAGGTAGCTTTATGCTTTACATTTCCCCATTCCTCTTTAATTTAATTTATGCTGCTTAATGAGCACTCATGGTTAATTTTTTATTGTCTTTATCTTCTTGTTCAATAATATCTTCAGTGATTCATAACTTACCTGAGTAGTTAAATGCAGTGGTAATGCCTGGACAGTTCACTTTATGATGCTGCTGCAATCTTTAATCCAGGGATATCTTTTTTCCCCCCTCACTCATAAAGTTGTAGCCTACTAATGAGAATTCAAGAGTACATTAAATGAATGCCTATTGTGTATAAGGCACTTTGCTGAATTATGAATAGATATAAACATAAATTGTGTCAAACTTTGCTACCAAGGAAGTGACATCTGGTTGGGCAGACACACATGTACAACTATAGTATAGGTGGGATTGTGGTAACTGCTCTAATTGGGGTATAAGCCAAGTTTGGTGGTACCACAGAGGAAGGAATAATTGCTTCTGACTGGCTGAATATGGGTCAGCAGTTGACTTAAGCTTTTGTAGGTGAGATGGGATCTGAATGGAGTCTTGAACTATATGTAGGACTTTGACAGATCATAAAGTGGAAGGGTTCTAGAAAGAAGAATGCACCAACAGTGCGTGGAGGTGGGAATGGGTATGGAATGTTTTAAAACGCATTGCATTTGGGTAACGGTGTGTCTAGAATTGAGGCTACATAGGAGCTTGGAACCAAGTTGTCAGGGGTCTTATTTCTTGTTAAGAATTGTTTTCTCTTTCTTCTATAGAAAAAATCATAGTGTTTGAGTAGAGGACTGACATTAAGGTATCTGAAAGTTTCAAAAGAATGGAAGCAGATTAAATGTAGTGGCAGGTGGGGACGGCAGTCAGAAGCAGAGGCCTAATTGAGGTTGAAGATGATGAGGGAGGCTGGGGGCCCAAGAGCTTGGACCTGGTACCAGAGGTGTGCCGTAGGGCAGCTAAAAGCCCTGTGGGTTATTTGGCCAGTTGTGCAGGAGCAGCCTGGCTCCCAATAGAGGGCGCTTTCAATTTTGAGCCTTCTTTCCACTTAAATCATTTTGGAATACTGTAGAACATGCCACCTTTCCTCACACCAGGGAGATCAAGTATTTTAGCCTGAATTCTAGAAGAAAGTAGAAGGAGAAAGGGTTTGAATGGTTGTTGAGGGAGCCAAGAGTTATCTGCACAGTTCTAAAGCTCCTTTTTACAGTGGGGATCTTGGCCCCCGGTACTTTCTTTCTGGGTTCTTGGCTCATTGTCTTGAAGGAGAACTTGCTTTTGGTCCCTCTTTGAGACCCAGCTCAAATGTTTTATAACGTTTATCACTCAGTATTGTAATTATATCCAGGTCTGAGGCCAGAAACTATATTTGGGTCATCTTGATATCACAAAATACTTGGCATAACTTAGAATGCAACCATTCAATAAATGCTTGTTAAGTAAAGCACACTTGTTTTTGCTTTGCAGACACAGAACTTCTCACTCTCTGTACATGGCAAGCATGTTCATCTCAGGATCTTGCTGTGCCTGCTGCCTGGAAGGCTTTAGATCCAGATCTCTTTATCTCCCCCCCCCCACCCCCTTTCTGGTTTCTGTTTAGATGTCATCTCTGACAACCCTAGGTAAAATACCACGCTTTCCCAGCCCCAGGCCTCCGCGGCTCTTTCTATCCTGTATTACCTGTGCCATGTTTTTTATAGCACCTGCACCCCCTGATGTGCTGCTACTGGATGATCGTCTCCTTACTCCAATTAGAAAGAAATTTCCTGTGGTAACAGGAACATTTGTTTTGTCACCTAATTTATACACAAGCACCTGGAACAATGTTGGGCACATAGTGGGCACAATAAATATTTGCTAAATGAATGAATGAATGGCAAAGATCAGACTGAAAAGGGTAATAAACACAAATATGCTGGTTTGTTTACAGATTTATGCAAAAGCAATGGTATTGTTTTTATAACTTTTATAATATTTAATCGTTAGTATTGCTCTCAGAAAAATAAAAACAAATTCTATTTTCTATAGATCGCGCCTGTGAAATCTAATTACGGATTAGTTTTTGTTTTAAAAATATTTGAATGCCAAGCATATCCAGTCAGAAAACACTTTTATTATCCATGCCAGCTTAATTTTTAAGGCAGTGAAATGGAAGACTGTCATTTCAGCAAGCAACTTATTTTCATTTGTGAGAATGGAATATTTTGAATATTCTAATTGATTTTTGAGAATGAATTTACCAGAAAATAATCCTCGTTTCTGTACATGTACATTTGCCTTTAAGACAGAAAAAAATTAGAAACAGGCGTGGAAATTATTTGCCCAGAAAGGTGAGAACTTAGAGCTGACTGATAAATGTCAGGAGGAGGGGTCAGTCAGTTCCAACATAAAAAGGTAAATCTTGGGACACTGAAAACTTTAAAGAAGATCTGGCTTAAAAAATTATTTTATATGCATCTTTGAAGTTTGCAAAGAGATCCTGGACTGTCATGAGTCCAAGCCTTTATTTTATTGTATTTTACTGCAAATTCACTTGGATATTTTTCCAGAAATCTTAAGTCTGTAATTTGGCTGTAAAAAAGTTGGTTATCAAATCAATATTATTATATGGCTTTTAGTGTCATAAGAATTCCCTTTTGGAAAACTATAAAAACTCATTTTTTCTCACCATAAACTTTATCTGTCACTTTTCTGTAAGGTCAGAGTACTAATGCTGGAGGTGATCTGCTCTGGGACAGAGAGTCAACAAAGTGGTCATAAAGTTAAAAAATGCCACATGGTGCTTTCCTGAGATTAGGATTTCTTTTTCGTATCAAGTTTTTGCTAATTTTAAAATACAGAAAGTTATATGTTGATAGGTGTATTCTTAGATGAAATGATAAGCTTGTCCCTAATTTTTGCAGTTACATAGTTCATATTTTTGTTAGTACTTTTGTGTTTTCTGGAGGCTAATTCTTAATTGTTTGTATACTTTTAATGGTAGGCTGTTTTCCTTCTAGGCTTGTAAGTTAAATTTTTCCGAATAGATGGTTTTAAAAATGAAATATGATGAAATTGTTGCCCTGGAAAACAATTCCAGGAATAATGCTTTCTTATCACTTGAAATGTGTTTCATGGTTTCATGGTATTTAAATTGTAAAAAGTACTAGGACCTGGGGGTTCTGTTCAAAAATATTTCTCTAGTAAGGCTGAGTTGCTGTTGGGTTAATATTTATTGAGAATCCACCTATTGCATGTATATAAATATAGGAAAACTCTGAGTGATTATGAAAGGAGACAGTCTTTAAAAATTGTAAGGCTGCGTCTGTAGTAGTCGACTATGCAATCATTCCCTCTTTTAACATGTGTAGCTCGTATGGATGATTACACAATAACGGGTTTCTGCTTTTTTAATACAGACACTTTGGAAATTGAGTGTGAAACTAGAAGTTCTTTTCAATTTTATTCACCTTAATTAAATATTTTCCCTTATCTCAAGACCCGTGTCTAATTATTTAAGGCACAAATTAATTTTGACGTTTCACTTGAACTTTAAAACTTTGAGTTTGCACAATATATGTTCCTATTCAGAACAGTAAGTACCAAAATAGTGTTTTAGTTTCTAACACACTCTGTCAAAGTGCAGCTCCAGATCCCTTACGGATAAATAAAGATCTTGATCTGTTTGCAATTATTTAATAATTCAGGTAGTTTTAAAAATTAACTGAGTATTACTTTTATTTCATGCATTAGACAAGGAGTATTTGCAAAACCAAATTATAGTGTTTGTGAATAGCTGTAGCCTCATTAGATTAACCCTTGCTGATTAGTTTTTTTAATAAGTTTCTTTATAGCAATAGTAGTTAGAATAATTTGAAAACCACTGGCAAGCTCCTGGAGGGGAGTAAGCCTTCAGTAATTGGGAAGTAGTTTGTTATTTCAAACAATTTGGCCTCCTTCCTAAAGTTAGGAAAAATTTATAGTTTCTTTTAATTGCAAGCTGAAACATTCAGTGAAGATAACTTGAAGAATAAAATGAAACTTGAAGAGAAAACCAGAATCACTCACAGTTCTACCATAAATGATTATTTATGCCTACCTGTGTGCATGTGCGTTCTCTCTCACATTTCTATATTCATTTCATCATATATTTTTACATATTCATAGAATGCAATCATGCAAAGGTGGAAACATTTTTTCCATGCTAGTAAATGTCCTTTTTATTACGGTTTTTGATCACTGATCATTTAATTATGAAATTCCTTTTTGTTGGATATTTTGGTTGCTTTCAGTTTGGGGCAAAGACTTCAGTAACGATTCTTGATAATTTCCACAGTTAGTTCAGAGAAGTGGTATTGTTGAATCCAAAGATAGGCACAGTTTTCAAGCTTTTTGTATTACATTCAAATGTGATAGGACATTTTAATACTTCAAAGCACATCTGGCTTCGTGCATTGGTAGAGTAGGTAGTGGCCTTCAGGGCTGGAGAAGGGTCCTTTTAATTCACAAACTATTCTCATCCATTCTTCAGATGGCTGAAATGTTGCCATCACCTGTTGCTTCCTTGTAACATACAAGTACTCCTTGGAGAGGTAATACATTGTTGTGCCTGGCAGGCATGTACTCCGAACAATGTGCAGGAGTTTATCTGATGTTTTCAATTTCGTTCTTACAAGTAAAGTCTGGAAGCAAGGACGGGAGAAAGGGACATTAGAACATTGAGCAAGAGGAATGATAAGGGGGAACAAGTATTTCTTTACTTCAATTCTGCTAAGATCTGTTGAGCAATGGGTTATATGGAATGTAAGATATTATGTACCTAGTTTTATGAGTTTAAGTTATAATCTCTCTCTACAGTGATTCAGGCTGTTTGTTAACTATGAATGCTAATTAATCCAGTAGAGAGACTTATGGTCCCAGATATGCTGCGTATACATGCTGGATAGAGATGCAAGCATCTCTAAGCAACCTTACTCTGTTTGAACACACTGTTTGCAAAGTGTGAAATTACTTCCTTAAGAGATGATGAGGATGCAGAGTATGGCTTTGGGTAGTTTGCAAAGAATATTCTGTACTAGAGGGTCCCTGCTTCATTAGACAAAATATTTATATCATTGGAATGTCTCCTTGAAAAACTAGCTGATAAAGAGATAACAGTGACAGACAAGGCCACTAAATAGATAAAAGTCATAGTGCTTTCTCCAATCAGGAAACTTTGAGCTATTGCTACTTATCTTTTATTCAGTGGAAACTTGTGTTGTCAGATGATATGGGCAAGCCTGTGCTTCCTCTGTAAAAACTATGGAGAATAGTAGACCTTCTAGAAATTATACACTGTTGTCTGTGTATGCCTTTTCTTTACTCAACAATCTCAATCCTAAATATCTCCAGGATTTAAAAATTCCAGTCTATTATTATCAGACTGACTCTTTTTCTTATAATAGTGGGTAGCTAATAATATGTCCCTTGTGATATTTAAAAATAGTGATACAGCTCTCATTACCATATCTCTTAGCCCCAGATTTACTCAGCCCTGGTCTAAACTGGGTTTCTGGGCTTTTTAAAATTTATCACTAATGATCTCTAGAATCTATGCAATTTTTCTAGTGTTGGCTTCTTAAACCATCCGTAAATGTCTTAGACCATTGACAAATCAAAAGATTCTTTTTCTTTTTAAATTTTTTTTGAAGATTTTATTTATTTATTTGAGAAAGAGAGCATGAGCAAGAGAGTACAAACAGGGGAAGCAGCAGAGGGAGAGGGAGAAGTAGACTCCCCACTGAACAGAGAGCCTGATGTGGGGCTCGATCCCAGGCCCCTGGGATCATGATGTGAGCCAAAGGCAGACACTTAATCGACTGAGCCACGCCTGAAAGATTCTTGAAAAATATACGGCAGCTAGAAAAAGACCTGCTACATAAATAGAAGAAAATATACTTGTAACCAATCCTACATCTAATAAATAAATTTCTATAGTTACATGGAACTTTGGAGATGAGAGAAGTGTCACTAAACATTTTAATTGATGCATCTTTAAGGAATGGTTTTACAGACTTGGATCTTTAAGGACATTCCAGCACTGGCTTCACTTCGCATTTCCTAACACGATTTAGATAAATCTGTTACTGCATGGTGACTTTCAGTCATATAAAGTGAATATTAAAAATATTAAAGGTGTCTAACATCGGTTCTTTTAAGGATATCTATTTCTAGCCCTTCAGTCCTCTGGAAACTTCTCTTTCTTCTCCCAGGTGTTTACCTGATACTCGTTTGCCTCCTGAGCTGTTAGGATTTTGTATTTCTTGAAAGTTGATTTCCCTCACTGATAAATAGATTGAGTTGTGAGATTATGTCCTTTTCATTTTTCACTGGAAGTGAGTAAATCCAGAACTTTATACTTGGTGACATTTATTTCAACCCATCAAGGGAATGCCACCCATGTTTGCTTAGGTTGCAGCACTTCAAATAGGACGTTGAGAATGTTTGTGTGTTAGAGTCACCCTGCTATTTCTGTTTCAAAATTAACTGAAAATGTGATATGTGCCTCCCACTTGGAGAGGGAAACTTCTCAACAATTTTTTATTTAGTTAAGATGGATTAAGTTCTTAAAAGATGTTAGAGCGAGACTCACTAGCGCCAGTATAGTTAAGAATCTGTTAGTCATTTTATTTTAAACTCATTTGGTGTGTATATTTATAATTATCTTGCGTAATCCAAGTCTGAGTTAAAATTTGGCATAGAAGTCAATGTAGGGTAGCAAGATAATGCTTCTGACCAAGAAAATATGCCAGTCTAACGATTAAACTGGCTGAATCCTTCCAGGTCACAGACTTGACTGTCCTTGTGTTAAATATTCTTATAGAGTCTGGAAAGGTCAGAGAAGATAGTTAATTGCCCGTGGCGTGAAACTTGGGTTCTAAACCCCTCAGTAGGGCTGCTGGCAGAGCTATTTTCCTTAGAACGAAGTGTGACATTTTGAATACAATAAGATACCACCTGCTGTATTTTAGGTGGTGATAGAATTTGTGCATCAAGTTCTCTCTGTGAGAGTAAGTAGTAATTACTGGTAGGAAGGGGTGATTATTTGTGGTTGATAACAATAAAGGTCTTGGATGAGTTCAAGAAGTTGTCAAGGCCATTGCTAAAGAGTTTTATGGTTTATTGACTCAACAGAGAGTGTTACATACTTTCTGTTTGCCAAGTGCTGAGGATATCGTGGTAAGCAAGCAGACCTGGTCACTGTCCTTTTGGAACTTAATATCCAGTAGAGGATACAGACAGTCACTCACATAAATATATACAAGTGGTAAGTACTACAGGTTGTTATATCAGGGAGACTCAGACTTTGATGTGGCAGTAGTAAACTACGAGATAGACTGGGCATATCTCTATGACTGACCTCTTCGCCTCCTACTTCAAACCATTCTTGTCATGTGAATCTTGGATATTGTCTTTCTCCCATCCTAGTCCTTAAGCCACTTGCCCCATCAGAAAGGTGTTAGTCTTGAGCTGGGGGGTGAAGGATAAGGGTTGTGGGGTCAGGGAAAGAATGATTATGCAGGACTCTGGAAGGAATTACAAGAGATTAGAACAAAAGTTTTGAGTTTTATCACCCTTAACTATATGGTATTCTGTATAACTATATTGTGTGGTTTATACCACTATGTCCTGGATTTATGAACTATTGGGAGTTATGACTAGATATATGTGATACATATATTTATCATCTTATACTGGCATTTATATTTCACATGCAGATAAATATATACTGTAGTATATATCATTTACATATTAATAATGATTAAACATTGATATTTAATCCAAAAAGTCTAAAGACTAGGAAATGGATGCACCTTTTACTTATATCCTACCAGGTATTTGCAATGAAGTATAATGGGAAGATACATGACTGTAGGGTCAAAAGACCTGGGTTTAAGCCCTTGCACTGTTACTTACTCTGTGATGCTCAATATTCTCCATTTCTTCCTCTATAAAAGAAATGTGGATGGTCAGTGGCTCCCACATTCCTTCCACCTATGAATCTGTGAAACACCTGGGCTTTTCTACTTAGGTATCCATATATGAATGGATCAGATAATCCTATTTTCTCCCACTGGACTGATTTGCAGCCCATTTCAGGAAGGTGGAAGCCTTGGAGAAATGCCATCTTGAGAAAGCAAATACATTATTCATCTTGTCAAACTTTTATAAAATGAATAATTGTTGGCAGAAAGTATTTAAAAATGCCTTTTCTTCTTCCCCATTAAATAGAAGTATAATTACTAAGTGTGAAATGGGATCTCCAGATTTATGGTGAGGGAATTGCCTTCTCATCCCACTTCCACTGCTAGTATTAAACTAGGATGGTGATAGATCAAGCAGATTAAAAAACTGCAGGTGATTTTCAAAATTCATGGATCTCACAGATATTCCTCCTTTTAGACCATGAAACTTGCTTTGGTCCAGAATGCAATGGCTTGTGGTGTTTCTACTATTTCTTTTATCATTGTTACTTCTGTTGTATTAGTAGGTTAAGATAAACTCATATCTACATGAAAAAATGTATCTAATAAAGTCTACTTTCTATGAACAGTAAGAAAAGAGAATCAGTCTTTGAAAGAGAATATAATAAAATGTGTTTAGATACACTAGCTGCTTGATGTAGTTTCGACTTCGGGAACAGTGGGAAATCGTTAGTAGCAGGTGGAGTGCTGCCTGACCCTGGTTTGCTTGGGACATGAGGGCAGTGAAAGCAATGTTACTTTAAAGGCAGAATCAAGTTCCCATTTCCTCCATTTTTAGTGCAGCTCTACAGAAACTTAGTGACATTCACAATACGCCGGATCCTGGGAAGCCCCCAGGAAAAGAATGACATGGTCCCTGTCCTGCAGATTTTGAAAGGCCCAGAGGGAAGCAGGACCTGGAAAGAGAGTGAAACCAGTACTGAGAGTGTATAGCACAGAGGGGAAGTCCTGTTGAAGAGAAGTTCAGGGAAAGACTTTATAGAATTGGTGATTCATGAGCAGAAATTTTAAGAAAAGTTCATGAGGTGAACGTGAAGAGCTGACTGAAAAGAGACCAAAGGTGTGGAATCACAGAAGGGTAACTATGTGAGCGTGAGCGCTCGGTACTGCCACAAGGCAGAGTCTGGGCAAGTAGGGAAAGAGGGATCACAGGGGAAGAGGAGAAGCAAGGCCATGAAGAGAAAGTTAGGGCCAGACAAGCAAGGTCTCAACTGCCATGTGTAGGGCCTTGAACTTTATCCTTAGGTGGTGGAGACCTTGAAGGTTTTTGAGCATGTCACCTCATGACCACATTTGCATTTTGGAAGATTACTTGTGGCTGGATTATGGAGAATGGTATGATGGGAACCAGATGGCGTGGCAGCATGGAGACCTAGTTAAAAGGGTAATGCAATAGTTCAAATGAGCGATGAGATGATTTTCTGGTGTAAAATTTTCTATTGATTCATAAATATACTGCCACATTTTAAAATGTCAGCAAATTGAAAATATTTTTAGTATTCAGTAGAACTAATTCATTGCTACTTTTATAGTTTGAAATTATTCGTGAAATTAATAGCAATGAAAAATTGAAAGAGGATGAGTATTTTATTTCAGGGAAATTAAACCAGTAAACTTCTCACAAGAATTTCATAGTTATAATTTTGCTATATAATGTAGAATACAACTTCACAAAAATGTAAAGCAATAAATTTGTAATATATATACATCTATTTATTCGTGGAAATTATGCATAGTTGAAAACAAGTGAATGATGTCATAGTGTCAGTGTGTATTTGTTGAATTTGCATTTGATACAGTTATAACCAAGACTTTGTATTAATTCAAGTCATGGAATAAATGACTGATAGTTCTAAACAGAAAGTTAAATCCCAAGTTGAGAAAGAATGAAAATATTTGTTAGGGAAAATTAAAGAGCAGTATATGCGTATAAGATCATAATTTTTTAAAAGATCAGAGTAAATCATTTAATTGGAAAAGTACACTTGAAAATTGCTTTAAATTGTGTCACAAACAGGATGGCATATACGTCTTCTTACCAAATCTTGGTTTTGGTGCATAAATCCTTAGTTCTTCATTACCACAACAGGAAACTAAAGTCAGAACTGAAGAAATTAGAACACCCATAACACTGTGGGACAATAAAATATTGCAGTGCTACATCTCTTCCAGTATGAACCCAAGATTTTTATTTTTAATGTTATTATTTAAGTACACATAATAGTATGCAAGTTATCATCAGTGTTAGGTTGTATGGCCATAATCAAGTATTGGAGCAATGATCAGTTTCCATTATGTGTTATCTTTAATTCAAACTAATGCTCAGGAATCTGATTAATTCCTTACCATTTGCCAAACTTTCTTTAATTATGTAGAATATTGTCAGTGCCTATAGTTTTAGGGTTGCAAGGTTTTTACTCTGCATTTGACACCAGATTGTATTTTAGTACTCAGAAATTACATTGAGGTTTCAGAGGTTAGGATGAATTTTCTACACTTGATTTTTTTTTTTTTTTAGATTTTTTTTTTTAAATATATATATTTGACAAAGAAAGACAAACAGTGAGAGAGGGAACACAAGGAGGGGGAGTGGGAGAGGAAGAAGCAGGCTCCCAGCGGAGGAGCCCGATGTGGGACTCGATCACGGGATCACGCCCTGAGCCGAAGGCAGACGCCCAACGACTGCGCCACCTAGGCGTCCCTCTACACCTGATTTTTATAAAAAGTTTTTGAAAAAGAACTTTTTGGTAGGATCTGCTTATCTCTGTTTCCTCCACCCCCTGACCGCCATATGATACTTGATTGTAGTGTGATACTTTGAGGATACTTTTTTTTAGCAAAATGTATTTTTACTATATATTCATCCTTATTAGGTTCTGTTAGGGGAATTGATGGTGACATGTTTCAAAGCAGAAATCTTTTTATGCTTATTTTTTTACTATTTAATGAGATTTCAGGTATATTTTAACAACTGGGGTTTCCCTGATGAATCATTAAAATAAGTGAGTGGGTTGGAAGGTAATGCTAACTTTCCTCAGTACTGCCCTATTTTACCCTGCTGGGTTATTCGTTTCTTTTAAAATAGAATCTGGTGTGTTGGAGTTGGTGGGTGGAGGTGCTGAAGGGAAGGGGTCAGTAAGAAAATACCAGGTAAACCTCTGATGACCTATTGGGAAGTCCTACTCAAATTTTATTTTCCCCAACTGAGAGCACTTAATGTTTAAGTTCACTGTTTTTTGCTCTGCCAAGCTTAACATTTTAAATATTGTATATAGGTAAGTAGAAAAAATTTTTTTCAGCAACTGATTGAAGTACAAGGTATCAAGCCATGCGTGGATTAGCCTGTGGAATCAATTTCTCATGTGTGTGGGATTAAAACCGTTGAAACCATCATCACTGAAACCATACCTTCCTATAGCTAATAGCAGTAAGGTGTCTGTGGAATATATTAATACAATAATTCCTCTGATTTAAAATTATTACTTGGTATTTGGTTGGAAAATTATTTGAATATTATAAGCAACTGAATTGACATCATATATGAAGACTAATTACAGGTTTCTAATGTGACTTAGGTTTAGTTTTAAAAAAATCCACATGATGTATGTATACTTAAATATCTTTTTCAATAAATCAATGGCATATTACAAATTTCCTTTCTCTATACTGTCAAAAAAAAACCCCCAAAAAACTATGACAGCAGATCTAACTGTTAGAGGAGGTAGACCAAAATGTAGTTCACCTTGAAAGTGGCTCAGGGAATAAAGAAATTGGGTCAAGCTTAAAATAAATGCAGGTACAGTGACGAAAAGTTTTAATAAAAATTTAAAAATATTCACAGTCTTGGTTTCAGGCTACTTTTGTTCTTGGTGATCTTATCAATGCATTATTAGTTTTTAATTGAAATGACACTAATGGCATTTTTTCATTTGGTCAAAATGTTTATGTGAAATATTTCTGTGATTTTTCACTTTGTATCCTCTTTTAACTGTAAATATAAAATTTTGGAAAGGCAGGCAATTCTTAGATCATTTGACCTCTGATGATCTTAAGTAGAATTTGAAGTGGTTTAAAATTCCTATGTCATAGCTATCACTTTGACTCATTTATATTGCCAATTTAATGTTTAGCATTTAACCATGTATCATTAAATCATAGTATTGATAATGAATTAAACTTTCATAAAGCTTTAATAGTGTAGTAGATTCTCATTCATCTGGTGTCACTGGGGAATAAAATATGCTGAAGAAATGAGGTTTTTTTTTTAACTGAAGCTTACTGGGTTAAGCAGAAAAACTTAAAAGTTGATAAAAATTTATCTGACACACTTTGATGCTCTTTTTGGGAGTGAGAATGGATTGGCCATTAACTTTTTTCTTTCTTTTTCTTTCTTTCTTTTTTTAACTTTTTTCTTAACGTCATAAATATTAACAGTCTAGTGTCATGCAGAAAGGACATGGGCTTTCTGATTGGTATTTGTTCTCTCACATAAGAAGGTTTTTTGTTGTTTTTTTCGTTTGAAATAAATGCCACATCCCTAATTGATATACTTACTCAGTTTCTGCATGCCAGTGCTTTAACTGATTGATTAACCCAGGCATCTATGTAAGACCTTTGGCTGTGTGTAGGCTCACCTACCATCTTCTGGCAAAAACCTGGCCACAGCCTCGGGCTGTAAAGGAGACCTTTTCCTTGCTGAGGAGTAAGCATCCTCAGGACTGCTGCTCCCAAGCACTCACTCCCTAGTAGCCATTGGTAGTGGTCCCTGAGGTCTGTATTCACCCGTGCTGTGGTTCTGAGCATCTGTGGTGTCAGAGTGACCACCTGCCGTTCACTGGGATTATTGCTAAAATGAGCAAATAGTGCACCCCCTTTATCTCTTAGCAAATTCCAGCATAACAGCAAAAATTCTTTTTAATGAAGTGTTTTTTTTTTCCAACCTCATGCTTGTTTGTTTCAAGCAGTGTTTTCTAAAAACTCAAGCACAGTAAGAGTATTTGCACTGTTCTTTAATGTGCTGTAATGACATTTGGTTTGAATCTTATATTTAAAAATCAGCTTCCCCTCTTTTGCTTGCACCTAATGGGAATCATCTTTCTTCCAGGTTGTGCTTTAAGAAGACTATAGGGAAGAACACATTTTCTTCTTGCCACAGAAGTTGCAGTAGAAGTAAGTAGGGGAACTGCCGGGATATGTCTGTCTCCACAAAACAAGCAGAACAAATTTCCATGAATCAAAGCCACTAAGTATAGTTTTCAGAGATGGTAGGACATAGTTACTCTCCCTAGAAAAATACCCAAAATGCAGGCACACCCATTGGCCACTAGAAAAATGCTCGAGTAAACGCTAGTTCAAACCTGTACATTTCACTCTTCTTACTGAGCTATTAAAGGGGTGGAAAACTACTATAGCTATAATCTTTTTTTCCCCTTTTCTATTTTTCGACCTCCCACGTGCTTGGCGTTCAGTTCTGCTTACTGAATATCTTGACTCCACAGCAGCACCTACACATACTGCCTCCACATTGGCTTATGGTTTGTAGATAACTCATGATTCAGACCCATAAGAAACATCTGTAAGTATATGGCATGATACGTGCTCTAGAATAATCGTTTAAAAGGGCAAAGGAATGAAGAATCAGAAAGCTTTTTTTCCCTTCTAATATTGATGTTGCTTTCTTTGAGGTTATATGAATGAAATATTCTTTAGAGTTGTTTGGATCACATCCCATCACTTGGGGAAATAGCTCAGGTCATTTTTACAACAACCTTTTAAGGATATATAGGACATATACACCTTATCATGATTAGATCAGAGGAAATAAACCAAGATAGAGGTAACTGTGATATGATCTAGTAAGCAACCTCATGTTAACTGGTTTTAGTCTGTCTTCAAACCTTTGATATAAGTTTCAAAATTGCCTTATATTGGTCTCTCAGTTGACTTTCTAGAAGGTTCCATTATTTGAAGGATTACAGGCTACCATTTTGTTAAATTTATCTTATTGAACATAGCGTTTATTAGAGGTGGTCTCCAGTGGCCTGAAAAAAACCAAGCCTCTGCATAGCTCAGCACCTAAGCTTACTTCTTCCCAGATACCTGTGGGGCTCTCAGATTCTTATTTGAAATACCAGCTGCTGATGAGGAATGGGTAACACCCACCACACTTCAAATGCATGTGTGTATCCGCCTTTGCCACCTGTCCTTAGTTGAGAGGGGGGCCCTCATTGAAAATTACTGATTTTAAAATGCAGGAGGATTCAAAGATATCCTTTTCCCTTAAGTAAGGTGATTTATACTGAAAATAGGAGGGGCAAAATATCTTATTACTTTTTGTAAGTTATTATGCTTCAATTTTATCTTCATAACACACCTCTGAGGTTAGTACTGTTACCCCCATTTTAGAGAATGTGAGACTGAGTCCCACAAAGTTAGGTAACTTGTCCAAGGTCACACAGCTAGGAAATGACATTGCTGAGCTTCAGACTTGTATCTCCCTGACTCAGAGGTCATGCCTTTTCCACCTGAGGAACACTGCTTCTTATTTTGCAGATAAGTGAAAAATGTACTTGTATATTTTTCTTTAAAAATGCTCATTGGAAGATTCGGATGTCAAGAACTAAGCTTTTTTCATTCCAGCCATATTTTTGAGAACGATTTGAGACTTTCTCCTTTGAAATGCAATTTAAAGAGCCATTGGTTTGAACAAGGTGAAGTACAGTTTTATTAGTGAAAAGCATCATCGAGGGGCACCTGGGTGGCTCAGTCAGTCAAGCATCCAGCTCTTGGTTTCAGCTCAGGTCATGATCTCAGGGTTGTGAGATCGAGCCCCACGTTGGGCTCTGCGCTCAGCATGAGTCTGCTTGAGGTTCTCTACCTCCCCCTCTCCGTCTGCCCCTCCCCCTGCTTGTACTCTCTCTCTCTTTAAAATAAATAAACTCTTTTTATAAAAAGCATCATTGAGTTGTTGAGACTAATAAGTTTGTGGAACAACATTATTAAGAAGAGCAATATGCTGTTTAATGAGTGGTGTTTACTTAAGTCATAAAGGAAAATTGAAACATCTGGAATATTTTTTAAACAATGTAGTATTTATATACAGAGTGATGTTTCTTCCTTACTTCTTATAGGAAATAGCATATAATTTGAAATGTATATGGATGTTTTTTTACATTCACACATATATTTTTATTTCACTGAGCACATTAACAAAAGTCATATTATTAAACCAAAAAATTGCTTGATAGCTAACTCACTGGGATGAAAAATTTACCATGTCTTTAATAACAACATTACTTTATCCCTCTTAATGGGATTGTTTAAAGAAAGGTTGTAGAAACCTTGTTGGTTCATAGGCATATAGCTTTACTCCACTTTTTGGGTCTTCCTTTGCAGATAGGAAATTGGTGATAGTGGGCAGGTGGTCAAGGTATGCTCAGTGTCTCAAGAAATTGTATCCTTAGATTTTTAACATTAAAGGATTAGATTTGAATATGAATGTGCTTTCTTTCTAAGTATGGATTCACTGGGGGCAGTGATAATTGGTAAATTTAAAGATGAATTACTGTGAGAGTTACAGAATCAGAGAATTTCTGAACTGGATAGGGCCTTACAAAAAAAGGGCTCTTAGAGTTGAAATCTTAAAGGAGATGAGTTCAGTGACTGTCCGAGAGTAGTAGAGCTCTAGGCCAAGCCACTTCTGTGGTTTCTGAGTCAGGGTCACAGCCATTCCAACCAGGAAGTGAGTGATCACAGCAGGAGAGGGCTTTAAACTTCCTGGGACTGGAGAAAAAAACCTGAGTCATTGTGGAAGTAATCTTAGAGCAAGAAGAAAACAGAAATCAGAAAAATAAGCATCCTTTATTTTCTCTTGTTAACACAAAATGATGTAATGTACTTTTTTAAAAAGTGGGATGCAGCATATTTTTAAAAAATTAAGCGTCTGTAAATTACTTGTTTTCTAAGCGTAATATTTTAACTTATTTTAAAAAAATCTTTATGCACACACACATGCATATGTTGGTAAAAATATTGTTTTGCTTATTATTTAGAATCTGTGGAGGCTTGAAAGGGCCCATGAGTCTTCTCATCATTGAGGCGTTCTATGGAGGGTCCCATAAACAGCTGGTAGATCTGCTCCAAGAAGAGTTAGAAGACTGCGTCCTTTATACCCTTCCTGCAAAGAAATGGCACTGGAGAGCACGGACATCGGCTTTATACTTCTCCCAGAATATTCCCATCAGTGAACAGTACAGGTAATTGGAGCTTGGGCTGCACCTTCAGCCCGTTTTTTTTTTTACTGTACGTGTTAAAGGACGTTGCTTCTCTGTTGGCATCGATGAGATTTTTCTCCAGCTATGAAATCGGTCAGTATGACTACAATAGACCCAGCAGAGCAGGAGAGTACATTTACACTCTGAGGACAGCTGGCTGGTAGGAAAGTGGCCTCATTTAGAACCTACAAGCCTTTTCTCATTTGTCTTGTGATGTTATCACATGCACGTGTGTGGGTGTGGACGACACTTTTTGGCCTGAGAGGAGAGTTGATCTTGGGCACATTTTTTGTTTTTGTTGTTCCATAACCTCCAGTGTCTCTTGTAGTGAGTGTGCTGTTTTCAGTTAGTTTATTGTGTCTGCTGTGTACTAGGAGCTAAGGTTGAAAAGGCAGATGTGACCAAGGTCTGTGCCCTTAAAGCTTTAAAGACTATTGAGATAGAGATAGACTTGCAGGTGCAAAGTGAGCATAAAAAATGGAGGAGCTGATTTTGAATGTGACAAAGTGGAGGTGGCTTTATAGAGATGGCAACCTTAGCTTAGTCTTCAAGGATGAATAGATATGTCACCCACGGACCCAGTTCTGAATTCTGATTAGTTAGGAAGTGCAAACTAGGGTTCCTCATAGAGATTCTTCTGGGACACCCTAGAAGGATGAATGAGAAATACTGATGACGTTTAATGGGGAACAAGTAGAATACTGAACATCCCTACCTCCTTATTCTCTACTGGTATATACTATTGGTGTCTCCTGCTTGTTGAAGAGTGGGAGATTATCCTACTGTGTTTTATAGCTCTGTTCTTCTTACCATTCTGGGCCCTTCTGTATAGAACTGCATTGGTTGAAGCAGCACTGGGGAGTGCAGGCTGATAAGTAATGGAGTTAGGGCAGACAGATTGTTGGAGAAAGGGCACCTTGTGGGTTGGGCTGTTCACCTTGCCTTCAGCAGCCACGGCTATCTGTTGCTGCTTGTAAGGTGGAACAGTCACAAGGGAGACAGCGGCTTGGGATTTAGATGTAGTTTGCTGTTCTTAGTAGTAATTTGGGGGATGCAGAGAATAACCCATTTGGTGTATGAAAACCATGCATCATGTCTGAGCATTCAGATCGTCCGGTGGAATAGCTATGAGCACTCGAGTCACTTTGCTTGGGATTATAAAGGTAAAATGCTGTTTGGGGACATACTAAGAATCCGTTTTTCTAATTGAAAGTGTATTTTTCTTTCCATAATATAATGTTTTGTATTCTGATATCACTAAGTACATATGGTTGATGGATAGTATTAGACATTTCAATGAGTGTATCAATATAAAAGTTTTAAGGGCAATGATAAGACTGTTGGCTGTGTTAAAATATTACTATTTATAGTTGCTTTCACATCTCATTTAATTGTGTTTTCATGGCACCAATTGTATTGTATTACTTAAGGTCAGGTAATCCAGTTGACTTTATGGCACATTTTCATTTAACATTACCATTTGATATAATACATTTCTACAATGACTTGAACATTGAAATGAACCATTTCTCTATCTGCTGTTGGATTTCATTTTGATTATGCCATTTTTCAGAATGAAATTACTGTATCACAAATGTATGTGTGTGGAGAGCATGCATGCAAACACTCCTGAGCTGTGGCTTCTGCACTCCCTGTGAGGCCTGAAGCATTTGAGGATAAACATCACAGTGCTGTTGAAGCAGTCTTATTGGGGAGGTCGATTGCTGCGAGATTGTGATGTAATGTTTTACTCTCTGATAGCCACAACCGACAGGTCCCAACAGTGGTATCTAAGATCTTTCAAGGTCAGTCATCTAAGCTGTGCCGTTAACTGCATGAATCTAATCAGACTTCACTAAAAGATATACCTCACCAGTTGGACCTACAGTTATATTTGACCAGTGATAACTTATCTACTCTTTCTGAGTACTTTTGGAAAAATAGCAACAGTTTGAAAACTTACACTAAGCTAAAAAATATGCTCACTCAACCCTACATTGAAGTGTAAGAACAGTCTTTTGTTACACCAGATATATCTGATCTCTGTGGAGACTTTTAAAGATATGAAAAGTTTTAGCTTTTCAGTTAGTTAACTCTCTTTGTACACTTGGCAAATGCAATCATCACAATTCAGAAAGCACCAGTATTACGTGCTATGCAAGATTACTCTGAACAGGTAGGGACAGTGGCTGATGAGAAAGACCCTGAATGTAGGTACACACGTTATTTTTCTCAGCTTCTGTACAGTCATTATTGTTATGAGCTTGTTATCCAGAAAATATTTTATTACTAACAGAATAAATGCTTCAGCCTAATTACTCAGTTTGATTCTGCTTTATCTTGACAGCTCGAAGAATACATCATGGGTCACATTTGGAGCTGTTTAATTTTATCATAGATTACAAAAGCTCCATAAGTTATTTTTCCCAAAAGTAGTTGGTAATGATTGTTCCTTAGGTTATATTAAAATTTTGCTGTCTGGAAACCACAAAATGCAGAGAAATGTTTTGAGGATGGGCCTTAAATTTCATGTTCTGAAATGTATGAGTCATTTGTCCCAAGATTAGCATTTTTACTTTCTTAGATATACCTAGACTAGGCATCAAAGATATTTCATTCATTTTTTTTCTTTACTGAACTGAGACAATCACTGTTACTTAAAATCATTTTTTTCACTCTCAGCTGCTTACAATTTTATTTTTCATTCCATCCAAGGTATTGTAGATTCTGATCATTGGCCACTTAACAGCCCTTCTTCCTTGTTAACAGAATCACACTGGTCTTTGGAGTGGCTAAGTACCCAGCCCCTGGGAGTGAAGCATGATTGACCTGAGTCGGTCATTATGATCCCATTCTCTGCCCAATTTTCCCAGCTTTCCTTGCAGTTAGTGCTGGGTAGTCACTAGGTTTTGGCAAATTAGATTTAAGTGGATGACTTCTGGGGGTTCTTCCAACAAAGTTTGTTTTGTTTTGGTTTTGGTTGTGAGGGGAGAAAGCCATTTTCCTTTCCTGCATTTGACAGTGGTTGTGATGTCTGCAATCATGAGGTGACAGGATGAGGATAAAATGCCCGGGCTGCCAAAAATGGCTGATGGGAGGCTGGGGGCTGCCAAAAGTGGCTGATGGGAGGCTGGAAAGAGCCTGGATTAGACCTCCATTTTGAACAATAGAGCTACCTAGTCACCTGAAAACCCTCCATCTTTAAAACATCTAGAAATGATTCATAAAGTATAACAACTTTCCTTTTAAGTCCATAGCTAAGCAAAGTAAGAGAGGATCTGAAGAAGGATCTGAAATTAGAGTGGTAGCCGGCCTTGAAGCTGTTGTTGCCTTACTTTCGTAAAGGGGGCTGGTCAACTTAGTTATGTTACACTCTGAAATGAAGTCTCATGCAGCTCTGACCTGAATTAGGAAGATTTCTGTGTACTTTCATGGGAACCTCCCCAAGACATTTTCAGTGACAGAAAGTAAGGTGCCAGACAATGTTATTAGGTATTATCTTTGGTATAAAGAAAGGAGGTGATAAGAACAACAATGGAAGAGGACGCTGGAAATGAAGAACAGTTGTCTGAGGAGCAGTGTGGCGGAGGATGTCAGTGCCCACCCACATCCCTCCGACCTTTCCCTTTCCGTGTGCCCTGGCCAGCTTCCCGGGCCTGTGTTTGCAGCGCTTTGCCGGAGGGAGCAGCTGTTCTGCCAGCGCATGCAGCGGGCTGTGAGCAACCTTCCACAAATGATCCTCACCCCTCGGATGGAGTCATTCTGAAGTGTGTGCTGGACAGAAATCATTAGCAAAGAGTCCTTAAAAACTCTCTAAGTCAGAAAATGTACAAGCATAATTCTAAATAACTCCTCGGTCACAGAAGAAATCATGATGGATAATAAAAAATAGGACTGAATCATAATGAGCATATTGTATATCACAGTGCGGGTTATATCTAAATGGACAGTCACAGCCACATCATCTTTAATAAATTTATTTTTATTATTTTTTATTTTTATTTTTAAAAGATTTTATTTATTTATTCGACAGAGATAGACAGCCAGCGAGAGAGGGAACACAAGCAGGGGGAGTGGGAGAGGAAGAAGCAGGCTCACAGCAGAGGAGCCTGATGTGGGGCTCGATCCCATAACGCCCGGGATCACGCCCTGAGCCGGAGGCAGACGCTTAACCGCTGTGCCACCCAGGCGCCCCTATTTTTATTATTTTTTAATTGTGATATGCAGGCCCTCTAAAACTTGTAGCCCAGAGCAAGGACCCTCTTGAATCTAGGAGTGATATTGGGAAGGAAAGAATAAAAAGAGTGAAAAATAGTGAAGTTGGAAGCAAATAGAAGTGGAGATGAAGAAACTAGGAGTTATTTTGAGGTAATAAAATAGATAAATGCAGGCATGATTTTTTTTTAAAGGCACAAATAATTTTTGGAATTATGTAGCTATGGATCTATGGATATGGCGCACAGATCAATAAAAAGGGGAAATGCTCTTAACAGTTTTATGTCAATAGAGATGAAACCTTAGACAAGAGAGTGAATTTCTTAGAGAAACATAGCTTACAAAACCTCACTTAAAATGAAATGGAGGTGCACCTGGGTAGCTCAGCAGTTAAGCATCTGCCTTCAGCTCAGGTCATGATCCCAGGATCCTGGGATCGAGTTCCGCATTGGGCTCCCTGCTCTGCGGGGAGCCTGCTTCTCCCTCTGCCTGCTCTGCCGGCCGTTCCCCCTGCTGTGCTCTCTCTCTTTCTCTCTGTCAGATAAATAAATAAAAATTTTTTTAAAAAAAGTGAAGCAGAAAGCCTGAATGGAATTATAATCATTAAAGATGCTGCATTCACTAAAAATCCACCCACTACAAGACAGAGGCTGGGTCCCTGAGCAGGGTTGGTTCACTGCACTGGGGCCACCCTGCCTCTTTCCAAACGTGTGTTACATGAGATAGGTTTAGGTTTTCTGTTTCTTGTAGCCACACAAGTCCCAACTGTTAATAAATGCTGATTATTGTTACGATAGCTTTTCCTTCCCACCCCAACCCCTTTTCTTTTTTTAATGACCAAGGAGGGGTAAGGAGAGCAAGTAGTTGGATAGGAATTAAATTGAATGAAAGTTGCATTGGGTTAAACAATGTGTACAGTGAAATTAAAGCTTACGGTGATGTGTGGCTGTTGGTAATTCTGTTTTAATCTTTAATGGTACCATGATTGTGGCCTTTCACTAGGCAGGTTCTCTTTCAAGGAATGTGTGCATTTTCTTTTTTTCTTAAATTCCCTGTGAAACATTGAATGTAACTTTCTTTGGGAAAATGAACACTTTTAGCTGATATGAATTACCTATGTATGTTTGTTGTTTGTAGCTAGCCCTTGTGAATAAAGGTATGGCTAAACTAGTGGGTATAGGTGAATTAATACAGAAGGTGGTGGTTTCTCAAACAGTTCTTTTGTAAATTAGTAATATAAATTTTTCTTTGCTGGACAGTTATGTCCTGTCTTGAATTGTTACCTTTTGTGAAAAATATAACTTTCTGAATAATATATTAATATTTTTATCATAAAGAATTCTTTTATTAAAAGATACCTTTCTGAATAATTTAATATTATTTTCAGCATGAAGCACCTTTTTATTAGTGTGTGACATATTTGGGAGTATAAAAGTGAATGATGACTTAATCAGACTTTGTAGGTGAGTGAATTTATAGGTAAGTTTGGTTTAGATAGGGCAGTCATTTTACATCTTTGTAGTAACCAGAGCAGGATTTCATGGGATTAAGTGATAGTAATAATAGCTAATGTATTGAACACTTATCAAGTGGAAGATATTCTACAATCCTGGAAGCTAGATATGGTTTTCCTGGTTTTACAGAAGAGGAAACAGAGGCTTAGAAAGTGAAGATATTTGTGCTGGGTTACATAGCCAGTTCATAGTTGGTATGTGGGTGGAGTTCAGGTCTGGCCACCTCCAGAGGCCATACAATGTTCTTTATAAGCCCATGCTCTTAACCACTATGCGATCTTAATTCCCTGACCAAGCGGGATAAACCACTGAAGGAAATTAAACCTAAGTACCTCTTGATTAAACATATATGACTAAATTTTACTATTAGAAGTGGGTGTGTGTTTCTGCTGATCTTGAGGAGTATTACAGTTATTGAATCTTGTTGGAGACTGGCGATTGAAAACCAGGAGCCTTTCTAGGTCTGGGACTCTGTGATGTTCTCATTTTTCCTCAAGACATTTGCTCTTTAGTTTTTGGCCATAGAAATTGTAAGTCATTTGAATTTTCTTCTTTTGAAATCCAAATAAAAAATGACATATGATGTCTGTATACAAATCATAGGGCAGACTCATGACTATAAGCATAACATTTTTTTAGGATGTTCACCTGCAGTCCCAAATTATCCTCACACTGATCCACTGTGAAGTTCTCTACTTGGTTTATGAACTTGGCTAGAGGCAGCATTCCAGTACTGCCTAGCTCACTTCCCTTAGAACATTACCAGTTGTATGTACTGGGGATTTGGGTGATGTTCCCACACTATGTAAATAATACCGTCATTAGGTGCAATGTAGCATCCCATAATCTCACCGATATGTGACTGTTCCATTTATGAGAACTGGCCTCGAGCTTCCCCATCACTGTTGCCTGCGTCACTGGCTTCCCTATCATAGGCTGCCTAACTGTGGGATTCTCTTTTGGTTTGCTTTCCTACCAACTTTGCTCTCCTATCTAGACAGTGCACACCACAGCTTTCCAGAATTTGTATAGTGCTTGGAGCTTGATCCACAACGTTTCGTCTCAGTGAAATCTCTTCTGCCTGACAGTAGTGTTCAATTTAGCCATCTGGACTTTATATTGAAAACATAGCTGACCACAACACTGTAGAAAGAAAATAATCCCTCAAACCAGGTAACTACCCATTCAGTCAGTCTCTCTCTCTCTCTGCTTCTGTATGCATCTCTCTTTTTCCTCTGGTCTCTTTTCTCTCTCCCTCATATCCACACACACGTGCACACATCCAAATGACGACTCTTAATTACTCTAGCAACTTCTTCACTGCAAAATCGGAAATTAACCCTGTTACCATGCTGCTTAGTTCGGTTTCTGTGCTACATCTTTTCCACTTTTCTTTATATTCCTTTGTCCGTGCTCTTGAGAAGTAAAGTATCCCAGTATCAAGAAAAAAATTTTTTTTCTTGTTGTGAAGTTTGTAATTTATTCTCACCATAAGCTGCTAGTTCAGAAGTGACTCCAAGGAGTCAGGCGCGGCAGAGCAACTTCAAGTGCAGTGTGCAGTTTTCATATCTCTACTAGCTTATTAAAAAAATCACACGTAAGAGTCTATAAACCCCCACGTAAAGGTATGACATTATTTCTAAGAGGCTCTGCATCTTAAAGACTGTTAGGGTAAATCTCCCATATATTTACCCTTTGAAATTTGATGGCTCTTTTTTAAAAGATAAACTGGCTGTTTATTACACTGTTATAGAGGTGAGAAAAATCATTATTTTTTAATGAATGAAATGGAAAAGGCAGAAAAGCCCCAACACCCCCAGATGGGTACAAGAGGTACTGTTGTGTAAAAGAGCTCTGGCCGTAGCGTCAGAGCCTTCATAATTTGGCTTTTAGAAGTAACATGCTTATTTTTGACCTAATAGTCCAAACTGTGAGTCTGATCTTAGAGAGTTTCTAATCTAGTTATTTTTAGGTGTTGAGTGTCTTCATTAGGGTTTATCTCCATGGCATGGGAAAAGCCTTTAGGAAATGAAAGACATTCTTAGTGTATTTTCATCCCAACATTTTTTTGAATTTGTTTATATTTGAGAAAGTTTCTCTGCTTTTATTAAAGCCTTAGTCAATGACAATATGTTTTGGTTCTGGAGCTGTATAAGATGTGCACAGGTGTTCATCTCTGACTTACTGTGTTTGGAGCCATGATGCGGATACTCAGCTACCCTGCCCCTCTCCGAAGTCTCCCCGCTGAGGGAAACGTGCACGTTTGCCTCTTTCCTTGAGATCAACTGTGGCCTCCTAGCTGCCTTTTGACACATTGTCCTATCCATTGAATGACTAATTCTTGTCCAACTGCCCCTTGGTTTTGCTCCTCTGTGGTTCACTCACATGATGGACCGCTGGTCTCCTGACCAGCCAGCCCACAGAGAGACACTGTAGGCGGAAGGCAGGAGCTGAATCAGGTGGTGTGCTCACAAAAGACCATTCATGTCCCTTTCATCCTTCTATCTTCCTAAAGAACAGAATCCTATATTCTAGTGAGTTTCTTCCTGTAAACAGTCTCTCCTATATTTCTATTTGTTCACTGTCTCATGCTGATAGTAAAAATGTAACACTCCCCCATTTTAGGAGAAGTTGCAGGTGACCGAATATATGAAATGGAGAGGACTAGGGGTGGGATGGCTTGGCCAGAAACCCCCAGACTAGGTATCTTGTAGCTCTTTTCCCAGCTGATTTCCAGTTTTTTTTCCCCATCAACATTTATTAAGGACTTTTACATTAAGAGACAGTGCCTAAGCTAACAGTGGTGATGTAAAACCAAACGTGGCCAATTTGGACATGCGTGGTAGGCTTTTAGTAAACTCTGTGGACGGAAAGAATGCTTAGTGCCTTTATCCACTTGCTAATACTCAGAGCCTTGAGGGAATAATCCCTGATTGAAAACCATCAGTGACTTTGTACTGTGTATGTAAAAATCCAGATTACACATGGGGTTCGCTGGCCCTGCCCACCCCTGCAACCTTCTCTCCACCACTGTCCTCTCATTCATCTGCTGTAGTAGTGGGGAGGTGCCTGGTTTACTTGCTCTGAAACCTCGAGCTCTTTCCTGCCTCGGGTCCTCTTGCTATTTGTTGTGTCGCTTGTGTGTCTCTTAGTGGGCAGCACCACTCCACGCCCCATCCCTATACTCTGCTTACTTTTCCCTGTCTTTCAAGTCTGAGCTAACATTTCACCTCCTCAGAGAGGCCCTCCCTGACCACCATATCAAAACCAAGCCCTTGTATTTCTGTGTTCTTTTTCTCTCCTGTGTAATAGCATCGTGATTGTTTTGTTTGTTTGATTTTTTTTTTTCCTCTTCTCTTTGTGCTGCAAGTTTCGGGTGGATAGGTGCCCTATTTATCTTCTTTACCCAGGGCCTAGCATGCTACCTTGCAGATAGCTGTTACTAAGTAAATGTGGTTGAATGAATGATTTCATACCTCTGGGTTTGAAAATGCAAACAAAATATGGCTGTAATTGACTTGGCCAAACTGCGAATTTTTTCCCCACTTTAGGCACTCCTCCTTTCCTGTGTCTAGGGATATCACCTCTTCTACACAGAAACTGCTTAGAGACATTTAAGGGCCTGTGTTCCTCAGTTTTATGGGTTTAAACTAAAGAATTCCATACACTTTTACTCACTTATATATTTTTTTAATGATTTTTTTATTATATTGTGTTAGTCACCATACAGTACATCCCCGGTTTCCGATGTAAGGCTCGATGATTCATTAGTTGCGTATAACACCCAGTGCACCATGCAACACGTGCCCTCCTCACTACCCATCACCAGTCCATCCCATTCCCCCACCCCCCTCCCCTCTGAGGCCCTCAGTTTGTTTCTCATAGTCCATAGTCTCTCATGTTTCATTCCCCCTTCTGATTACCCCCCCTTTCTTTATCCCTTTCTTCCCCTACTGATCATCCTAGTTCTTACGTTCCATAGATGAGAGAAATCATATGATAGTTGTCTTTCTCTGCTTGACTTATTTCACCTAGCATTATCTCCTCCAGTGCCGTCCATGTTGCAGCAAATGTTGAGAACTTGTTCTTTCTGATAGCTGAGTAATATTCCATTGTATATATGGACCACAACTTCTTAATCCAGTCATCTGTTGAAGGGCATCTTGGCACCTTCCACGATTTAGCTATTGTGGACATTGCTGCTATGAACATTGGGGTGCATATGGCCCTTCTCTTTACTACGTCTGTATCTTTGGGGTAAACACCCAGTAGTGCAATGGCTGGATCATAGGGTAGCTCAATTTTTAACTTTTTAAGGGACCTCCACACTGTTTTCCAGAGTGGCTGTACCAACTTGCGTTCCCACCAACAATGTAGGAGGGATCCCCTTTCTCCACATCCTCTCCAACAATTGTTGTTTCTTACTCACTTATTTTTATGGGTTATATTAATCATATAGTGAAATCAGTCATCGTCCATTATGTAAATTTTGATAAAAGAAGATATAATTTTCTGGAATTTCCCCTGTATAAAAGTGTTTCTAGGAAAAAAAAAAAGTGTTTCTCAGTTCAGGAAACTTTAAAGAATCTAGAATATACCTGTGATATTTTGTGAAATTTCACATGATTGTATTTTAAGGCTTTTTAATTTTGGCTGTGGCCACCCATGAACAGTGTGGCCTTTTAATTTATAGTGTGGAAACTATGGGATAAATGAGAGATTAGAATTTGGCCCAAAGATATATTTTGCTTGGCCACTACAATTACTTAAGCATTTTTAATTTTTAATGCTTTTAGACAGATAGACATTCTTTGTATTGGTCACAATAGCACAACTAGTTACCATTGTTTTATACTAGTCTGCTGCTCACATTTATGTTACTTAACTGATCTGTTTAGGTCTTTGTTTCTATAGCCTCTGGCTTAGAACTTGCCCAACAATGAATCTTCAAATGATCTTAAAAAAATACATATATAGGGGCGCCTGGGTGGCACAGCGGTTAAGTGTCTGCCTTCGGCTCAGGGCGTGATCCGGGCGTTATGGGATCGAGCCCCACATCAGGCTCCTCCGCTATGAGCCTGCTTCTTCCTCTCCCACTTCCCCTGCTTGTGTTCCCTCTCTCGCTGGCTGTATCTATCTCTGTCGAATAAATAAATAAAATCTTTAAAAAAAATACATATATACATATATATTTAAATGTACATATACATAAAAGAATTTACTAAGAGAATATAAATCGCTTGTCTTGGGAAGAAATGACATACTGCAGGAACCAGCCGTCCTGGGTTTTAATCTCAGCTCTGCCATAAATTAATTGTTTAGCTTTGGAAAATTCAGTTTTTAACCATAGAATCTTATTTTTTTCACTTATAACTGAGGGTTTCATTTTATTTATTGAGTTCCATGATGTCATGAAGAAGGAATTAAAATCAAGATCAAGATTCAAGAAATTTGGGGCATCTGTGTGGCTTAGTTGGTTAAGTGTCTGCCTTCGGCTCAGGTCATGATCTCAGGGTCCTGGGATTGAGCTCCACGTTGGGCTCTCAGCTCCCTGAAGTCTGCTTGTTCCTCTCCTTCTGCTCCTCCCCACCACTCGTGCTCTCTTTCTCTCTCTTACTTTCTGTCTCTCAAATAAATAAATAAAATCTTAAAAAAAAGATTCAAGAAATTTTCACACAAAAGACAAATTCAAGGGCGCCTAGGTGGCTCAGTTGGTTGGGTGTCCAACTCTTGGTTTTGGCTTAGGTCGTGATCTCAGGGTGCTGGGATGGAGCCCCATGTGGGGCTCTGTGCTCAGTGGGGAGTCTGCTTAGGATTCTCCCTCTGCCTCTCCCTCTGCCCCTCACCACCCCCAAGCCCCAGCACATGCTCTCTCTCTCAAATAATAAATAAATCTTAAAAAAAAAGAAAAAGACAAATTAGTACTCTCTCTCATTCAGCTTTGTTATGAACCACTGTTTCATTTAATACAGGAGTTACTTCCTCATCTTATTTGTGTATCTGCTTGAATTTTTAACTTTTATTTTTAGAGACTTTTGGGGAATAATTCTTTCCAGTAGTGTTTCTGTCTTTGGAGTCTCTCTGATATGACTTATTATTAGTTTGGAACTCCTGTTCCAGCCTCAGCATTTTATGATTATTTGCCTTTTCGTGCTACTGTCTGTCTCGACAGGTCATGGGCCAATGTGGACGCTAAATACTGGACACATACACTGAACACTGTAGAACTCACACAGAATAGTTAGTACTGCAACGAGGGCAGCAGTCACAAAAGAAGGACAGAGGAGGGGGGTTATTTCTCATTCAGCAAATTCTGAGATACAATTAAGAGGATACTGCAGATTTTGATAGATGGACATGGAAGGTAAAGTGCTGTAGGAGAAGGAAGTATTGTGAACAAAGGTATTAAAGCAGGGATTATTGGAAAGTGTAATCTCCAAAATCTTGGTTTAGTATGAACATATTCTGAGGTAGGATGAGTTGTGGAACATCAGTTTGGGTTGATAAGGCAGATTTTGTCTAATTCCTGTACATTTGCAAATTCATGGTTAATAATTTGGGAAGCTGGTACTTTAGATAATGAGTATCTTTTGAAGGCTGTCTTCCCAGAACTTTATTAATTGTACATGACAGAAACCCAATTCAAAATCACTTAAAACATAAAGGAAAATGTGTTTGGGCCACCGTATAACCAATTTCCAGGGTGGTTGACTCTAGGCACTGCTGGATCCGTGGTTCAGTGATATCATTAGACATTTTTGTCTTCTTGACTCTACTTTCGTCTGGTTTGACTGTATTCTGGAGTAGCCTCTCTCCATATGGCTCCCCCCAGAGCTAAGCTTATATCCCATCAGTTTAGTTACCCTATCTGAAAGAAAGTGCCTCTCTCGGCAGTTCTAACAAAAGTCCCAGATTGACTGAAATGACTTAAAAAAAAAAAAAATCATGTGCTCTTTAAACTTGTTACTTTGGCAAGAGACCCCAATATTGTTATTGGCCAAAGTGGGGTCAACCCAATTCAAACCATGTGAACTAAGTACCAGAGAGCAAAAGGGAAATTATATTGCTGTTATTCGATATAGGGAAAAACAATGTTTTGTAGGCAAAAAACATGATGAGTACTACAGTCATACATGGGAATGAAGTAAGGTAAGCTGTGCAGAGGACAATTATTACAGCACTTTAGTAATGGAGACCATGGATGAGGATAGAAATGGTCAATGGATCCAAAATCTAACGGAGAAATAGTGAGTTTCTGAAGAACAATAATGATAATAGGAATGGAACGTAGTAAAGGACCTAGCAATATGAATGAAATTTGTTTTGAAATGGGTAAAGGAATTAAGAGGTCAGAACTTCCAGTTATGAAATAAATAAGTCACAGGAATGAAAAGTACAGCATAGGGAATATAGTCAACAATATTGTAATACTCTTATTGCTGTGAGCATCTCATAATGTATATAATCATTGAATCACTATGTTGTACGCCTGAAACTAATATTATATGTCAACTATACTTCAATTAAAAAATTTAAGAAACTTGTGTCGTTTGCATTTTACTAGTTAGAAAATTTGGGATCTGAACTGAAATTTATCTTTGTCTTGTCCATGAGAAAAAAAGTTGGGATACAATTTAATTTAGTCTAAGAGATCACAGTTAAACTACTTTAGTGCTTATAATTATTTTTAAAATAGCTTTGCGAATTGTAAATCATTCCTATTAGCCCATTAAATTGGATCAGTCGGTTTATTTTGGCAGCATCGTAAGTTACTCCATGTACTTGAAAGTAGCAAAACTTCCTTTTCTTTAAAAATGTAACGTAATACTGCCTCTTTTTTCTATTTAAATAAAATATGTATATATAATGTATATGACATATGCATGTGTGTGTATATCTCATATAAACACAAATAATCAAGAAATGATTGATTAGCTGGTATCAACTTCTCAAACTTATCTCCCCTCTTTCCCCCACTAAAATCAGGTTAAAATTAAGTACTTCTGTAGCATTCTTACACTATGCTGGATCTCAGAGTGAAAATGAATGAGTAAATTGTGGTTGCTCTCCTACTTAGTATCCAGTTCAGAAAAGCCAGTCTCTTTCTCAGTGGTTTGAACTGGTAGCACATGCATTTGAAGAATGTATGCTGTGTGCCAGACACAAATAATACAAATGTGAATAAGGCAGTATGCTTTAGGAACTAACTTTCTTCTCTTGGATATAGTTCTGTTTCTTTCTCTCCTTCTTTCAGGTTTTTATTTTATTTATTTTTTGGGTAGTATTTAGACAATGTTCACTTGAATCAACTTTTCTAAAGCAGTCATATACTAAAATGTTTCTAGGGAAATCCCCCACACTTAGTAACCTGTCTTTCAGCACAGTAGTAGATCTGAAATACAGGGGATTTTTAGCCCATAGTTTCTCTGTGTGTCCAGTAGTGAGACAGATATTTATTTGTAATACAAACTGTTTTGGTGGGTTCCAACATTTTCAGAAAATGAAAGTGGGGAAGGACGTGAACTAGTTTTTGTCACTATTTTCCCCCTCCATCATAAGCTTAAATACAGTGAAAAAAAAATTCATGAAATCCGAATATATTAAGACATATTATTTATGTGTGTGTGTAGCATTTTTATTATAGGGTTTTTCATTCAGACGTAGTGATTTTTAGCTTTCATTTTGTAACATTGCTGAGTGTCTCCAGTTTTCTCAAAGGGAATTTGTAACTTTTTAAAACAGAAAAACATCAACTCACTTTTATTGAGAAAAATGTTTTTCTATACATACTATTTTATAAGAGGATTGTTACCAAGAAACCAAGCAGTAGCTTAGTACCATTGCTACAAAGGTTTAAGAGTCCTTGACACTTGCAATTGGTAGAAATGAAGAGACTGTAACTCGGGAGTTGATAAGGAGTGATTAGTAGAGTTCTGTAATCATTTTAGTAATAGTATTCTTTTTTTTTCCACGTGTCCAAAGATATGTGATGATACTCCTATTTTATTTGCACTATTTTTTGAAAAGTATAAGAAAACTAAGAGAAACAGAGGTTCAGAATTGAGGTCTTGTTTGCTTTGAAATTTGAGTAATGTTTATTAGGTAAATAGCATTTATGTAAGTAATTATTTTCATTGTCTGATTTTGGTATTTAGAAATGGGAGAACAAATATGTCCATACAAAGACGTCTACACAAGAAGTAGAAACAGTGGTCGTTTTAGAATCGAACTACCTGAAAAACATTTGAGCTTTGGAAACATGTTCTTAATACTTTTCTTTTTTCAATCACTTTTATTTTAGATAAAATGCTGGCAGATGGTAGTGATCCACTTGAGCAGTGTTGAATTTCCTTTATTTTTTTCCCCTGGAAAAAAGCTTCCAGAAAACTTTTGTTTTTTTAATATGTTCAGCATGCATATGTTTTACATGTATTAACCAGTATTAAAAATGCACTTCCTAATTAGAGGTCTGAAGCTGAGAGGAGCTATGGTGAAGACCAGCCTTTTAGAAAATTACTGAAAAAGAAAGTTTTGATGAATAGGCTTTTCAGTTCTGCTACTGCATCTTTCAGCCCTCTCCTGCCCCAGAAATTAAGGAATTTATAGTGTCAATGTTTCTCAGCTATTATGTTTTAGGATGTCACTGGATAATGTCATTTTTGATGATAAACCCTTAAGTTATTGATGATGTCAAAATTTGGAGAATTCAGGATATTTACATTCTATTATGATCTGTTCTGTATTACAGCAAAGAAGTTAATACCTCTGTTACTTAAGAATTTAAGTTTTAGGTGGACGTAAATAGTTATAAACTTGATATGTCTTTGATGTTAGGAAAATTGTAGGAAATCTCTAAGGTAATATATTGCATTCTGGGTTGTTTTTTTTTCCTTCCTTTTTTTACACTTTTAAATGTATGGGGTGACGGGGAAATCCCTCCTCCTCAAGTTTACCTATGTGAGTCACCTGAAATCTTCCTCCTAATAAAGTGTAATGAAATGGTGCTATTTGAATCAGTATTTCCATATTTGCAATTTAGAATATTCAGTTTGTGCTCATCAACATTCGTCTACATTTCTGTTTTACTTTTCAGTTTGTCATACAGTATTTTTTCAGCCGATAAGCACACCTAACCAAGAATGACTTCTGATTTTCACTGACATGGAGTGTCGATTGTTCCCTCACTTATTTTATCTTACTGACTACTGTGGTGTTTGTTTTCAGCTCCAAACCACAGATTAGGCACATAGATATTGACTCATCATGACACAAATATTAGCCCACACAATGTGAATTCCTTCAATGTTTGGGCATTCCTAGGAACATATGATGGATTTTGATTTTCTCTTTTGTACCCATTAGACAGTATTACAGAGTAGCTCTGACAGAGTGGGAAAGAGAATTGGACTAGCAGTCAGGGGAGTCAACTTCAAGACCCAGTTCAGCATCTCACCTGTGTAAGGACAAATCATTCATTCTCTATCTTCATCTGCAAAATGGTGACAATAACAGATAATATTCTTCCTGTTTATCTTCCCTATTTGTTATGAGGCTCAAATGAGATAGTGTTTCAAGAATTATGTAAACTCAAGAGTAAGATATTATTGTAAAGTTTGAACAGTTTTAGGTAGAATTTGTACTGTTTTTCTGTGTGTCTGATTTTCTCTGAGTTTTCTTTTCAGTCATTTAATCTCTAGTCCTTAGTTTATCTGTTTTAAAATGTAAGTAAATGGAGATGACATAAATTAATTTTTTTTTAAAGATTTTATTTGTTTGTCAGAGAGAGAGACAGCACGAGAGAGAGTACAAGCAGGGGGAGCAGGCAGAGGGAGAAGCAGGCTCCCCACTGAGCAGGGAGCCCGCCAATGTGGGACTTGCTCCCAGGACCCTGAGCCGAAGGCAGATGCTTAATGGACTGAGCCACCCAGGTGTCCCAAATTAATTCTTTAATAAAAATATAATGTTTGGAGAGTATCGGCCCCAAAGCCACAGTACGCTGCTACGTTTGTTCTTCTGCCAGGTGGTTTATAGCGATAGGGTGGGAAGAAATGGTAGCGGAGGTATTTTTTTATAGATTTTTGGTCTCCAGTTTCTTGCAGTTCTGGTACCAATTTTGAATTATAGCTAAATAGCAACAATCAATGAGATGTTTTAGTGGGTAGTGATAATGAATTAAAGTAGTGGTCAGATTTTTATTTTTATAATTGGAAAAGTGAGTTAATAATTCACTATTTATTCATTTTCTTCAGCTAACATTTGTGTAATGACTCCTATTCTGGAGGGCATTTTGTTAGGTACTTGATTTGAAAGTGTATTGAGAGAATGTTTGTTTATGAAAAAGATAAACTGGAAGGTGGTTCAGTTGCATCCTTATTGAGTAGTGACTAAAGTGTTCTTAAAGAGAAAACAAGGTATACAGTCGTCTCATGGATCTAAAGATGTGATAATACCTGGTGCCTTGCTATGGAACAGTGGCATGTCCTATCCCAGTGGTAAAATGATTGTGACTTTCTAACACAAAGTAGTTGTGTTATGTGGCATCATCTCTTTGTTTAAACCCCAAGGAAAAGAATTATGTGAATATCTGAACATGCAGAATTTTTACATTAATTTTAATAAAAAGTAACAGCTGAATGTCATAACTGCCAAAACATTAGATAAGTGGAAATAAATGTTCTAATATATTTTCTTGAAGTTGATATGAATTTTAGGAAACATAATAAAAGCTGCTTTTCTTCGTCACAATAGAAATGGCCATTTTAGGTCAGCTGTGTCACTGACTACCATATTAGTACAGATCATTTTATTTAGCTTGAAAATATCTTTAAAACTTAAATATGTCAAAAGCTTTGTATTAATAGATAAAATTTTTGAGACCTCATGTATATTAGTTTTGCATTTTTTTCCCCTGCAGAAATAGGCTTTCCTTCTTATTTCTCTCAAACATGTCTGAACGCGTTTTTAGCCTTGACAATTGGGGCTGAAGGTAAAATGAGCTGCAGGGAATTGGAGAGATAAGTTTGATTAGCCTGTTGCAGAGAGTGACATCTAGCCTACTCATTCAACTCACTTTTTTTTAGGCATTCTATTTAAATTGCTGCTTATACCTGGTAAAGGAGTTAACCTAAGATAAACTACTAGTTTAAAAGTATAAATCTTATAAAACCAAACTACTCACAAGCCTGCTTTTCAATTCCCTCCTTCCAGATCATTTGAAGTCCTCTTTCCATTCACTTCTTTTGCCCTTCATTTCCAATATTTCACCAGAGCAGCTCACTAAGTAACAAATAATTCTTAATAGCTCTTAATAACATTTTAGTTTGTGTCACTGCTAAGCAGTATTACCCTTTCCATTATACTTGGGCAGTGTTAGGAATGGTGTGGAAATGGCCAGTCTGTGAATGAATGAGTGGGGAAATAGAAAAATTTATAAAGTAACAGTTAATTAACTTGTGGGTTTTTGAACAAGGGAAATTCAAAAGCAAATATCCAAAGCATATTTTAGGGTTACTTGTCTTATGATATTTAATATTGCCCTTTCCTTGAACTTTTAGAAGCAAATATCATCATAAATTTGCCCAGAAAATATTTTGTTAATATTTCTAAGTTCCCTGAGGACAAAGGCTTTGTCTTTTTCACAACTATTCCCAAGGTCTAATTCTTAGTGATCAGTGAATATTTGTTGGATGAATGAATAAATAATGAAAATACTAAGGAATGTCAATAAAACTTACAAGACCTATACTTTTTGCTATGTGTAGTATTTCAGTTGTATTTATTTACAGACAAGAGATACATAGAAGAACAAGGCTAGCTGATTTTACTATTTAGCGGATGATTTACATATTTTATAAGGTTATACACTCCCTATTTTCTTTCTCTTCTTTTTTTTCTTGTTCTACCCATTGCAGTGCCTGAATATGGCTGCTGCTTAATACTTTTTTAAAAATGTTTGCATGAATATTACGCTTTACTTTTGTAGAATTACGGATCTCTTGTTATATAATTAACTGTTCAGTACAGTGAATAAAGTAGCTATTTTAATGGTTTTCACTGTTCTGGACTTTTTTTTCAAGTAGTGGATGATAGAGGTTTAATGAGTTTGCAGCACATCAAGTAGAATTTGAAGTGATAAACAGGAGCTGTAAGATGGAAACACTGAGAATTTTCTTTTTCTATGATACGATGGCAATATGTACAAAATGGTTACCAGTTACTGGTTCGCCAGCAGAAAAACTTTAGGGAGTACAAACGCAATGAGAAAAATTGGTTTCACGAGACAGGAACTTCCCATAAGGTATTAAACCCAGGACTCTTTTGGAAGTGTACAGACGACGATGAGAGAAGAGAATGGTAGAGGAATAATAACAACTTATGATTCCTGGAGGTTCACCTATTGGCAGTGATTCCAGTTTACATGGTCTACTTTGTACGAATAGTACATCACTGTATTTTTTCAGGGAGCATTGCTTGACCTTTGTAGCCCTTTTGAGCATTTTCAACCACGCCATAGTAAGATACCCTCCCAATTCATCCCTTGTTTTTCAGTTATTTACTGTGTCCTTCACATCACTAAAAACTTTATCGTTGTCTGTTTCTCGGAAATGTCATCAATTTGACCATCCTCTTGTCCCTTCCCCTCTATTCAATATCTTTCTTGTCAAAGAAAGCCTTAAATATCTTGCATTTCAATCCAATATGCTGTATTTCTGTGTTTTCTTCCTCTCAAATGGAGTAAATTAGGAGTGTCATCAGTGATATTCTTCATGCCAAATTTAACGTGTGTGTGTGTTTGTGTTTTGCCCTTCTTCTCTCAACTCTTTCTTGCTTTTGATCCCCTTAACACTCTTTCTCTTGGCATTGCTTTTGGCCTCGACTCGAAGGGCAGAAACCTTCTTGACTTCTTTAGTTGACTCCAGCTAGTTATGTTTTTGTTCCTTCCTGTCATTTCTCCTAGCCACTACTTTTTAAATTACAGCACTGTTCTGTGTCTTGTTGTAAACCGTTTTATCTGGGTCTCTTCTTAAAACTTTTCAAAAATGTGTAAGTGTACATTATAGTAATCACCTGTTTTTGAGCATTTTCTTTGCAACAGACCCGATAAACAACTTTAAAATCTTTTACCTCGGGGGGGCGCCTGGTTGGCTCAGTCGTTAAGCATCTGCCTTCGGCTCAGGGAGTGATCCTGGAGTCGTGGGATTGAGACCCACATCGGGCTCCTCCGCTGGGAGCCTGCTTCTTCCTCTCCCACTCCCCCTGCCTGTGTTCCCTCTCTCGCTGGCTGTCTCTCTCTCTGTGAAATAAATAAATAAAATATTAAAAATAAATAAATAAAATCTTTTACCTCAGGTTTAACAACTGAGGTAACAACAGCCCTGTGAGCTGAACTATTATTACCACCATTTAATAGATAAGGAAACTGAGGCTAAGAAGTTTAATTATTTGCCAGATGTTTCAAGCAACTAAATGGTAGAAATGGGATCCAACGTAGTCTTCTATGACTCAGCAGCCCAAACCCATAACTGCTACTCACCATTACTTCTCTTCTGATATCTCTTGTGCTGGTAGCCTTTGCTGCCTTCCCCTGGTAAGAGCCATCACCTCTTGGTATACACTCTGGTTATTAATCGTATGTGCATAACCATGAATTCCTCTCTTCTGTAGAGGATACACTTTCCACATAAGGCAAGATACCACAGAATGCTTTCACTTCCAATTTAACTTTCCCTCTTAAATTTCTCTTCATCTTTTTCTAGTACCTGGGGTACACTGTTCTACTTCACCATCCTGCTGTCACCACATCCCCAGTTTGAACTGGTCATCCAGTCAGCTTGCTTCTTCTGACACAGTGCTGCTAGAGAAGATGCTTACGCAGCCGTGTGTTTCATATGACCTGGTCCTCATGGCTACAGCTGATTGGGGATGAGATGGCTTGTTACCCAGAAACAGCCACATCACAGGTAGGCAGGTAAGGTGTGACATGTTCTTCTGAGAAAAAATAATTTAAGCCAGTTGGATTCTTTTCTTGGGGATTTGAATGAAGAAATATAGATAAACTGTGTCAGTCAATGGTAGGATTTGTAGCCTAAGCCTCCTGAGGCAGGACCTAAAGAGTCCCTAATGGGTCATGTGCCAACTGAAGTTATAAGAGAGCAGAAACTCTCAGGAAGCAAAAATAGATGAGGGAAGATGAAACAGGTGCCCAGAGAGAGGAGATGCCATGAGAAAGATAGCTTGTATCCTGTGTGAAGGAGGTGTACAGAGAACAGCTGCTGCCCAGACCTCTTCTAGACAGCTTCCCAGTTCTTGTCTCAGCTCTTGTGGGAAGCTTCATTTTATTTGAGATAACTTCTTCCCCTGTTTCTTGGTCTTCAAAAAGGGGTTAGTTCTTAATAAGGCATCCAGTGATTATTAGTGACTTACTGAATTATCTCCGCTAAGATAAAGTCCCTGGAATGCATACTTTCTAGATATGATTCTACCCATATTGTGTTTGGTCTGTTGTAAAAGGTACCTTTTGATTTCCTTTGCTTCAGCCATCCCCCCAGCAGTTTTATGAGTAATAGTACCTTGCGATCACCTTGATTGAATTAGCAAAAGATTACAGTCACTGCTAGTTATTTTTCTAACAAATAAATTCTTACTCATATCGTTAAAGAATGACCACCTGGCCCTTTCCTTGGGAGAGTTCTATCCATCTTAAGTGTATTCTCTGTTTTAGTCAAGATAACTTGCTTACCATAGGCACACTGTGTTTCCTACGTCTAATGGAAATGAATGAAGGCCACATTACAGAAGAAGTTAAGCATATACAAAAATAAAAGGAATAGATGATGATATTTTTTAACTCTTTAGCAATTAACATGTAAATGCCCAGATCTTGTTCTCTTTAAACTCTGCCTAGTTATTTCCCAATCCAGATTATATTGAAGCAAACTGCATACATTTCATTTGTAGCTCTACATATTTATTTCACTGATTATTTCTAAAAGATAACCTTTCTTAAAAAATAAAACATAATTGCAATACCATTATTACCCTGATAAAAATTCTAAGTAATTCCTTAATATCATTAAAAACTTCTTACCTTAAAGTACTCTATTTACCATAAATGTGATCATATTATGTAATAAAGAAATATGCTCATAATGCTGTGTATGAATGGTTGCCCAATAGAAACTACCTTTTGTTTACAGAGCTGAAGTATGATGCTTCTTATTTGAGGAATAATTAATCACTGTTGATTTAGTGGCTCATTTAATATCTTTAATGCTTTGTATTCACTGAGTTTTTCCCTGTATCATTGTATTATAGAAATGGGGCTCTCTGGGGCTATGCAGAAGAAAGTCTGTGCTGTGTATGGGGCAGCCTTGCCTGTACTTGGGCCCTGGGTATCGACATTTATTCTTAAATACCTTTTCAGTCTTTCTAGTATGCAACCAGGGTTGAGAATGCTGGTCTACTGTATACTACCTGGACTTAGTACAAATAATAGTATTATCTATTATATCTTCACTAATTCAAGATTATAAATATAAATATAATTCAGTAATTCTATTAGCTTTGTTACACTTGCTGGGTATTTCCTTTCTTTTTGTTTTGTTAATTTTAAGGGATAATTATAGTAGTATGAAACATTCTGTCCACATAAAAACTTACTGAAGAGGTTAAATATTCTTGCTAATTAAAGAAGACACTAATTGGACAGATTGCTGTTTTATATTAGTAATTTTAATTATTTTTTAATCAGAACACAATTTTTTAAGGAATGTTGCAATTTTAAACGTTTTTCACTAATTGAGTGACTTAAATATTCAGATTATTATTATTATTTTTGATTAGTTGGTCTATGAATGGGACAGAAAAAAGATGTAGAAATTTCTTGCAGTATCATGAAGTTTATAACTGTCAGTCCCTATGCATGCCTTTATCAGTCCCTAATCATCCAGCTAGCTAGCTATACATATATGTACAGTTATTACATTGACCATTGGCCAAAGGATTCAGCATAATGTCATTAGTTTTCTTTGCACTCTTGCATTCTACTTATACATTATTATAATTCTATTTATACATTGACATTAGGACGTCAGATCTTACTTGCTAGGAAAGGAAACTGACATGTTCAGAAGCCAAATGGTTTGTCTGTTTTCAAAAAGCAAATTAGTGGTAGAGTTGGTTAAAATAGTAGCCTATAGTTTATCTCATTCAAAAGCATTACTTTTCAGTGTCATGAAAGCTTAAGTTTTAAAAATATTAGGTGTTGCCCGTCTTTTGGTTTCACTAAAACAACATGTTTTCAGGAATTTTTTAAATAATTTTCTAATTTGCTTGGCTATCTCTTATAGCACCAATGTAACCATCTGTGTTAGTTTCCAGTTTCCTAGGGCCTCTAGAATAACAGAATTTATTCTCTCACAATTCTGGATGCTAGAAGCCCAAAATCAAGTGTTGGTAAGACTCTGCTTCCTCTAAGGGCTCGAGGGAAGAATCCTTTCTTGCCTTTGCCTACCTTCTGGTGGCTCCCTCCAGTCCTTGACGTTTCCTGGTGTCTTGCTGCGTCACTGCAGTCTCCGACTCTATTGACACATGACTTCTTCTCTGTGTGTATCTCTTTGTGTCCTCTCCTCTTCTTATAAGGACAGAAGTCGCTGCATGTGGAGCCTACACTAATCTAGCGTGACCCATCATAACTTGATTACATCGCCAGAGACTATCCAAATAAGGTCATATTTACAGGTATCAGGGGTTAGGAATGGATTGTATCTTTTTTGGGGATAGAATTCAGCCCACAACACCATCATCCTTGAATTCATTGTGTCATTTGGTGCCTATTACTTGCTAGGCATTCAGTAAATTTTTGTTAAATAAAGGACTGCCTGGTACCATCATATACATGGAATAAGCCATCATATAGTCATTATTTCTGGAACTAGAAGAAACAGTAAAAAATCATATAGGCCATTCCTTCCATGTGAAAGGTGAGTGTCATTTTTAGTTTATTGGTAAAGCGGCAAAAAAGTTTTAGTGACTTGACTATAATCACATAGATATTGTCCACCAGGTGGTAGGGACAAAATTTTTATTATTTACTTGATATAATAGTCTTTTATGATACCTCTTTTTTTCTTATTAATTAGTGTTTTTAGATTAATACCTGACATTGAGATGATATGACAGATATTAACATAGTTAGGACTTCAGAGCTCTTCTAATCAAACTGCTGTTATTCTACAGCTGAGAAAATAGAGGTCTGAAAAGGTTAAGTGAGTTGTTGAAAACCAGGGGTAGGTGATGACATTTCTGGGTGGGTCCTGAGTTTTAGTATTGAATTCTATAATTTGAAACTAATGTGGCAAATTTGAGAGCACCTAGAGGACACTTAAAAATCAATATCAAGCTGATAATAAATACTGAAAGAATTTGAAATAATTTAAAAGCAAAGATAAGGGATGATTTAATTAATCAGCAATATTGTTCTCTTGCCACTGAAGGCAAATGGAGACAAACAGGCTCAAACACCAAGAAAAGCAGATTGAGGTTTGTTTTCCAGCTGGAAAGACTGACAGTGGGATTGTTTGAGAATTGTCATGGGAAATTTGAAGAGGAATGAACTCAAAACCAAACGAAAACAAAACCCACACAAATCCACTTATTAGTATGGTCTTACCTGGAAATTTCAAATTTTTTTCAGATCCACTTCTTTGCATACTTCTTGACTCAGGCCACATCAGTACTTTCCTCTCAGAATGCAACTTTAAATTTATTTTACAACGTGAGATTTCCAACCATTGCAGTCACTATCTTTGAATCCTTGAATCTGTGGCTCCTCAGTGCCTGGTTAAAACAGGACATGATGTAAATGGTGGCTTTCGAATCTCCGGTCTTCAGATTATAGCATAATATTCATACATCAGTCTTCCTCTAGATAAATCAAAGTTTTGTGTCTCCAGTAGGATCCTTGATGGCTTCCATGACTGAGGGCAAAGGGAGGAATTCAATATTCCTGTCTACTGTATTGATCCATCCTCTCCGGGTTCTGGCATGGCTTTGACTCACTGATGGATTTTGTAAGCTGTGAATAGTGTCATGTCTCAATTGATTTGAATACTTCTTGTTGAGTAGGTTCTGTGACTGACTTTATTTACTGGATGCTCTGACAAAATCATATTGCCTGCGTGTTACTTGTATATAACTATATGCTCTTTTCTATGGATCTCTTAGTCTGTAGCCTTCCCTTTTTATAAATACAAGCAATTATAAGCTCATACGTTTCTATTTTATTTTATTTTATTTTATTTTATAATACAATCTAACCTCTTTTCTCCCATAGGCTTTTATAAGTTATCTAAAAACAAAACAACTAAAAAAAAAAAAAACAAAATAAATAATTAAGCCTTGTTTGTTAGTGGCTATACATATAAGTGGCTCTCCTTGGCTTGGAAAGGAAGACGGTTGACAATCAGAAAGTTCTTAAACCTTCCTCTTCCTATTGCATTCAGTGAGAATTTCTTAACACCAACTCATGTTTAAAATTTTAAGGCAGTGGCTCTAGGGACTTCAAAGACAATTATGGGTATTAGTCCTCTTTGTAGTTGTCAAACAGGGTAGCCACTGCCCGTGTTAAGCATTAATTAAGAAAGAAGTGGACATGATGGATTTATATGGGCCAGTTCAAATACCAAGCATCTAAGCTTTCTAGCTGGTGTGTCTGGTGGAAAAGTTAGAGAAATTCTTCATTACTTAATTCTGCTTATACTTTGTAGGGTGTTAGTGTTGGGTTTCTCTTTAAGATGATAACTAATCAAGAGTTATACAGACCCCCAGTGGATAATTATGAAACATATCAATACAGATCTATGTATAGCCCAAAATATTTACCTTCAGTGTTGTCATTTATTAGCCATAAGATTTGGGAGAAATAGCTAACTTTCAGAGCCTCGGTTTTCTTACCACTTAAAATGGGACAAATAATACTTACCTTGTAGTATAGTGTGACAATAAAATTAAACAAAATGAGATAATGTATGTAAAGAACCTAACGTGGTACCTGGCTAAGGGGCTTACAAAAAGTACAGTATTTCTTTATTTATTTGTATAGCACTGAAAAGTTTTCTCACATGCTATATTATCCCATTGCATCCCTTCTCACATATTATGCCATTCCCTTTCAAATGAAACTATGAAGAGGTCAGAAAAGATGATAGCACCTTTCTCATATATGAGAAAACTCTTTTAGAGAATGATTAGTCCACATGGCTATTTTTCCTTAGATTTTCTGATTGCTAGACCCCCAGAAGCATTAGCCTTTTCCCCACTTTATTTAGACTTCTAACTTCCCCCTTCACTCATTTAAGGTTCAGGCCAGGGCTTTAATGGAATTCTGATGCCTTTAAGTCCGTATGCAAATGAAATAACAGATATTTAAAAGGGTTTGGAAAATAATTTAAAATGCTAAACAAACACAAAATTGAATGTTTCTTTTAATTATTTTGAGTTATAACATTTATTCTCTTAACAGTCATGTTTTCTTTACTACCTGGTAAGTTAGAAACATCTAGAAAATAATCAGTTCCAAAAAAGAAAACAAAAACTTCCTACAGCCATTTTTTGTTCTAGTTGCTGTATAACTCTTGTTCAAATACTTTCTTACTAGCAAATTCTGAATTGCTACTAAGGCTTTTGTTGAAGAATTCCTGAGAATTAGAGTTACCTATTTTTTGTCAGAGGAACTAATTTTATTAACATGTGGTAATTAAACCAACACTTTAGGAATTATGAGCAAATAACAAGGCTTTGCTGGATTATCTGTTTTCTTTAAGTTCACTGAAAGAAAACATTCCCAATAATTATTAACACTTGTAGAAAATCTTGTGAAAAAGTGGTGGAAAGTACTCTGCTCTTCTACCATACCTGGGATTTAAAAAAGAAAGTTGGTCCACATTATGCAGTATGGTGCATGTTCACTCTATCTTAACATACTTCCTTCAGTGTAAAGAACTTGGGCAGGTGTTATTAATAAAAAAAAATAATAAATAACCCCTTCTATTTTAAATAGGGATGCTATTCTGCCAGCTTTGAAGCTCACACATACTCTCTAACTTACCCCAGCTTTCGCTCATCTGGTCTTTCAGTGGCTCCTTTCATGTGGTCAGCCCACGAGCCATGCGTACTGCCGCTCAATCACGCCACTGTACGTCGCCATCATGGGGGTGGTTTTCATGATTTGCATTTCCTGTACTGTTTGAGCTTCAATGAGCTCTAAGTGCCACGTATGAGGAAACCACTGCCAAATAATTCAATGATTTAATGATTTTAGTCAAACCAGATGAGTTTGTGCTGGAGTCAGGCTACCAAGTCAGGGGTGGGGGGTGGTGGGGGGGAGATGTTGTCAGGATATCCTATTAAAAAAAGATTCTTCACAGTGTCCATACATGCGAAATGTGAATTTCTTAACAAATCGGGTCGTGCAAGAGAAGAAGGTTACTTCTGGGAGGAGAGCACTGAAGTGCTCTGATGAATAACCATATATATGTTACTCTTAGAAAATTCAGTCTTTTAAATTTGAGTTACATCATGCTGCCAGTGTAGTTATTGTGACAATAATAGATTTTGATGGCATTAATTTTCTAACCATACAGAGTTAAATTTAGTCAAAATTAAATAATTAAGTACATTGATTACGTGCCTCCTTGTCCTGTAAAAGAAAGCTTGTATTTTATTAAAACGTGGTTGATAGAAGCTGTCGGACAACTACCACAGAATTGGCATAGTAGTGGGCCAATGAATAGTTACTAAAGTGGGGAAGAAAAAAAATATGTACCAGATACTAGTCTTCATGAAAAACATAGACAGATGGGGAGACAGACCTATATGATGCCACAAATAGATGAATATCTTGTAAGGATTTCAAACAAATGTTGAAAGATCCAGTAAAATTTTAAAAGTTGGTTTAAAAGTATATCTTGTGCTTATAAATAGTGTATTTATTTCTGCTCACCTGAAACCCAACCTGTAAATTGTTCATGAAATATTTTATCAATATTAAGCAAAAAGAATGTAGACTGAATCTATATATAACCACAGAGATATTAAAATGAATCTCGTTAATAACATTGACTTTAATTTTTCTTAGAATTCTTACACTCAGATATGGTGTTATAATGCCTACAAGAGAAACTTCAGCAGAAATCCTGTTAACCGTTAATTAATAACAGCCTCAAAGATTTCCTATTCTTGTTACAGATAATTGAAGAATATTTATTCTCTTTTCCCATGTAATGTATACTTCCTGAAAATGCACCTGATAACGTGCTGTGGCTGCTATTCAATGGTTTTTAGTTTAGTACCAGTTCACTCGATTATATCCTACCAGCTAATCAAGTGTCTTGCATGCATGCCCTACAGCAGTTTTAAGATATTCTAAAGAGGAAGCTTCAAAGCCACAGGTACTTACCGAGGAAATTATTGTGTAATTATTTATATTAAGAAAAGGTAGGCAACTCATGTGGATGAAAAAATAACATATTATTATATCTAAAGCCACTAAAGTGGCTTTGCATGTTACATGTATTACGCAACCATTTAAGCCTGAGAACATTCTTCATGTGCTGAGGACTGGAGTGTTGAAGGCCAACCTTTACTTCCTTTTTAATTTTCTTTTATACTTTCTTTGCTGATTTCTACTTTTAACGTTAGTCTTACTTTGATATATGAATTAATCCTGATTTAATGCACAGTTTGGCACTATTGGACTGTTACTAGAATATCTGCATTGGAAAATCTTGAACCAGGAAGCACTTTTTTCAAAGTGTCTGAATTGAAGGAAGGAAGATTTGTCCTCCAGAGCTCTTTCAAGTATTCAACGTGATATGCTCACAGATAATATTGGAATGTTGCATTTTAGGTAATGTCATAGCTGTTATATAGATTATTAAAATTATTATCGCGTATTAGGTAAATTAGCTTTGAGAACATTAAACTTATTAATGGAGATTTTAGCTTTATGTTAATACATTTGAATAACGAATAATACTGTACCAACTTTTCTTTCAACATTCTTCTTGATTACTTAGTTCCTAAGAAACTATTTTTTGAATATAAAAATAAATTGTATTTTTAGATGCTTAATCCCATGGGGGAAAGGAACACATTTTGCATTAGTTGTCTTTAATTTATTAAACAATTCCGTAATGCACTCTGTGCATAGATCACGAAAACCACTGGCACACATTTTTCTGACCTCACAACATAAGCTGCACTCTTGTGGCAATCCCAGCAAATGTGTTTATAAAGATTCCAGAAATAATAGTCTTCTGACTAAATAAGAAACAGAAGCTAAAGCTAAGAGCCAAACAGATACCTATCGGTTTCCTTGAGTTTAATCTGATTAAAAACATGGCTTTCAAAAACATTAAATACAATGTCATGTCAGAGAGGCAGTATATGATAAATATAGTTCATGACAGGAAATCGTTATTAAATCAGCATTACTAGTGAATCTGTTATGGAAATTTCCCTGTAAGTTAGTTAGGGCTCCCCCATTTTTCACCTCCAGTGCATCACTGTACTTTTCTGCTTTACTGTTAAGTATATCATTTTCCGTTGACTGAAAGGCAGTTTTCCTACTTTTAAATAACACACGTCTTTATTGTTATCGCTAATCAGACATGAACTGGCTCTTCACTTCAACCAGAAAAACGAATATACAGAGTAGAAGAGAATCTGTGCTGGTCATTGACCATCATGACCTAAATACAACAAACGTAAAGGCAGCAACTTCATGGCTCTTAAAGAGGGCAAGCAGTTGTTTTGAATGAAACACAGCAACTTGGTTGAATCTCAGATTACTGATAGCCATCTAAATGTAAAAATAGCAATTACTTCACATAAAAACGATGAGGACTTTATCCAGATCACATCATCTTTCCTCTTTGCTTTGAAGAAATATAGGTACAACATTAGTCAGTATAACCCATGTATTTGTAGCTAAACTCAGAGTGTTCTGATTTTTTAACAGTTCAGAAAACATTTTTTAAAAAGAAATATTTTTACAACGCAACAGGATTATTTGGCTGACTTACATTAATGAAACATTTTGGCACATGCTAAAGATTTCATCGAGCTATTACAACCACCCCCAAAAAATCTTGGTTTCCATTTAAAATGTCACCAATGTGGAAAAAATACCATCAATCAAATTGCATATCTTCTAACTAAAGAGAAAAAAAAAAGTAAAATAAAAAGGAAACAAACAGTGAGCTTCCAATGCATTTTTGGCTTCCCTTAAGGAATTCTGTCTTAGATATGGTCAGTTATCTGTGGCCTTAAGATTATCTTTTTTTTCTCTTTGTTCCATTGTATGTTTTCATCTTCACAGGAATAAATCCAGTGAGTAATATTCCTAACTTTATGCTGCTTTAGTCAGACACTGGGAATGCTTCAGTTTTTGTGAATGAGAACGGTAAGAGAAATTATTTTTCTGGAGAAACACAGGGGCCCCACTTTATAATAAACAACTACAAAATTGCATATCATTCTTTCCTTTCCCTCTTTAAAATTATTCTTAAGGCCTTAGTGGGAACAAAGACCCCCTTCATACTAAATCCTTCTTAGGAGTTTAATCCAGGAAGAAACCTGTGTGCAAGTGGGACCCTTATCTGTTAAAATTTAGCCTCTTTCCAAGCAATACATGTAGAAAACCAAGTGGCTATTGCCTAACTGTGCTCTCTGAGTTCTGTTGGGGACTCTTATCTAATGAATCTTAGCCCTTTCTCCAGTCTCTCTTTGCATCAGGACTATTTCACTTTTGAGTCAGGACTAGAGTCCTAGCCCCCTACCATGAAGATGGTTCGAACTATCTCCTTCTGTGCTCATACATGTTTGGAGTAAAGGGATGGCTCACTTCTCTGCTATTACTTACCTTTAGGAACGTTCAGCTTAATTGCATCACGCACCTGCTGTGGAAAGGATATATAAACCACAGTAGAAGATTGAGATTAAACATAACAATATTTGGACGTTTGGCATGGAATGTACTAGAATGTATGCAACTCTATAATAAAATCACAAGTGTATGATAATATAGCTCTTTCACAGAGAAACTACCCTAATATCTTCTTGAAGTTCTTCGGTGACAGCTTATTTATAGGCGATGCCAGAGATCACTATAATAGTAACATACCAGCCTCCTGTAACCATTCTGTGTAATAACAACGCCTAAGTAAAGTGGCAGTGAATATTCTCAAAACAGTTGAGTAAGCAAGGCATAATTATATTCATCTAACATATATGGAAATGCACTGGTAGAGATTAAATTATTTGTGCAAAGATAGGCCACTTTTAAGTGGCAGGCAGAAGAAAAACCAGGTTTTCTGGCTTATGCTCTTTCTGCTCTGCTGTCAACAAGGAAATATACTGTACTACCTGAATATGAGAGAATTGTTTCACTTAGAAGTCACACTAGTACTCTAGCTGTCAAAGTGACCTTAATCTAGGAGGCTTTTAGCTCAGGCACTCTGGATGGTAGAGGGTAATCTGAAAGACTGTAAGTATTTCTATTTTTCTAATTCACTTACCCAAAATGTCAGCTTTGATGACTTAAGTAATCAGGGAAGCTTTGTGGGGAGATAACGTGTTCCTCTGACTTCTTCCTCTTTTTGACTGAGCAGCCAGAGGTTACTAATTAGGGATCGGGGAGAGAGATGAATGGAATACTAACCTTCTGGTGACCCAAGTCGTCCCTGAAAGTGTGGCAAAATTGGATCCAAATTCCTGATCAGAAGCTCCTTGTTGATTCTTTTTCTTTTGCCTTCCATGAGCTCCTCTCCAACCACCCCATTTTAGTCTCTACATTTCTCAGAGGAACATCTTAGAATTTCAGGTACCTTTCCTTTTCTGGTTTCTGTTGTAACTAGTTCCTAGCCTATACCACAGGCTGACTGGTGAGTAGATGTTGCAAACTGAATGGAGCCCAACAGGATAAAAGAGTGTGAGATACCTCAGGAAAGCCTGTCCTTGTCAAGTGAAGGCAGAGAGGCTTCTGTCTGCAGACAACTGAAGTACAGAGCGAGGCACTGAACACAGATTTACAAATAAAAATAATAGTCTTCCAGGGATAGAATATGAAGCAACATGCTGCAGAATTTCAACCTGCATATGCTTGGATAGGGGATAGACGGTGATTGTCATCAAAGCAGGAAGAGTGTATCCTCTGGAAACAATGATCATGGAGACGTGCTCTTTACCTGAGTAACGGTAGATGACATTTTTATAGTGCCTCACAATGTAATTATGTCTACATGATTTCATTTTTTCCTCATGGCAAACCCTAAAGAGTAAGTTGGCTTGAAAAATCTCCTTTTATACATCAGGTACAAAAAAGTGTGCTGTGCTGAAGTTAACCCATGAGGAAATTTTAGAGTCAAGACTTGAACCCAAGATCTCTAATGTAGCAAATAATTTCTCCCCTCATTATACCAATGCCTTTGATTCTCAAACAGGATGCATTTCTGTTCTTCCCTCCTCCCCTCTCGGTCTCACAAAAATAAATGCCAGGCACTATACAAGCACTGGGTAAACTGAGGTGAACAGAAGAGCTGTATTCCCTACCTTTGTGGAGCTTAGTCTGCACTTTTTTTTTTTTTTAAAGATTTTATTTATTTATTCGACAGAGACAGAGACAGCCAGCGAGAGAGGGAACACAAGCAGGGGGAGTGGGAGAGGAAGAAGCAGGCTCATAGCGGAGGAGCCTGATGTGGGGCTCGATCCCATAACGCCGGGATCATGCCCTGAGCCGAAGGCAGACGCTTAACCGCTGTGCCACCCAGGCGCCCCCAGTCTGCACTTGTTAAGCCTGGTGACTGGTTTGGCAGTCACCAGCCACATGTGGCTATTGAGCCTGTGAAATGTGGCTGTTCTGAATTGAGATAAGCTAAAACTATAAACTACACACTGAATTAAAAATGTTTGAATAAATAATGCAATTTTATCATAATTTTTTCATTGATTATATGCTGATAATATTTTAGATGTATCGAATTAAATAAAATGTATTATTAAAACTGATTTCGTCCACATTATTTTCCTTTTTTAAATGGCTACTAGAAAATTTTAATTTATATATATCGCTTGCATCTGTGGCTCACTTATTTCCATTGGATAGCAAGCTGTGACCTAAGGGGAAGTGATTTTGTAGGGTTCATTCAGCAGTTTATAGTACTTCTGTGGTTACATTTTTTACACTGAAACATTTGGGTCATTTGAAATTTGTCCTGGTGCATGCTGGTCTGGATCCCAGTTTACTTTTTCTCCAGATGCCTGCGAAGCTGACTCAACACCATTTATTAGTTTCTTCATCTTTGTTTTGAGAGGCTGCCTTTATCATATGTTAACTCCTTGTGTGTATTCTATTTCTGGATCTGCTCTTCTTTTTCATTGGTCTGTGTCTATGTCTAAATCAATGTTATACCTGGTATTTTTGAGATTTTAAAGTATTTTATAATGTCTGGTGAGGTTAATCTCCATCTCTACCTCCAGCTGATCATCCTTTCCCCCCAGCCCCCACCTCCAACAGAATTTTCTTGGCTATTGTTTTCTCATTGTCTTTAGCTATGAAAATTAGGATCCGTTTTTCCAGTTTAAAATAAGCAAAAACAACCCTTTTCAAATTGTGATCAAGGTAAATAAACTCAAAGAGAATTGATGTCTGTTTATGTTAACTCTTTGTATCCAAAGTAGTGGTACAGTTTTTCACTTTTTCAGGTCATCTTTGGGATTTTTTTAGTAATACTTAAACATTTTCTTCATAGAGGTCTTACCCATATCTTAAATTTATTCCTAGGAACTTTACCTATGTATGTATACTACTGCTTATGCAATCTTTTCTTAAATGTCTGCTGTGTATATATATATATATATATATATATATATATATACACACACACACACATATATATACATATATGTACACACACATATATACACACGTATATATATACACACACATGTACAAATATATGCACATGTACATATATACATACATATATAGGTATAGGTATGTATGCTATATATATCATAAAATGTAATATTTTTAATGTTTTAATAATTAAAAAACATACTAATTTTGTAGTCTGTAAGCTTTATTCTCTGATTTTTTGTGATAAATAGGTTTTTGGTTGATGGTCTTGAGCTTTCTAATCTTGTCCATGAATACCAATACATTTACATCTTTCTTTCTTTTTTTAAAAATTTACTTATTTCTTTCCAGCTTTTTTTTTTTTCTTTCATTTTTTTCTCTCTTCTAGTTCTGTTGGCTGGTTCTCGGAGCACAATGCTAAATAGTAGTGGTGATAGTAAGTATTTTCTCTTGTTTCTGACTTTAATGTTTCATCTTGAGTGTGAGGCTGGCTTTCAAGTTGAACCGAACTATTTTATTATAGTGAAAAAAATGTTTTCCTATTTGAAGAATAACAATTTTTTATTGAATTAAAAATCATGAATAATTGTTAAATTTGTTAAATGCCTACTCATGATCATGTGATTGTTTTTTCTTTTTAGAGCTATTGAAATGATGAATCTTATTGATTTACTAATATTGATCATCCTTGTGCTTTGAGGAAAAAGATCACTTGTTCATGATGCTTTACTGTCTTCACATCTTGCTAAGTTCTGTTTGCTACTATTTTATTCAAGATTTTGGCATCTATTTATAAGTGAGATTACCTGTTATGTATTGGTTTTATTATACTCATTTCATAAAAGTAAAATAATTTGGAAGTTCCCCACCCCCTGTTGATAAGAGTTTAAAAAGAAATGGACTTATCTGCTCTTTAAAAATTCGGTAGAATTTCCCTGTGAAATCATGCAAGCTTAGTGCATTTTTTGGGTTGGAGTGGTGGTAGTGTTGTAGTGATGGTGGTGGATCATTTTTAGAAGGCAACTTTCTCTGTCTCAGGAAAATCTATTTTTGTTTGTTTTGATTTGTCTTTTAGATTCTCTACTTCCTCTGATAGATAGATTCTTTTTTCTACAAAATTGTATGTGTGTGTGTGTGTAGTTCTTTTGATATTTAGGAAGTTTTACTATTTTTTCTTATTGGTGACCTTCACAATTAAGCCTTTCGATGACACCCTGAGTTCACTAATTTTTTTTTTTTTTTTGAGAGAGAGAGAGCGCACTAGAGAGAGCACAAATGGAGGGAGCGGGGCAGAGGGAGAGGGAGAAGCAGACTCCCCGCTGAGTAGGGAGCCCTTTGCGGGGCTCAATCCCAGGACCCCAAAATTATGACCTGAGCCAAAGGCAGATGCTTAACCGACTGAGCCTCCCAGGCACCCTTACTAATTTTTGAGTTAGTATCTATTAGTTCTTTGTAATCAATAATGATAAAATTAATATGTTCCCACTTATCCATTGCTCTTTCTCTGTCATCTGATTTCAGGTCAACATGACTTCTTGTTTTTTACCAATACATTCTTTAAATATGCATATACTTCCATAGTTTGATTTGTAATCTTTAAATAGTATTTAAAACCACCAGCTATTATGGTTAAGGCAATAGGTGAATTTATTCTACCTTCCAAATTTCTTTTACTTTTCCTCTCTATCTTCATAGTCATAACAAAGACCTTTTATGTTCTATTTTGCCACCATAATTCCTGTGCTGGTTTTGATTTTAGTTCTATGGCTAAATGTATTTGTTAGAAGACTTCTGCTTTCAACCAATTTGAAATAAACAACTACATTTGCTTTTCTTTCTATCTGAAACAAAGAAGAAGTGGACAGAATATGTGAAACCATTCAAAATGTAACATTAACCATCAAAGGGCAGTGATCCCTGAGAGAAGGCAGTTAGATAGGGTGGGCCCTCTGATTGCCCCAGTCTTTTGCCTTGAGTTTCTAGGCCCTGATGCAAAGAGGAGGAATCCAGGGAAAGACTAGGAGACCTATGGAATTGAGGAGATGGAGGTAAAAGTCTAAATGGGGGGAAAGAAATCCAGTGTACTGGAATAAAGAAAGCTGCTGAAAGAACTCTGGAGATCTGCAGAGGGTCCCAGTTAAGCATTCATCTGAGTACAGATCAGTTCATGCATGTTAGGAAACTCTCAAGGCCAGAGAAAGTACCATCTGAGATGATTAAAAATAATGCCCATTGCTCACAAAAGGCCAGAAATAGTGCCCATTCCCACCAGCCAGGCTAGAAAACCTCATGATTCAGTCAGGGCTGTGGTCTCAACTGAGGCTCAATTGGAGAAGGATCTGCTTCCAAGCTCACATGCTTGTTGGTAGTGTTCAGTTTCTTATCAGCTATTAGACTAAGGGCTTCAGTTTCTTGTGTGCTATTGCCCAGAGGACACCCTCATTCTCTTGGTATGTGGGTCATCCTAACATGTCTGTTTATATCTTTGGAACCAGAAAGGGAGAGCCTCCTTGAAAGGCAAGATGATACAATCTTGTGTAGTATACGCAGATACATATTGCCTATGCTGTATTCTGTTGTTTAGAAGCAAGTGGTCGGTTCTGTCTACACCCAAAGGGGGAGATTACACAGGGCATGAATACAAGGAGGTGAGATCATGGGGGCCACTTTAGAGTCTGTTGTCTGTAATAGTGTTTAGGAGAATGTCTTAGAAGCAGCTGCATTTAAAAAACAAGTTACTTCAGAAGAACAAAGTTAAACCTAGCAGCACATTTCTCATTGACAACATTGCAAGGGAGAAGACAGTGGAGTGACATTTTCAAAGCAGTGAAATAAAATCTGAAACCAGCAATCTATAATTCTATATCCAGCAAAAATATCACTCAAAACAAAGGTAACAAACGTGGTCAAAATAAAACGAATAAGTCCTGGGGACATAATGTACAGCATTGTGACTATAGTTAATAATACTGTATTGTATATTTGAAAATTGCTAAGAGAGTAGATCTTAAAAGATCATAGGAAGATAAAACTGCAATTATGTAATGGATATTAACTAGATTTATTTTGGTGATTCTTTTGTAGTATGTTGAATCATTATATTATACACCAAAAACTAATCTATTTTTTAGAAAGATTTAATTTAATTTATTTATTTGAGGTAGGGAGGGGCAGAGGGAGAGGGAGAGAGAATCCCAAGCTGACTATGTGCTGAGTGCAGAGCCTGATGCGGGGCTCGATCTCATGACCCTGAGATCATGATCTGAGCTGAAATCAAGAGTCAGACGCTCAACTGACTGAGCCACCCAAGTGCCCCTATAACTAATGTATTTTTAAGAAATAAAAGGAACAAGAAGAACAAAACAAAAAATGCAGAAAAACCCAAAGGTAGAATAAAGGGTTTTACCCAAGAGAGAAAAGAAAGAGTTGAGAAGAGAAGATGCAGCAAGCAAGAAACTTAGTCATTTGGGGCACTATGTATTCTCCTACCAACCCTACTTCCATTAAAGTTTTGATTCCTCCTGGGTCAAAATCTTGAGTGAGGCGTATATATCCATTGTTCCCTCATTTCTGGGCTGATATGTGTATATATTTGTGCATCCCTGCTTTACTTTAGGTGGTGGCAATCAAGTCAAAAATATATATCTTAGTTCTTTTGCATATTTTCATGTACCACTCTATTATTTTTTAAATTATTATTATTTTTTTATTATAAAGATTTTTTTTTATTTATTTGACAGAGATAGAGACAGCCAGCGAGAGAGGGAACACAAGCAGGGGGAGTGGGAGAGGAAGAAGCAGGCTCATAGCAGAGGAGCCTGATGTGGGGCTCGATCCCACAACGCCGGGATCACGCCCTGAGCCGAAGGCAGACGCTTAACCGCTGTGCCACCCAGGCGCCCCTTAAATTATTTTTTAAAAGATTTTTTATTTTATTTTTTTTTGTGAGAGAGAGAGAGGGAGAAGAAGAGAGAGAGAGTGCACGAGTGGGGGTAGGGTAGAGGGAGAAGCAGACTCCCTGCTGAGCAGGGAGGCGATGTGGGACTCAATCCCAGGACCCTGGGATCCTGACCTGAGCCAAAGGCAGATGCTTAACCCACTGAGGCCACCCAGGCACTCCACTCTATTCTTTTATAAGACAACTTTTTAACAGGGCTTAAGAAGCCCTTTAACAAGACAATAACTTGCATGTTTTATATTTAATTGAGAATAGTATGTTAAATGTTTAAATTATAATAATTTAAATTATTTAAATAAAACAAATTAGCTTTAAGCAATTTAAATTATTTAAAATAATATTTAGCATGATTTTCAACATTCTACATACAACTGTTTTAGTTTCAAAAATATTTTTATTTTGTGATTTGGGGTCTCAGCTCTTTATGTGTGAGTAGAAAAAAAATACTACTGTGCTTTCCATCTCATAAAGTTTCTATAACATTTAATTTTATATTAGATATACTAAAATATAGTGAAAACTCTGGTGACATAATATTGTAAAGTATATTGTTTAGAATCATAATGTCATTTTTAACTTTCTGTTAAAAATAACTGTACTTCTGAGATGCCTGGGTGGCTCAGTTGGTTAAGCATCTGACTCTTGATTTTGGCTCAGGTCATGATCTCAGGGTCATGAGATCGAGGGCCGCATCAGGCTCCCTACTGGTAGTGAAGCCCATTTAGGATTCTCTCTCTCCCTCTCCTTCTGCCCGTCCCCTGCCTTTCTGTCTTAAATAAGTAAATAAATCTTAAAAAAAAAAAAAATAACCATAGTTCTGGTTTTCAAAATGCCTACTACAATGAAGATACTACCTTGTAGTACATGTTTTTATTTTAGGAAGTTGCAAGTTTTCTGCATTTGTAATCTGGTTTTTGTCCCAGTCTAATGGCTTTATTCCATAAATTATTTGGTCTCTCACTTTATTAATTTTAGTCCTGCTTCAATTTGGTGTCACCTTTATCATGGTGAATTTTAATATTGCTCTGGCAGTTTGAGTGGCTATGTTTTCTACTATCTTGATATATTATAATACAGGAAACATTTTGCTAAAAAATATTTCATTCAAATATTGAAATATCCAGCACTGTTTTAATTGACTGCTTATCAACACAAAGAAAGTTATTGACTTACTCCCTTAAAAAAATCACTTTGGTTTTTTGCATAATTGATATATAAAGATTTTTATTTGCAGTAATCAGAGTTTGGGCAGCATTATTTTGACACTAGTAGAATCGAGAAGGTTCGAGATTTTTGTTAAAAACTACAAGCCTTTTAATACTGTCATTCAGGTGAAGGTCATGAGGCAGTAGAAACAAAAGACATGTGTTTAGTCCAGACCTCTGAATATACTATGCAGTGAAAAGGTCTGGAGGTATGGAGTACAACTTGGAGTTCAGAGCAGGAGAAAAATAATTTGTTTTCATGGATGGATTGGTATCTGACTCAACCCTGGAAAATGGGGACTGGGATGGACAGAGAAGAGGATCCAGAAATAGTAATAATAGCATATAGTTGCATAGCATTTACTACCTTCCAGGTGCTGTTCTAAGTGCTCTCCATGTATTAACACATCTTATAATTGTATTAATAGTTAATAAGGTGATTATTATCTTCACTTCTGAGTTAAAAAAGCTGAGACACAAATTTGTTAAGTGATTCATTCCAAGTCTCCCATCTAGTAAATTGTGGTACAGCTATTTAAACTCAGGCTTTTTGGCCGCTTCTTAATCACTATGCTCTTCTGCCTCTAATTAATGTGATATAGTCTGTGGAAACAGTAGAATAGGAGAAGTTAAGAAGGTTAAAATCACAGAAGCTTTTGAAAGGGAAGCAGAGGCATTCATATGTTATCGATGTGAGTATAAACCAGTTCAGTCTTTTTAGAAAATAATTTGCTGGTACAATATTGGATCAAGAATTTCAGTAATCGCGCTAAATATTTGTCCTAAGGAATTTGGGAGGCAGTTATCTATGGGCCACACATTTTGGTATGTCTTGCAAGCAGGCGTTAAATGCCTTATTATTCTGGACTATTTTTTCAAGGAGGTTTGCATAGCACAGCAGCGTTGGCATATAGACATAATATCTCTCCTCTGATCAAATGGCTGGTCTATTTATTGTCCAGTATAATAATGTCTCCCTTTGGAGCAAAGTTTGACAAGTTTGCTTGCAGCTCATTATGGAAGGTTGGGTTTCTTAAGCTCAGGGTTCCTTAGCTGTGATACAGAGTCACTCCCTGTGCATCATCCATCTGGGCCTCTCAGCATTACTCAGGTGGGCCTTAGGGACCAAGGAGGACTGATGTGAAATGAAGCTCATGCTGCTTACTGTGTCCTAAGCAGTAAGTCCTTTGTCTGCCCAGGAGTGTCATGTCTGCTGCCAGCATCTGGTAAACTGTGGCAGGCTAACTTGTTAACTTCCAGGGAGGGCAAAATCTTAGACCCTTTACCATTCTTGACAAAGGGATCATCATTAGAATTATCAACAAAGCATTATGTATAATCACTGGAAAGAAATCCAACTATCCAATAATAAGGGAATAGTGTAGTAAATCAAAAGACATTTATATAGTGGAATATTAATTCCATAGCCCTTAAATATCATGGTTTTAAAGATTTAAAGACTTGGGAATAAACTCATGAAAATATTATTTTAAAATTACACTATGGAAATGATACATATAGTAAGATCTCAATTTTGCAAAATGTGTTTGTATGTTTAGAAGAAAACTGAGATAAAATATCCAAAATGTAAAATATTGTTACATATAGGTTGTAGAATTATAAGTGATGTTATTCTTTCCTTTTTCTATTTCTGTATCTTTCAAGTTATTCTATAATGAAAATACATTACTTTTATCATGAAGAAAAATACATGCTATGATTGAAGTCAAACATTTGACATGATAGAATAGGCAGAATAGATACTGTATATTTTCTTGAGAGGACAGTAATATGAGGATATGTTTAAAACCCAAGCAATCAAAGAAGATCTGGTTTTCATTAAAATGCACATATACAACATAACTGAAAACCATTAAAATGAAAGCAAAAATAAAATTCCAAGTTATAACAGAGGGATAGAGGAAACATGGCTATTTTAGAAATTCTAATTTCAGGAAACTTAATCCATTTGAACAAAATCTAAGCTCATCAAAGCCTCTTGTTGTCTAATAAAAAGGAATTAAGTCAGTTAATCATAAGAAACAATGTTTGCATACCGAAGTACTGCAAGATGAAATGATTGTATGTCTGACATTTGCTTTAAAATATTCCAGCAAAAAATAAATAATTAAAAATAAAGTGGGAGGAATAGTTGAACTAACCCCAGCAAAATATTGATAGCTGTTGAAGTTGTGTGTTGGTTACATGGGACTTATTCTGTCGATTTTGTGTATGCTTGAGAATTTTCATGAGAAAAAAATCAACAAAATATCACCGATTTATATAGTTTTAAAACAATATCTCTCATCCTTGGCTGCACATTAAAATCGCTTTGGAACTTTAAAAAGTACTGATGCTTGAATCTCACCGCCTCTGATTCTAATTGACTTGGTTTTAGGTGTGGCTTAGGCATCAGGATTTTTAAAATCTCTGAGGTGATTCTAATGTGTAGCTAAGTGGACTGCGTTAGGTAGATCTTTATTTTAAGGAGCATTGACTATAATAATGGACATTTTTTGTCGCAATTCCTAAAAAAATGTGGCTATGTTTTCTGTTACGTTAATTCACAGAGCATCTCTCACTAAAAAGCAAGAATAAGCTAATTATTTTTCTTATGCAGGTAGTTCTACTGAGTACCGGAATAAAATGGTGTAGGGACATACCTTAATGATTTTCTCACTTGATAAGATGATAAAGTTTCAGTGATTCTAAAGAATGAATAACTAACATATCCCTTTCAAATATTAGTTGAGTAAGAAGAGTGTTAACTGATGTAGAGAGGGTAGTTTAAAACATTAGCATTTTACAATTTTCTTAAAGTAAGTCTTGTTCATTTTAGAAAACTGAGAAGAATAGTTAGAGATATAGAAGAAAATGATGAGCCGTAGCTCCGTTATCCATGGTAAATACTGATAATGTTTTATGCATTTGATTTCAAATTTATTTTAACTTTCTGTGGAAAAATTTGAAACATAAATGTAGGGATAGTAGTATCGTAAAGCTCTGGTTTCCCATCACTCATCTTCAGTAATTATCAACTCATGATCAATCTTATATATCTGTGATTCTCTTCCACTTTATCCTCCCCCTCACTGGATTATTTTGAAGCAAATCTTGTGTATCATTATTTCATCTATAAATATTTTAGTTTGTATTAGGGCAAATAATCTTCAGGTCATTAACATGTATCTGAGGTATTGGTATTCTATGTTGACTGAAAGAAGATCCATATGCTACAGTTCCTAATTCTGTAGTTGCCAAAGATGGTGTTGTGTTATAAAAGTAAAAATCTGGCTTATATCCTTGAGCTGCAGAAGGATCTGCTGGCAGGACCGAGACTTTTCTCGGAAAGTAACTCCATCAGTTTAAATGATGAAATAAGTAGTAGACTGAAATCCAAGAAACCCAGAGCTCTACCCATTAACCAGGCTTTAATTTGGAGGATTTTGAGGATTAGAGTTACCTAATATTTTGCTTTATAATAACCTAAATTGGTCTCTTGTTCTCATTTTCTTTAGAGCCAGGTAGTTTCCCAAAGGGTGTGGCAGATTAATTAGTCAAAGTGTATTTTGGTAAGATTAACATGGAGGCAATATGTTAGAAAGGAGTTGAAGACGGGAAAATCATCTAAGAAGTTACTCAATTTTTTGTGGCCTGAGCTGATGAAAACCCAGTGTTGAAGAGGCAAAACTTAGCATATTATTTATAGTAGAAATTAGCAAAGCTTGGCGATACTTTGTTATAGGAGTTAAGAGAAGGGAATAATCAAATATGCCTTCATCCTGACCCTGGGGATCTAGCATAATACCATGCTCTTGGCAGAAAGAGTGAAGTGAGACGAGCAAGGAATGATGGGGGAAGAAAGGGATGGATTAGTCCATGTTAGTGTACCAAGTTTAAAGTAATAGCATGGCCTCCAAGAAGGTATATTTTGTGGGCTGCTGAAAGTGGAGGACTGGAGTTCAGGTGATATATGAAAGCTGGAGATCTGTCTCTGAAGATTACTCATGAAACTATAAGGCTGATTGAATTTTTACAGGGAATATTTGCTTAAGGGGGAGAGCATGTGACTAAAGACAAGTCCTTTCATAATATTAATTATGAACAGGCAGGAATTGAGGACATGAAGGTCAGCAAATAAGAAAAAAATCTTGCCTCCAAGATTTTTGTTGATTAGTTGAAGACAGATAATTTAAAAAGTTATATTCTAGTTGGGTAAGTGTAAAGATACAGGAACACTCAAGAGGAATACATAATCTAACTTGGGTGTTAGTAGAAAGATCTAGGAAGCCTTCTTGAAGGGGAATGAAAATTGCTTCTTAAACGATACAAAAGAATTAGTGGGTTGCTTTGAGGAAGGGAGCATGAGACAGTGGCATACTGTGCCAAATGGGCAGCAATAACCAGAGACATGGAGGTCAAAGGAAGCCTGGTTCATGTAAGTAGTCATCATCATTTCATTATACTTGAAATAGATCAGGGCAGAAAATGAGCTTGTAGATCTGGGTGGAGACCAGATTGAAGGGACTTGCGATTTATACAGGGGAGTGAACTGGCTGGATTTGCTTCTCAACACAGGACTTCTGCAGCTCACTGTAGGATGAACTTGTTGGGAAGGCAGGCTTGGGAATAGGAAGTTAGTTATGTGGATTTTGTAGTAGACTAGTCTTCACTAAGTGAGTGGGAATAAGGATGAACGTGAAGGGACAGATTTGAGAAATATTCAGGAAATAAAATCGACAGGATTCATTAAGTTATTTATGGAAATTTAGGGACAGTGCGTCAGTGGGAGTTTCTGGTTTGGTGGATGGTTCTGCCTTTAGCTGCAATAATAAATACAGCAAAAGAGCATGTATATTGGATTAGATGATTAATTCCATTTTGGACCTTTTGAATTTAAGGTGCCAGTGGGCTATCCACACGAAGATTTCCAACAGACAGTTGAATATCTGAAGGTTGAGTGATTAGTCTAGGTTTGAAACCCAAATCTGGGAGCCATTCCCATAACAGGTAGTCCTGAAATTCTAAGAGTAGGTATTCTCTTTAGTATCAGCCTATGTTCATAATCAATATGAACGTGCTAAGTGTATACTGAGCAAACTACCACAGACCAAAATGTGAAATGAACTCTATTTAACCTGTTTAATTTGCTTAATTCTGATCTGACCTGAACCATGCTTTAAGAACTGAAGTATGAACCCAATCAGAATCTTTTAAAAATGTTATCTACCCCCCCAAATTAATCTTAGCACCAACGTAGCATATAAAATATCATTTGAACTGAATTGGTAGACCATTAACTTGGAGTTCTGAGAACTGGGTGGCTGGTGTACACAGGACACTGTATTCATTGCAAAAGACTTCAAAGGCAGTCCATATAATGATTTTGGCAATAAAAAGAATGTAATTTTTCCTCTCCCAGCTCAAGCTCAAGTTATCCAGGGAGAAAAATTATTCCCAGATGAACTTACAATTGCCAGCAATCCAAAATTTAACCAAATTGGATTCTCACACACTGTGTTTGGAAGGAAGACTGACAAAATGTTCTTTCACTAGATTCTAGGAAGCCTAGGGCTTACTTAACTGCAGTGGCCCTGGAAAATGATTACTGCCAAAGATCAAGAGTAATTAAGTCTAATGCTGTTCATTTGTGAGAGTTTTCCAATAATAATTTTGGTAAGTGACATCTTATATGATGAAAACAAAAATAAGAGAGTATGAACTGTAGAATGATGAATAAGGAAACCAAGATTGCAGTATTTTGAACTTCGATTCATCATTTAGTTGGAATTTCATTCCAAAAACAGAGTTGATCAATAATCATGGCAAATAGTCTCCATTGCTTTCATAGTGCTTACAGTGTATGAAGTGTTAGTCTAAATACTTCATATACCCTAACACCACCATATTCAAAGAGTAGTTATTAACCGTATTTATCATGCAGGGAAACTGAGGCAAACAGAGGGTAAGTAAATTTGCCCAAGATCACATAGCTAGTAGTTGGTGGAGCAGGTAGTGTGCCCACTGATTCTATGGTAGACCCAGGTGCTGTGCCCTTAGATTCTGTGGTAGGTGCTGGTGGTGTGCCCTCCGATTCCGTGGTAGCCCTGGGTAGTCTGCCTTACAAGTCAGTGGTACACTCAGGTGGTCTGCCTTCAGAATCCATGTTCTCAATCACAATTCCAGTTTAAATGTTAGTGAATACAACTGGTAAACAGGTTATCTCTGTATTGTGGTGTTTTGTAAAATATGGAGATGACATGATTCTTGCCCCTTAAAAACATGCAGTCTCTAGCACTATTTCCTAAATAATTTGCATTGCAGGGGCTCCTGAGTGGCTTAGTCGGTTAAGTGTCTGCCTTCGGCTCAGGTCGTGATCCCAGAGTCCCTGGATCTAGCCCCGAGTCAGGCTTCCTGCTCAGTGGAGAACCTGCTCCCTCTCCCTCTGCTGCTCCCCCTGCTTGTGATCTCTCGCTCTCTGTCTGTCAAATAAGTAAATAAAATCTTAAAAAAAATAATTTGCATTGCAACACACTACAAAGATTCTTTTGATTTAATTTTCCCTACTGCTGTATGAAGGTGGTATTAGCACGTGTTTCTTATATCTAAAAATGAAGAAAATTTTTTAAAATGAAAAAATTTAAATTGTTTCTTTAAGGTAACTTTACCTTATAGTGATATACAAATTATGTGTAGGGATTACTAATTTTTGGAGATTTTGTAAGGATGTCAATGTGCAACAGCATATGTAAATACTTTGCTCTTTACCCAAGAAATGTACTGTAAGCAGAAATTATTTTAATCAAATAATTCAAAAGGTAGCAGGTGTGGCTGCTATTTAAAGTTTTCTTATGAAATACTTTCACTTTTTAATTATAAAGATAATATAGAATCACATGATAGAACGTTTGGAGATAAAGTATGAAAATCCATAAACCCAGCAGCTATTTACCTTAGAGTCTTACTTCATTATACTCTTCTCCTGTGTACCTAGTCTTACATTATTGTGGTAATAGTATACTTACAATTTTGTACTTTAAGAAGTTTTAGTTTTATTCTTAATGTTATTGAAGATCCTTGTTTTTGTAAAAATGAAGAGTAGTCAGTTGTCTTTCAGTTAAATCCATATTTTCATATTCTGAGTTTGCTTTGTAGTTTTTACCAAGTTCATATATTATAATTAGAAACATTGTTGTGTTCTCTTTTCTATGGTGTTCTTCACCCATATGTCCATTCAAGCCTGGGCTTTCCTCAGCTAGGCACAGTCAGGTCCGCGGATGCCCCCTGCCTGCGGGCTCCGTCTTGCGCAGTACCTGAGCCATTTTCACCTGGGTCGCGGATACATCCTTAGCTTCAGATCCACTGATTAATGGGACTTGGAATTAGCTTTATCCATCCCACATATTGGATTCATGTGCACAGCTGTTTAGACTCCTGCTGTCAGTTGACCTTCCACCCCTCAGGTCCCTCTATTGCCAGTGGCCATAAGATCAGCCCCAGACCCTCACTTTCCTGCTTTCCCATCATCTCTCCTCTTTCTTTAATTGCCAGTTTTAGCTGACATGGCCAGGTTTCCTCTCCTTAGTTTCCCCCTTCCCCTGGATGACTCCCCTTCATCCTGTAGGCCCCTTCTGGGCCTTTGTTACCCCTTTCTTAGTTCTTGCCAGTTTTATCCCTTGCATATTCCTAGTTGGACTTTGGCATCTGACACCTGTACAAGATTTTGCAGGGTCACATCCTGACTTCTGAATGGGACTTCTTGGAATCCTTACTCTTCTTTATTCATTGCATTCAACCCATGTCTTGCCCAAGTTATGCCCTTTGGACTTAGTTCCTTTGACTGGCTCATTGTCTTTGATGGTGGGTGCTGTAGGGGCTCTGCTCCTTTGGTGGCTACTCTGTTCTGGGACCAGGCCTCTACCCGTCTCTATTCTCTTTCCCTGTGGCTTTTTTTGCAGAAACCTGAGACTACCCAGGACATTGTCAGCATGGTTTTTCCCAAAGACCAATTACCAATTACAAGAGAGTAAAAGGAAAATTGTAATGCATGTGGTTACTTTTTAAAACATTTATTCACTGATTTTTGTTAAATTTTTAAAATCCTTTTTACAACTGAACTATGTATCACTTGAAGCAAAAGGAACGCCTGTCAGTGTCACGTCCAGACGTCTTTGTACTGTGTAGGCTGTAGATGCAGTGCGTGTTGTGTCTAGTTTAACATGACTGTAACACAGGAAATAAAAGAGTCCATCAATACAGACTAAATTAAAATTGGAGTTGCATAAATAGAATCTATGGTGAGCTGTTTTTGAGTTGCCTCATTTATTCTACTTATTGATGAATTTTCATAACTTACTCCTTGAATAAATTATCCAAGAATCAGCCTGTGATTTTCTTTACATATTACTTCATATTTGTATAAAGGTACTGCCATAATAAAATCTTATAATGATTACTGTTTTTACTACTTGGTTGGGCTGGATGTTTTTTATAATGATTACTGTTTTTACTATCCAATTGGACTGAATTTTTAATTTACAATTTATATAAAAATGGAACAACAGTATGAGTCTGCTGTTAAAAGGGGCTCAATAATTCTTTCATTTCTTCAACTCGAGGATCATTCAGATCCTTTCCTTCCTTGTCATACATGTTATCGGTAACATGATTAGAATATACAACTGCTTTCCTCTAAGATATCAAATTTGGGCATTCACTTCTTTAATTTCAACCTCCTGACATTATGCCATTCTTATTCTCACTGACTGTATGTGCAATCATGTGGCATGGCCAGTTACAAGATGCAGCAAGTAGAGAGATTCTGTGACAGTTATTGGAACGAGAAAACTGCAGGCAGTTGACTCAATTAAATGTGCCATTTCCATGGTATACAGTTGAGATGTCCAAGTGATCTGATGATGTGGGTCATAATTGAAGAAAGTTATTGGCCATGGAGAAATCCGTGGAAGAACTAATGAAAGATCCCAGCTACTGGAAGAACGTGGCAATGGAAAGTCTAGTTAAAAATCAAGTCTAGGCAGGCTAGTAGTTGATTTTAATTTAATTTGTTCAGACTGACTGTTACCTATCACTTCTTCCACACCAACCTCAGAGGTCCCAAATTATATCACTCTTATGACCAATTTAAAGGATTTCCAGCATTTTCTCTGCATTGCATGGGTTTGTCTCTGGGGTAGCTATATAATATATGTGCAGAGGAAGAGTTGTGAAGAAAAGGAGGAGAGTTCAAGTTAGGTGAAGGTCTAGATCCCCTATTCCTTGTTTACTCAGTAGTGTTTTTATGTATTTTACATATTGGAATTTTGTGTAAGAATTTTTTTAAGGAAGGTGATTGCTTCAAGAAAGTTTGAGAATTAATCCCTCCATCTTTTTCAGATACAGAGGGTCTGTTTAGTGCTGTCTCCTCTTTAGCTGTTGATGAGACAGCTGCATTGAGCACCTGTTGAGTGCCAGGCCCTGTAGCACTGTCCTAGGCATCCTAATCATCTGTTGGGCTAGTGAATAATCTCTGCTCTGCAATCTTAGTTTTTCCCTGTGGTTCTGCACACAACTCACTTATTTTTATCTTCACATTTTTGGATGACCTTATTTATAATTTCTTTTAAAGATTTTATTTATTTATTTGACAGAGAGAGAGAGAGAGTACAAGCAGGGGGAGCAGCAGGCAGCTGGAGAAGCAGGCTCCCCGCTGAGCAAGGAGCTGGCGTCATACCTGTGTGAGGTTTGGGGAGTCATCCTGGCTGAGCCTCAATTTTCTGATTTGTACAGCCAATGCCATTATTTTCCCAACTCTACTAGGATTGAAAATAAATAAATAAATAAATAAATAAATAAATAAATAAATAAATAGAGGGAGAGGGAGAGAGAGAGCAAGCGTGAAAGTATGAGTTTGTTGACTACGCATGTATAAAGAATAGCATTGTTTTTTATTGCTGTAATCGGCATCTTCAAGACTGTTTTATAACTTTTTATTGAAGGGCTTGCTTGTTTCTATGGAAGATTTACTGATCAGTACTCAGTCGTTCCTTGTCCTCACATCAGACACCACCTTTGATCTTATGTTTTTATCATGGCACAATCGTTCCAGCAGTCCCTGTATCTCAAAATCTCACAAGCACCTAATCCTTTCTCCTCCTTTTAAGTCCTACTGTTATCACATTTTTTCAGGCCTTTGTTGCAACTGTCTCGATTATTATAATAATCTCATAATTAGTCCCCCTGTCTTTAGTGTTTACTACTTCTGCTGTGTCTTCTGCTGTGGGGGTTTTGTTGAATCATTTTTGCTTTCTGTTTCTCTTCTCCCAACAAAGCATAACCTCCTTGCCTGTGAAACTTGAGTGTCCTCCTACTGCGTGTACATCGCAGGTAAGACTTATCCTTCTTGCCTTCAAGGTCCTCTACAATATATACGTAATCTGCATTTGCGGCTCTTCCTTTTACAACTCCTCCTCTGTGAACCACCCTCTTCAGCTACACTCTTTGTTCTCCAAAAGGATGTTGACTGCTTTTACTTCTGAATCTTTCTACAGGTTCTTCTGTCTGTCTGGAATGTCTTCAGTTTGTTGGAAAACTACTGATCAGTTCTGTGAAGCCATTTGAAAATGGAAGTATTTGTAATTTTTCCTTAAAAAAAATGTGCTTATGACTCTTCTCTCCTGAACCCATCATATCCCTGCTCTTACTTCTTCATCTCCCAACTACTCCATGTCTGTATAGTACTAAATAATTGTGTTAAATAGCTACCTCATTTTTAAGCTTAACTTGATTATTGTGTATCTATCTCTTTGTGAACTTTATTTTGAAAGAGAGTCAGCTCCATGATCAAAAAGTTGTTAGTGGCAGTAACACAGTTTCATCTTATAGGTTGTATCCTGCCATGTTATGCCTACGAGAAGGAAAACTGGCTTTCAACTGGTTTTACTCTTGAAAATATAGGGCACCATTTTAATACTCCCTCTTTTCTTTTTTTTTCTTTTTTTTTTTTTTTTAAAGATTTTATTTATTCATTCAACAGAGAGAGAGAGACAGCCAGTGAGAGAGGGAACACAAGCAGAGGGAGCTGGAGAGGAAGAAGCAGGCTCCCAGCGGAAGAGCCTGACGTGGGGCTCGATCCCAGAACGCCGGGATCACGCCCTGAGCGGAAGGCAGACGCTTAACGACTGAGCCACCCAGGCGCCCCAATACTCCCTCTTTTCTTGATAAGACGCAGGAATATGTAGTAAGAGAATTATTTCAGCTGTGTTGGTGTTTATATTCATATTGAAATATAGTTGAATGAAAATACTTTTTAATCAGAAACTGACATTTTATAGAAAAAGTAAATTTACTCACTCCTGGAAAAATGTCTTGCCTGCTCTTGCCTTTGATTAATCTTCAGAGAGACATTTCTTTTTGTTTGTAGTTTGTATATCCCTATTTTAAGGAATTAGGATCTGTATCAAGTTTTTTGGTATTACTACAAGTCAGCCAATCCTTTACTACTTTAATGTTGTTAACCATTCACTCTTTTAATTGTTTTTTTAAATGCCAGAAAATAAAAAGAAAACCCCACCCTATATTAATATAACTTTATGGTTAAGATTTTACATTCACAAAAGTCCAGAAATTCAAAGTTTTATAGTTCCCAAAAGAATCCTAATTCAGTCACGTTGCATAAACTGATATTAAGGCTGAAATGTATCATCATTACAGTAATGCAAAATACTCATATATGCATGAGGACACAGTTATGGTTGCTGAGGGAACCATAATTTTGGATTTTCTGAGTTTTTTTGCACATACAATTTCAACCATAATGTTAAGTTAATGCAGTTTTTTTCATTGACTCTGAAGTAATATATTTGTTGCTATGTTTATCTTAAAAATAAATTTTCATTGACTCTATTTTTTTCTTCTGTATATCTATAAACCTGTACTTACAGAGATCCGATGTCCCTACAAAGAGAACTACCTAAGGAATATTTCTATATAAAAATAGTTTTTCGCCTCATGTATACTCATATTCTTTCTGCTTTTCTCTCACACACACATACACACACAGCCTCACACACTTATGTTACATTCTGGCACATTATAGAAGCAGGTAGCATATCCACTACCTGCTGTTGAAAGTGTTGACGATACTGAATTATTTATTCTATCTTCTACACTCTCCAAAATCGTTTTGGGTACTTTGACACATTTTGGTCTCTTCCATATGGATACTTCATGGTGGCAGAGTTGCCAGATGCTCAGGTTTTGTGACAGTCTTAGTTTTTCAAGGACTGTTGGAATATTCTTGGGAGAATCTCGCCTTGTTACTGAATCCTATGGAGTGGCAAAATACTAACATTTCTTTGAAAGTGTTTTTTAAGACAAGGAGTTATTACAAAAAAGTTATTAGACTGTCCCATTTGAGTGTATTTAACTTTGGGCACTTAGTAAGGGAGCAGTTTGTTGTGAAATTCATGTGTAATGAGTTGGCATCTCTAATAATGAGTAATAATAGCAGTATATATAAATTTGGGGATTAAAACAAAGTAATTTAAGATATCAAATGTTAATTCTCCTATAACTTCAGCCTTTTGTTTATATCTCGGTTGCCAAAATACAAAGATGAAGAGCAGGATGTCAAGTCTATCTTATCTTATTATCCTCTATCTATCTATCTATCTATCTATCTATCTATCTATGAATGAAATAGATACATATTTCAAATATATATTTCATATATATAAAAATGTGCTGAATATTTGCTTAATTAAATAGAATGCAGATATTTATAGTCCCAGATATTTGCTTTTTTCCTCTGCAATATTAATAGAAACTCACAATCTTCCCCCTTTCCAATCCCTGCCCTTCACACATACCGAACTAGAAATTTTTGTCATCTTTTAAGGTCCTTCTCAAGCATTATCTCCTTTAAATCCTTTCTGGCTCTCCTGGGCCAGTCTGACGTTAGTTACTTTCTTGCTTCTCTGGTGGCATTCTGTATATTTTCTGACATTCCCAGACCACGACTATATACAAATACAAAAGGAAAGAAAGGAAAGGACTGACTCAGAAGGGGTGCATCCATGCTGTGCTATGTGAACATGTCTTACATGGTGGGAGGAGGCTTTGGATGGCTTTTAGGTGACCTATGGTGTGTGACCCTCAGACACAGGCAATGAAAAATTCAAATAACACTGAGCCTCAGATATCTGTAAGGAGGCTGTCGTGCATGTTTACACCCTTGTTCGAGTACTTCTCTGTATTGTGTGGAAAGAAAGGGAGGAACATGGTCAAAGACAGGTTTTCTGTTTTTTTTTTTTCCCTCAGTGAATGGGCTTTCCCCCCCCATTAAATGGAGACCATTTTAATCCCAACATCAAACCTGAAGCTGCTCCCATCATTGGAATGAGGCAGGCTCACAAGCAACACCCGTGACCAGTTTCCTTTCTGTCACTGACTCTATACTGGTCCCAGCTTTCCTCTGACTGGCTAACCCAGAGCAGGTGACCTCCTGTTGTGCTCCTCAGTCACCTAGTAAGCAGTTGTGGCCTGAGGCAATTTATGAGCTGTCATATTCGGTGAACCCCACGTAGAGTATAGTTATCAAGGGTGAGACCGAGAAAAACATATCTTAGAAAGTTACTGTGCTATGTAGGTTGGTTGAATGGCATAAATACTTCATTTTTAGATCATCTTAACAATATTGCTTATATAGTATTTTGTACTTTTCACCTGTTCTTTCCTCCTGTACCTATGTATATATTAGTTACTTAAAAAAAAAAAAGAGGGCAATCATTTAAGTTGTGATCAAGGGAAGCATGTGAAGAAAATGTTTTTATTTGTAAAACTTAGAAAGCCATGTAGATTTTTAAATTTTCCTTTTACTCTACTAAGATCAGAAGTTTTAGTTTTTAAAAAGCTACCTTTCAGATGGTTTTCCCATGGTGATATAGACTAGGAGGCACATTCGTAGAATTTTTACATTGTTGGCTTGATGAGAAAGAGCATTAACAAATCAATGTTTATAAAAAAATCTCATCTTTTAAAAAAGAAGGTATGAAACAGTGGGACACAGTGTTGGGACTCACACCTTCAGATTCTCTTTCTACTGCAGATGTACAATATTATTTAATATTTCACCATCCCAGATACTTTTTGGGTGCCTACTGTGTACAGTATATTTCACTGGATTTGACTTTTGTAATTAGTTATCTAGTGATACCCTTATAATTAAAGTGATGTGTAAAATAGCAAAACATTGGGGATACTAACTAAATTATTTGTGGGGAGGTATTTCTTCAGATGGCATATTAAGCACCAAATTCAGGGAAGATTTCAAAGAACTGTCTTGGACTTGCCAAAACAAACATAGGAGAAATAATCAAAACACAGGGATAATCTCTATGAACAGCATAACAACAAAATGTCACAAATCAAATGATAGAACAGCTCAATAGACTACAGGATTCTGGGAAGCAAATTTAAAACAAATACTCATAAGCACCAAAAAATTTAGGTCTTATGACCGATTATAGAAAGACTGAATATTTAGGAGACACTTTATTTTGTGCATGTTAATTTTAGCAGTAGATGTGACTCAGTAAAAATAGCAAGTTACCATATTTTTCCTTGTTAGCTTATTCGTTATTTGGGCACAGAATACCTTACTTTCCATGGTTGTCAGGGGTAGTTTACTTGATATACCAGGAGGCAGTTACTATTATTGTTGTTGTTGTATTGTTATGATTGCTTTAACTATTCCCGTGTCATAATATTCAGGCCTAAAGGATGATACTATCTAAAAGCCACTCTGTGTTTGTCTGTAGTTGTTCCTCAGGCTTGTGCCTGAACTGAGCTTTATGTATCTCTTTGAGCAGTAGTCTTTCTGGCTTGACTGGTCAGTGCGTCCTTAAATGTGTGTAATCTTAGACAACATATGAAGTGTTGGGTTAGAGTAATGATAGGACCTATATCCATTACTTTGGGTCTTTGGTCTTCCAACTTTATAATATTTAGAAAAGAACTCCAGGGACTCATGAGTGGCATGAACTAAAGGGCAAAGAACATTCCAATATAAAATGATATGCTGCTGTTAAGGAATAGTCTACGATAGATTAATCATGAGGTGAATTATAAATATTTCACATACTAATTATATTAGTTTATGGAGATAAAACACCAGATGAAGTGTTCCCAGCACACTCAGCAAGTTAGATGTGCTTTGCATGTTAATTGACTTAGTTCTTCAAGGCTGATGATCATGAATCCCTGAAGATGACAGAAATTATTATCATGATATTGTACATTCCTGATCTTTGTGCCAGGTTGACACCTACCTTCCCCCAAGGGTTCCTTTTCTTTGGATCGTATCATGAGTCCTTGATATATTAGAATGGTGAAGCAGAGAACAGTGCCTGAGATATTATTAGGGACCCTAAAAAAAGTAATGGGTTCAATCAAAAATGGCATCAAATAATGCATCCTAGACTTGTGTTGTGTGCTCAAGGTAGAAGGCAAGTTCTTTCTTTGGGGGACATGAGATGCTTCCCAACTTGTTTTAATAGTAGGAGTAAATATCATATTGAACACTTGACTATATGTAGAGAATCAACCAGTTTGATTTTCTCAGTGTCATTGAGGTTATAAATGACTGACTCATTCATTCATTCATTCATTCATTCATTCACTTATTTGAAAACATTTATTGAGCATCTGAGATTGGATAGTGAATAAGGAAGATTCAGGGCATGTCCCAAGAGAATTTAAAATCCAGAGTGGTACCTGTCATGATAGGGAAACTATAGGATACTAAAGAAAAGAACAGTAGATCTAATTTTTCTCATCAAGGAATATATACTTCAATGGGAGAAAACAAGATAACATACGAAATATTAGAGAAACATGTAGAACAGTTGTGTAAAATTATGTAACAAACCAGAACCCACATTTCTAATGGACACATTTGGTGACCAGGCCCTTTAGTTCAATGAAATCTCCAATGCAGTTTCTTTCATTAGTCTATTATCTGTTATCTTTAGTTACCTACTAGGCACTCCATTTATATTCCACATTTGTAGAACCTTTCCCTTCATTTGTTATCTATTCCAACCACTGATTTGTTTTCTCCTTTTGTATTAAGCAATGTTACCACTGTCCATCTGATCGCACAAGCTAGAAACAGCGTTACCCTTAGCCTGTCCCTCCAGTAACCACATCAATATTGCTGTTATCTTCGTTGCTTTTAAGATCAGCTGCTTCTCTCTAGCCCAGTGCCTGACCATATCCTTGTTATTTCAGTAGGCTGACTCCTTCGTGTGACTTGGAGTGGCCACCTTGGTCGTATGTCTCCAGGAAATCCTTCACTGATGGTCACTAGCTTTCCACTAATTTGTCTAACAGTGTAATCACTCAGTATATATGTGATGAATGAAGGGATGAAATAAAACTATTCACGTTAGTATGGTTCTTCTTTATACCATTTATATTTTTGCTTCTCCAACACAGATGATAATGAGAAATACAATTAACGGGAACCATTGAGTCACATTCTAATCGTAGATGACTCAAAATCAAGGTGGAATAATTGAAAAAATAGAGGCTTTGGGTCCAGATCACTTGGATTTGGATCTCCCCTCTGCCTCTTAGTAACTGCTGTTGCCTTAGCACATAACCAAACCTCTCATGCTTTAGTTTCTTAAACAGTAAACTGGAAATAGTAAGACACATCTCTGAGGATGATTAAATTAGATGATATATGTAAAAAAAAAACCAACCCTTGCATTATTCATAGTTCCTTGTCTTCCTTTAGAAGATGATCACATGGCTGTTGGACAACCATGGCTTTAAACAAATTGGTGTTATCTTTGGATATATATAGAGCAACCTCCCTTATTTTGAGAGTGGTAGTGATGGTGATACTTTGATTCCTCATCCTCTCATTTTACTACCATTTCTCTCAGCCAACGAGTATTCATCACTCAGTTAAGGATAATAAGAACAAATAAATCATTGTTAGTATAATTATAAATGTACAGTGGATCCCCGTATTGCTAACAGATAAAGTGTGAGCTTAGAAAACTTCTTATGCTATATTTGGGTGCTTCTAGGTCTGATGGACCTTTCCAGTTTTATTTGATTACTTACTTTTTTTTAAACCTTAAACTTTAAGCAACCATCCCTTCTCTCTGACTGAATGCAAATAGCACTGATCATTCCAGACCCAAGACATCAGGACACAGGACTCCCTTGATACCCTCGATAAACTTGACCTTTCCTGGTCTTCCACTGCTCTTCGTTTTCTCTTTCACCTTGGAACTGATAGTCTTTAGTACCTCTCCGTTCTTTTATAATCAGTCTTGCCCTGCTTTGTGACATTTCTTGGGCAGGACAGAGCGTTACTTCTCTTTTTTCTTGTTATTTAATGTTTCCTGTATTTATGGCTTATTTCACCCGTTATATTGTCAGCTTCTTTTGAACGGGGGTGTTATCTTGTACTTCTTAGTTTGTCAAGACTTAACAATATTTTGATTTGTAGACTGATAGATTGTCTAAAACAGATATATCTATAAATGTTCTGAGTGGTTCATATTCCCTTATGTCTTATAAGAATACTCTTAATAGAGTCTGGTCCCAGAATACGTAAAAAATGTTTAAGTATACACAGTAAAAATTTTAATTTATTTCTAATTTTTTTCATTACTAGACATACACTCCCTTCCTGTTTCTTCCTTTCTAGTTACCAACATAATTACTGGGTGTCTTTTATAGATTAGACACAATACCAAGAATTAAAAGACTTGAGAGTTAGCTTGAATAACTTGAGACACCTAAATTTAAGAGGCTCCTTTAGTTAAAAAAGCTCAAGTGTATATATAATTTGTCTCCTTAGGCAGCTGTGAGGCAGGTCAGAGTGCTGATGACTGTAGAGTGGATATGTGTTAAGAAACCACTGGGAGATACTGTTCAGTGGCATGTCCTACCTATAGACTTTGATTCCCTGCCTTCTGGACACGTGTTCTTTACACAGTATTCTCCTGGCCGTAGTGATAAACACAGGAAGGGAACATTACATGGTGGAGGAAAAAAGCAAAACTGATTACTTGATGCTACCCTATGGGGCAGCTTTTGGGAAGCCGGATACTTTATTTAACAGTCTGTAAATTACCCATCACAGGAACCTGGAAATTAAATGACTACATTTCCTTTTCCTTTAGATAAGACTTCCATCTTGTATTTTTAATTGTTTTAGCAAATGGAAACATTTTGTTATGTGTGTTCTTGAAAGTTTTTGAAAATCCATAGCATTTAAACGTGCAGTAGAAATGGTCTAATTAAGATGAAGTAGCTGACAACTAAAGCATAGTGTGTTAAAATGAGTTTTGCATATCAATGATTAATGAATATTAGAACTCTGTTATCATTCTACACAGGTTTTACAAATTAAAGAAATATATATATTTAAGCCAAAGACTTTTGAAGGGTTTGGTAATAATTTTCATTTATGCATGTATGTGTTATTGAGCTCCTATTATATTAAAACATTATCATCACACTTTGGAAGTGCAAAAGTGAAGGGAACGGTAGTGCTCCTCTCTTTCACATCTTATATCCAGTTCATCAGCAAATCCTGACGTCAGCCCCTTCTCGTTGCTGCCAGCACTACCATCTTGACCCAAGCCACCATCACTTCTTTTCTCTTCCCCTTACTGTTCTCCCGTCTTCTGAAGTGATTCCTTCCAGTCTGTTTTCCATATAGTAGTCAGTGTGAAGTTTTCTGATACTAAAAAGTAATAAAACATCCCATGAAATACATAAACAAATGTAGTAGAAATACAAGAGGTTATGCAAGAAAATTTTTAAGCTTCATAGATATGTGAATATAAGAGTCATACCCTGGTTGAAGATACTATGACACATCACATCATGAAATCTGTTAAAAACTATGTTTCAGAAATAATTTTTAACATAGTAAAACAGGATATTAACTATTAGAAGCAAAAAATAAAACTATGCAGTAATGGCAATAATGTATATATACTACAAAGTGAAAAGAATAAAAGTGAATATATCCTATATGCATGCAAAACTTTGTCATTTCCCTTCTTAAAAATCCTCAGTCTCTTTCCCATTGTTCTTACCATAATATCCAAAAATATTTTCATAATAAGGCCTTTTCTTCCAAAGGCTTCCAGACATCCTGACCCTCTTCTCTGTCCACTTTCTCAAATTTGAAGAACAAATTTCTTCAGCCTCCATGGTCCTTATTCAGTTCCTCACCTGCCAATTTTCTTTTTGCCTTAGCTACTTTATTTTCCATCTTCTGTCAGTCATTTAGCCTAATGCCTTGCAAATAATGGCTGCTCAACATATACTGGCCAGAGGAGCACCACAATGAAAATAGTGGCTATTTCTTTTTCGGGGTGGTTGCAGGTGATATTCACTTAACTTATATTTTTTGCACTTAAAACGTTTTCTGTTTTGAACATATGCTTTCTAGTTATCAGGAGGAAAAAGAAATAATGCCATTCCAGAATTAGAGAACCTGGTAGGTGAAATTCGGCAAGTTGGGAGGAATTATCAGAAGAAGGTAAGGGGTCTCTATAAGAAAATCAGTTCAGTGAGGAATTGCATTCAGGTATCATGGGTGAAGTGTTGGATTGAGGAAGTCTGGTCCATCCAGAGCTGTGCTTTCCTATACGGTACCCATTACTTTATGGCTATTTCATTTAAGTGTAAGTGAATCAAGTTAAAGTCAGTTTAAAATTTAGTTCTTCCCGTTGAGCTAGCTACATTTCAAGTGCTCCATAGCCATATGTGGCTAGTTGCCACTATATTGGATACTACAGATATAAAACACTTCCATCATCACAGAAAACACCGTATCACAGAAAGTGTAGGCTCTAGAATCCTAGAGAGTCTATATCAAGGAACAAGAATCCAGCAGCAATGGAACAACAAAGACTTCGGTAATGAGGCTGAGCAACATGAATCTAGACGAGGAGTTTAGATATTGAGCAGGGAGACACAACTGGAAGAATGGAATTTACTCTTTTGTCAAAGGCTTACTGAAGCCCTGTGAAGAATTATTTAAGAATTCAACCCAAACTAGTATCTGTGTTAAATTGTGTACTATATCTTGTTGTGTGATAAAATTGCTAAGTGGTTTTGTGGGATGGAAGGGGCCATTGAAAAGATTTCATGGAGCGAGATTGAGATAACTTAGTTTATGAAGTATTACTAGATTGCATGGTGGTGGTTGAATATTGAATGCCTGTTTTCTGTTTCTCATTTCATTGCCCTTCCATACCCTTTGAGATAATAAAAATATGTGCTGTGATAATAGTGGTCACATTCCTACAGTGCTGAGGTGTATTTTACCATCTCTTTTTATGTATTAAGAGAATAGAGTAAAAGGCAAATAACTAGTTTATTCAAATTGAGCCAGAAAATATAAAATCTCTAAACTTGAATTTCATTATGTTGAATGATTTTGGATTCCTTAAGCAAATATGACTCAGATTGTAGATATAATGTGCATTGGAAACAATTGAAACATGTGTATGGATACAATCCCAAATACATAGAGCGGTGTTAATGTGCTTGCAGCACAGAGCATTTTGGTTAGACGATTATAATAGCAGCTTACTTACACTTTTGGTGAGATGGTATAAGCTAATGATGTAGCCGTTAATTTGAATTTAGCAGACATTTTAAATATAGGTTTCTCTTACAGAGACAAAAGTTGCAATTTAAAGCTCTTTGGTGGTCTAAAAACAGCTTAATTCTGTAGTAGCATGGGAATAAGTACTAATCCAGCTTATACAGTGATTGTAGTATGTCATGTTTGTGAAAGATTGCACAACCGCTTTCTCTAGTTTTTATGTTAATTTAAAAATATTAAACATGAAACCTTACAACATCTTCATGCTGAGATAAACTGTTCAATTTAACTTGTGCTCAAGCAGCAGCTGTCAGGAATTATCTTGTTCCTAGTGGTTTTTGCTATCACCTTGTGCCCTTTCCTGTCAGAGACACAGTGTGGGATGATAAAGCTCACCTTGTTAGGATCTATTGCTTAAATAATACCTGAGGCAAGAAGAACATTGGAAGCCTAGGGGTTAGCTGCTGATCGAGTGATATCATTCCATATATATATATATATATATATATATATATATATATATATATATATATTATTGAAAGGAGGTAAAGTAAAAATTGCCTATGAATCTTACCTGCATTCCTTTCATGGGCATATTCATTGCTTCTTCTTGGGTGCCCTTGACTTAAATATTTATGGAACTGCTTGTTGTCCGATTTAACTACTATTTTACAAGTGAAAAAGTAAAGAAGAAATGTTTTCCTAATGATGGAAATAATTTCCACAATTTAGAAGTAGTGAGGGCTATTTCAAGATCAGTTATAAAAATAAAATGATTTTCCTGTTAATGATTGAACAAACTGAAGGAAGTGTTGGTGTGGGCAGTCCCAAATGGTTAATATTATGAAACTCATTGCCATTTCTCTTCTGAATGTATTACATTCTTCCATTTAGGAGGTTTTATTTGAAAGGCTCAACTTTAGGTCTGGGTTCCTTAATTCTGGATCAGCTAGCAGGTAGGGTAAGGAGAGGACGTATATGGTAGGAGTAGAGTGAAGGACTCTCCTTGGTTAAACATTTGCTACAGATGGTCCATCCTGAGCATAATTCTTGTGTAGGAAATTAACAATTGGATTTTGACTAGAAATACAGGTATAATGGGTTTATTATTTATGGAATGTATTTTTCCCTTCTACTCACAGCCATTTAATGCATATTTCCTCAAATTTGTAGTTTTGTTAATGTATAACTGAACAAAAATTGGAAGATTAGATCACTGAATTACAATATGTCATTAATTAAGATAAATCAATTGTTAACATTTTATACATTTTTATCACTATGCAAATATATACATATGAATATTTATTGTTATTAGTAGCCTTTTAACTGAACCATGTATGAATTAGTTGTAGACATGGTGACACTTCACATGTAAACAATTCAATGTGTCTCCCAAGAATAAGTATATTCTCATACATGATGATAATAAAATTATTACACTTGAGAAATTTAAGATTGATAAAAATTTACAGTCTTATATTGAGTTCATATTCAGACTTTTTGTCCTTATAATGTCATTTATAACTGTCTTTTCCCTGTCTAGTATCCTGTCAGGAATCACACATTGAATTTTGTTTTGGTGTCTCTTTATTTTCCTTTAATCTAGATTTTTTTCCCTTTATGACATTGACATTTTTGGAAATCAAGCCTTGTTATTTTGCAGAATGTTTATCTGATTGTCTCCTCATGACCAAATTCAGATCAAGCATTTTTGGCAGGAGTACTACATTGGTGTTTGTATCTTTGTTAGTGTATCACATTGGGAAATACGTATCACCTGTCCTATTATTGTTCATATTAAGTTTGATGACTTGGGTAAATTGATGTCTACCAAATTTGTCCGTTAAGGTACCATTTTTTCTTTGTAGTTATTAAGTAATGTGGGGGCTGCATTTAATGAATTTTTCAGCCTTGTGTGTGAAAAACATTGAGCTTGCTCAGGTCTCATGATTAAGAATGAGTCATTGCTTGCAATAGTATTATATGGAGGGAGAGGAGGGGGTGTTACTCAATAATTAGACCCACAAGTCATCATCCATTTTCTTTTAAGGAAAATATTGACTGAGATTAATATTTTATTTTTCCCTTTACTGAGGATCAGATTTGTAGATAAGTAAATATCTTCATATTTCAGAATTTTCAATCCCAGCTTTAGAAAAGCTTATACTTGGTGGTGGTGGTAGGCATATTTTTGGACAAAATGGGGCATTTTTTCATCATAATTTTTCTCTTTGCTTTAGTTGAGTACAGACAATTAAAAAAATAAGTACATCTCCTTTGTAAGATTTTTCCTTCAAAGCATTAAACCATGACATTAATACAGCAATGTGGGTTTAAAGAGAGATCACTGCCTTTTGGTCTTACGTGCCTTTTTTAGTCCACGAAGAAGACACTTGAATTCCTATTTATGATATATGCACTTATCATGTAATCATTCTTCTTGTGTGAAAGGCTAGTGCTGCAGATCATATAAACACCTGAAGTTAGCCATTTGGCTTGTCAGCCAGGGAGAATTTATAGTAGTTGTAATCATGGTAATAACAAGTATGATATTTTGTATTTATTAAGTATAGAAAAAAGCATTTGTAATGTAAGTGGTCCATAGCCAGTTCATATCCATGGTGTAATGAAAAGTACTTCGGGCTTAGAAGACCAGGAGTCTCTGCTTTGACAGTTTATACCAGCGTGATTCTAGAAAAAAAAGAAAAAAAAAACTCTTAACCTTCTTGAACCTCATTTTTTAGAATGGGAATTAAAGCTGTAAGGGTCAAGTAATGCTACATTATGTTATAAAGGTGGCATTCCATCAAAATTGTGTCATCTAAATGTCCTCAGCTGTTCAGGGACTGTAATTTGTCCCTCTTTTGTATCCAGATGTGGTACACCTCGTTAGTGACACATTTCCAGGTTGTCCTAGATAGTTATTACTCCTCTCTTGTCTGCTTCTCTTAATTGTTTATGTCACTGTTGCAGGCAGCATTTATCCTGGTGGGCTCTCTTGTTTCATTTTTTCTGTTCTTCTTGGTTAGACTGGCACTCAATAGGCATTTAGTAAATATTTGTGGAGTGAATGGGTGAATAGACACTTTCATTTATAAACATGGTAGGTAGGCTTTTAGTTTCCTTTTTTCCACAAAGATAAGGAATCTGCTTTCTTCTTATTATTTTTATATTTATGTTTTATATAAGGGGTTTTATAAATGATACATCTGGTGCCATTAGCCGTCTGGTAATAGAGAATAAAATATTTTAAAAAAACACAAAATATTGCAGAACAGTTAAAAAAAGGGAGGGGGAGGGACAGTGAGAAAACATGCCAAGAGAAAAAGACCACACTCGATAAGTCTATTGCATAAATCAAAAGGGTTTATGTCATAACATGAACATGTGCCATTCCTGCTCGTATATTGAATTTCAGTAGTTCGTTGCATAAAGAAGTAAAGTGTAATGAAACTGGCAAGCAAAGTATTCCCCAGTCAGCCTTATCTTTGTTCCATTTGTCCTTCAGATAGAGCTTTTCTTGCCTTTTTCAATAAAATCCATCCGGCTTTTTTTTTTTTTTCTTTCTTTCTTTCTTTCTTTTTTTTTTTTTTTTCTTTTGCATCTCCCAGTAACTGAGCTGAGAAGACCAATGAGATTCGGGGCTTTTATAGTTCTTAGCAGCTGCTTTTTAAGAGATCAAAACTTAGAATGCTGCTACATGGTATTAAGGCTTAACTGTTGATGTGTCCCTATAGGGGATATGTTTTTCTTGGGGTAGGAAGAAGGAAAAGGGGAGAAGGGTGAAGGATGACCACTTCAGGCATGCTTGGAACAGTAAACTTAAATTTCCTTGTCTCCTAGGATCCTGTTTGCAAGCTCAGTGCTGAACCTGACCGAACTGGCTGCCCTTCGGCCTGACCTTGGGAAATTGAAAAAGATTCTGTACTTCCATGAGAACCAATTGGTATATCCTGTCAAGAAATGTCAGGAGAGGGATTTCCAATATGGATACAACCAAATTCTCTCATGGTAGGTATAGATTGTATCATTATATTTAGTCCTTTGCCACCGTTTTCTTTATAGATAGTTAGCTTTTAAATCTCGAGACCTACTGTACACTTATTTAAAAAACACCTTAAAGTAGGTGCGTATGCTTAAACATACCTTCCACGGTAGTAATTGCTTGTGCCTTTGCAATATATATATAGGAGAACAGCTAATCTTTTTATAAAATACACATATGTAACAATCTAATTATATGTTGACCTAGTTAGTCTATTTTCTACAACATTCAAAATAGAATCAAAGTGTTGACAAGAGACCTTTACCCCTTGATTCCATCATGTATTGTTTAAGGGATACTTTTAGAAAAGAGCAGTTAGTCAATTCTCATTTACCATCTACTTTCAATATATCCAGCTGAAATCAAAATAGAATTTACAGAGGAAGAAATAAAAATTAAAGCATAATAGAGCAAGGGGGTTTTGTCCTTCTTTTCTTATTGTTTATAAGAGAAAACGATGGAAAATGAATCTTTAGGTGGTTGGTTCTTTTTTTCTTACCCTCATTGAATCTTCTGAAATTGCACAGCCTTAAAATACCATGACATTTCAAAGGTGATGGTCCTTCTCTATTGTTACTTCAACAAAGTATATCTCTTGAAGCTTAGTTAATGAAAGAAGTTAATAACAACTCTGAAACGGCTTTGCGATTGGATCCTAGTCACATAACTGCAGCAATCAAATAGAATCAGGTTGGCTGTGATTGGGTACATCTTACTCACCTTTTTAAATTGTTATTAGCAACTGGGATTGATGATGTGTTTAAACAGACTCCCAACTCTTACAAGCATATTCCATAGTTTAGTTGACATAGAAAAACAGCTATATGGTAACATTTCTGTGTTTCGAGCATTTCGTAAATGTTTTCCTGCAATCATTTTTACAAGCTGCTTCAATTGGGAAGTAGCAGCGCTATCAAAATAGAGTGGGACTGCTTCACGTCAAATGTCTCGTAAAAAAGCAACCGTTTAAGATTTCATAATAAAATTAAAATACTTTATTTTATATTGAAACAGAGAAGGGAAATATGTTTTAAAAACAAAAATAAAATCATTTTGTGCTTTATCGATACGGAAAACATTTGTAATATTCTTTTGATTTCTTGAATTAGCGTCATTCTTTTCCTCTGATACTGTGGGTTTATTACCCCTGAGAAATAACTGGGGAAAAAAATTAAGTCTATTTTTCCCTTTATGGGTGGCTTTAAAGTTAATGGAAGTTACACCCACTCGTATCAGAGAGGAAATGCATGAAAAGAATATTTCTGTAGACTGTCTTGGATCTTTAATTTAGCATAGACTGGATTTTTAAGAGTGTAAGTAGTTGGGTTGCATTGCCCTATGAGGGCAGATGTCTATAAAAAATTTTAGCTCACTGCCCCTCATCTCTCTATTTTATAAAAGATTGTTTTTGCTCAAAAGGAATGAGACTGTAAAAGCCCGTATGTGATTTTCTGGCATTGCTCTTCTCAAGAGGGTAAACTGATAGACAAGCTCGGAGAGAAAGAAGTAGACTCAATCATTGGTTGAACTCTTAATGAGAAAAAAATGGTTTGCAGTTGTCCAGAGGAAAAATAAGAGTGTCAGAAAGTAGTCCTGTTTCAGATTCTCTGAAAAGTATGAGTCTTGCTTCCTCAAATGTTTCTTTAGTTTTCTTGCTGACTTCTGCTTTTGTTGGCACTGTCGGATTTCTTTCTTGACCGAGTGGCAGTTAAGGACTTCAGAGGTGACTGACATAAGCACTCACCTTAAATAGAGGTTTCACTAACCTTCTGACTTATGAACACATGTCGTAACAGTATATTATGACCTGTGGGTCGCTATTACAATATGTGACATATGGTGAAAACAGACTAGCTGTAAAGCATCCTTCAACTTTTGGTGTATTATTATATTGGCTTCCTTATTGCTTGCTGTTGTGTCAGCACTTCTGTGACATTCTTTTGTATTATCCGTGCTGTTATCATCTCTACCCCCAAATTTCCACTAGGTTGCAACCAAAAAAAAAAAAAAATACTTGTAGGGAAAAGCAGTTTTGCAGGGGAGGCATAAAGGTGGCAGTTCAACATTCCCGCTGCGTATTAATAATAGGAACTTTGGCTGTCCTCAGTAAACGGAGGATTTGCTATGGTATTCCTATTCTGTAAGCTCTGCCTCTTCATGTGTGTTTTGCCGTCTTACGGACTTATGTGTCTTTCCATTTTCTTAATTTATCACTTTAAAGCTGAAATAAAACTAACTGCTATTTGAGCTTATATACCTTCTCACTAAAACATTTGTGTGCATTTTACTGAGATCCAGTGACAGTGAGACACTGAATCATTGCTTAAAGCAAAGAGGGCCATTTTAAAAAATCAAACCAATTATTTATTAAATCAGTGTTTTACCCATAAAGGGAACATACTACATATTCAGGTTTTATCCGGCTTGCCTCTAGTTATCGTTTGTGTTCATTGGCCTTCAAGAAAATGTTATAGGCAATTCTGAACACTGTTGGCATATTTATGACACCTAAGATTTGTTGTCGCATTTCCTTACAACAATGTATCTTAGATTATTTGTATTTAAAAAACATGAAAGGGAGGAACACAATCTTTCCATCAAAAGTAATAGATAGTATTATATTTATTTCATTTAATTCTGAAGGTCCATGGTGGTGTGGTCCTTCTTCTTCTTTGACTACCCCAAATATAACATAATAGTAAAATAAGTTATTTGTAGAGATCCCATATAATCCTTCCTGTAGTGTTCCAGAACTTAAAAAAAAATCTAATGGTTTCTTGAAGCAAGGATTAAACAAGAAATAGACTTTAACCATATGTTTAAAGGTATGCTTTATCTGAACTAGTCTCCTTGAAGGTACTGACATGTCTGGCAGATGTTCTGTTGTTAGTAGTATGGTGTAAAATGGCATGGATCACTGACATAGAAATCCAACATGGGTATGTGGACCACAAAGAAAAAAGTCCTGCTGTACTTAGTGTTGTTGATAATACAGAAAGTCCTGACACTGCAGAAAAATAAACTTTGTTTGAAGCCTCGTCAGATCCCAATACATCATTTAATTCCTGTCTTGCCTTTCCTCCCTGATGCCAACAATCTTAACTTACGTGATACAATGGGAATGAAGCTAACTAGTTTTCTATTACAGGCAATTTCGTAAATACTGATGGGAAATGCAGAGTTCTTTGCAAACCCAAGTACAGTATAAACTCTGATTAACACAGAGGTCTTGGGCTTATAAAAAGTAACTGAATGAATGTGGGTTCATCATTTGCGTTTATCCCTTCCCTTTCCAGCCTGGTGGCTGATGTGGTGGTATTCAACTCGGTTTTTAATATGGAGTCATTTCTCACCTCTATTGGAAAATTTATGAAGCTGATTCCTGATCACAGACCCAAGGATCTGGAAGGCATCATCAGACCCAAGTGCCAAGTTATTTACTTTCCCATCAGGTTTCCCGATGTGAGCAGGTCAGTATGTTTGACTCTGTTTTCAATATTGTGTCATAAATTATTCCCCAAATGTATAGAAATTGGTGGTGTTCTTGCCAATTTTAACTTTTCAGCATAACCATGGTTAATTAGAGAATCAAGTTCTATTTCACCATGCTGTGATTTACAAACATTTTAAGTAATCATGTGTCCAGCCGATCCCTGAATGTTTAGTTCTGATATTGAGTTCATCCTTTCTTTTCTGTTATTTATTGGTTTCCTCATCAAGCTGCTTTGGCTTTTTTGACACTTACTGTTTTGTTTCTTTATTTGTTGTTTTGTTACAGAAGTCATTGTCAAGCATATTTCTCAACCTTTGCGTTCAGCTTATGCCCATGGGTTTATATGTATATAGCAACTGTTCTAAGTAAATCAATGTTAAATTTCACTGCTAGGGTTACTTTCATTTCCCATGCTATTTTCTTCTATTTTTTCCTTCTTCCATTTTTTAATTATTTATATTATCTTAATAAAGAGTTAGGTCTTCTATATTAGGTTACAAATGTACTTAATTGCCATTTCTCTCTCTCTGTTACTAAGGACATTTTTTATTACCCTAGTTGCTGGGCCCACCCCGAATTAGCAGTGGATGATGTGGCTCAAAGGGAACATTCTCAAATTCCTTTTCACTTCTGATTAAACCTAGCAAAACGGTTTTTATTACGAGTAGGAATATTTCTCCCGTGTGAACAGAAAGTTTACTTCAGTGGGACTCTTACTAGCTGGGGATGCTGCTGTTTGCAACTGACGATGTCCTTAAAAAGAGTTCAGGGACAGCTGTTTCTTCCCCGTCCCTGAAAGGAAGGCAGGAAACAATTTAATGTCTATGCATGTTATGCAGGAGGTCAGCGTTACTCTCTGTGTTCTAGATTTACTGAGTTCACCCAGATTTTGCTGCGGGATCAGTAGTCCTCATCAGCACTCTTAATGCTGATTTATTTGAGTGTTTTACTAGTTAATATTTCATTGAAGAAAAGTCTGCCTAATACCAAATCAAGTTAGTGAGTCATAAAATTTAGGTTAGACAGCCTTGCCCAGTTCTTACTTTATAGAGTTCAGAAAGCAGAGGCCCAAAGAAGCAGACTGGCTTGTACTCACACTGCTGATTATTGTCATAGACTGGATTATGGTTTTTTATTCAATTTTCTGTTTACTGTTCAAGCTTCCTATCACTATAGGTCATTTGGTAAAAACATTTAATCATTTATTTGCAGTTTTGACAACTGTCAGACTAAGCAAAACTAAGATCAAAATTGATTTTCAGTTATATATGCATATGCATAAATATGTATATGCAATATAATGTGTATTTATATATATAATATGTGGGATGAGAGAATTTCAACTTCTGAAAAATATAATTGTTACACTTTAGATCGATGATTAGTTAAAAAACAGTTTATATTTTAGGCCATATTTTTAAAATATGGACTTTATTTTTTTTGACATGTTTTTAAGATTTTCATATAATGTACACTCAAAATGTACATCTTTAACTTAGTAGGTGATTATACTACATCTTAATTATTACCACTATAGAATTCCAAATAAATAATATGTTTTAAAATTCATTTGCATCTGATATATTCCTACAACATCATATGTTTAATACACCTGTGGCAATTGAATAGTTTATTAATTTGGACTATATTACCATAAATAAATCTAGCTAAATGGAAAAAGGTTAAGAAATATTGTGGCCAAGATAACATTCATAAGCAAGGTCTTAGCCCAGAGTGTTATTTGAATTATTTTCAAATGGTAATTTGCTTTATCCAACCCAAACTCATATAGTGTAAGTAAGTGATTATTTGCATGAATGACAATCATTCTAATGCCTGCAGTCTTAAAAGAGTATTATTTTGTTGAGATGTTGAAAAATATTTAGTAATTCCAAGGGCAACATAAGCAAGGTGATTAAAAAAAAAAAACAACTTTTGAATGCTTCTTTCTCCCTATATAAATATTGTTTGGTCATGGGAAAAATAAATTTAAGTAAACACAAAGTAGAAGATATAATTAAATTATTAATCCAATGTGCTATAATAGAGTATACTATAATGGATATTAGTCAGAGAAGGGGAAAAGCTGTGTTTCAGCAAAAAATATGAGGATTTCTAAACTTGTTAACAGTTAAAATTCAGAGCATGTCAGTCACATTAGGACGTCAGTAATATTGAGCTTTGTGGCAACTGCTGTTACCTATTGCCCTCCTCACTCCTCACTGCCTTGTCTTTCTCAAAGACCAGAAAAATAGTTGCAAGAAAAAATATCACTTAAAACTATGATTATATATATTTGGGGTGCCAGGGTGGCTCAGTCGGTTAAGGGTCTGGCTCTTGGTTTCGGCTCAGGTCGTGATCTCAGGGTCGTGAGATCAAGCCCCGCGTCAGGCTCCATGCTCAGCGGACAGTCTGCTTGAGAGTCTCTCTCTCTCTCCCCTCTCTCTGTCTCTGCCCCTCCCCCCGCTCATGTGCTCTTTCTCTCTCAAATAAATAAATATCTTTAAAAAAAAAAAGAAACTATCATTATATGTATTAAACATTCGGAGATGGGCAAGCTCTTAATCACTGGAGGTGTACATACATGTATTTGAGTCTTCACTACTACTTACTAGCTCTGTGACCTATGTAAGTGTAATGACCCTGAACTTAGGTTCTTTAATGTTATGATTATATTTACCTTGTCATCTCATAGGCATTGTGTAGTGACTAAAGGAAATAATGCACGTGCAAAATGCCTAGCATAGTGCCTGGTATGTAATAGCCCCCCCCCCCCGAAAGACTACTTCATCTTATTAATTTCCCCACTCCATTGTTATATAACCTAACACATTTATTGCCACCTGAATATAAAGTACTCTCTTCCTCTCTGCCATTTCTTAATCAGCACGTGAAATTACAGAAGTACCCTGCCAAAGGAGCAGCCTAATATAAATAAAGAGGTTCATTTATTATTCTCTTTATCATCCTGACTCAGTCGTTGGGCCTCATAGGAACCTACCATCTATTGATGGGGCCAACTCCTTACTTTTGATTTTTTTCTTGTCCTAAATGTCCTCCTTCCTTCTTGAGCTCAATCTCCATATTTGATCATCATCCTTGCTGTCTTGAATATACTCTCAATTTTTTTGCACTTTTCCTTTAATTTGATTAGGAGAAAATCCTCCAGGGGTACTTATAGGTCTACTCTAAATGCATCTGGTCCCTCTGAGCTGCATGGCAAGCAGACCACATTTCCTATCTTCTAGATAACTAAGCATGCATTTTCTTGCTTTGTAAATGTCTGATACCAAATATCCTATCTTCATTCTCCAGTTATGACTGAGAAAATAGAAGCAATCGGCAGAGAATTTCTGTATGCTGCTACTACCACGTCTGCCCATCCATGTGCTTCTGGGTGCATATTCTTTTTCTTCATACCTTTTAATGTGGATGAATTGACTTTGCTTCTGTGTGGGGTCTTTGCCTCCACAAGAGTCCATCCTTCTTGCATACCAAAGGACTACTGTCCTAGCAATTTGTCCTTCTCTGTTCTGCATCATCAGTTTTCCTGTCTTCCAGGTCATTAATATTAGTATAAGAAAAATGCTGTTTGTTTTACATCTTTAAAATAAAAAAAGTAATTTCTTGATTCCACTTCTCTCTTCTGCTACTGCCTGTCTTCTTTTCCTCTGTTAATAGTAAAACCTCCTGAAAGAGTTGTTTATACTTGCTTCTAATTTTATTCTTACTGCTCTATCTTATAGCTACTTCACTGAAACTGTTTTTGTCAAGGTTACCTATGACTTCCATGCCTCTCTAAATCCTGTGGTCAATTTTCAGTGCTCATCTTACTTAACATATGAGCAGCATTTGACACACTATGACACATTCTTCCGTTGGTTTCTAGGACACACAGTTTGCTACTTCGCAGGCTTGTTGCTGGTTTCTCATCATTACCCTGGCTTTGAACTTCAGACTGGCCTTTGGCACTCTTAGCACTTACAGGGTTGGTGGAGGAAGAGCCCAGGATTGAAAAGAGAAGAAAAAAGAGTCAGGAGGTCAACACTGAGAGAATTATCCTCTGGAGCAAAGGGAAGAGGGCTTTAAGAAGGTGGTCAGTAGTGAATTCAGAGAAGTAAGGTTAAATAATATCCTTGAATTTGACAATTAAAGGGTCAGTGGTACCCCATCCTGCATTCTGTTAACTCACAGAAAAGTTTCTTTTGTTCTTTCTGGTAGCCAGAGAAAGTTAGGATCCACGTGTGGGTGAGATCTCTTTCCTGTCCTGTCTCTTTGTCTCTCTCTATCTCTGTCTCTGTCTCTGTCTCTCTCTCTCTCACACACACACACACACACACACACACACGCACACAGATTCTGCTCCTCATTTTGTGGATGAGAGCACCAAGGTTCAGAGAAGTTAAGTGTGTCCTGGTAACCACACAGCTGGATACAGACAGAGCAAGAACTGGAACTCCTATCTCAGAATCTCCATCCCGCGCTCAGCCCACCACTTACTGTGAATGCAGTTTCAGAGGTCGTGATTGTCTGATTTCTCAGCTGACAGCACGTTAGCAGCATCACATTGGGGGTGTGATAGAGGCAGGCTCACTGACAGCAGTAAAAAGTGACAGCTGACTGACAGCTCGACAACAAGGGAGGAGAGAGATAAACTATTAAAAAAAATATATGAGAAGTGAAAAAGCAGAGCAGCCTGGAGCCATTCTATGGCAGGGCAGGCATCCGCGCGCGTTGAGGAACCCTTGCAGACATTCCTCCACGACTGTACAGCTTGTGCATCACAAGGATGACTGCGATGTATTAAACAAGGTGAAATGATAACCAGTAAATTCTGTGTAAGAATGGAGGGAAATGCATAACTCACTTTTGGCAGAAATGATAAGTAACAGCAAATGGAGGTAAACCTCATGCCTCACTCTAGGATGTACGTGAGCCGTAGTCACCTGAAGGAAGACAGTACACATCTAAACCCTTCCCAGTGCTAATACCTGTTAGCGTAGGTGACCATCTTTTTTAGGTCTTCCTGATTGGAGCCATTTTATGGACCAAATCTCCCTTTGCTGCTGGGGCGCATACCCAGGCTCCTTTGGTCCTGAAGGCATCCAGGCCTGCCAGATGATCAGCGGTCAACAAGACAGACTTTGCAGTATTAATACCATGCGTTAGCCTGTTTGGGCTGCTGTAACAGAATACCGTAGACTGGGTGGCTAATCAACAGCGGGAATTTATTTCTTATAGTTCTGGAGCCAGGCAAGGCCGAGACTGAGGCTCTGGCAGATTTGGTGTCTGGGGAAGGTCTGTTTTCTGTGTTCGTGCTGGGTTCTTACATGATGGAGGGAGCGAGAGAGCTCTCTGGAGTCTTTTTTTTTTTATAAAGATACTAATCCCATCGATGAGGGATCTACCCTCATGATGTGAGTATCTCCCAAAGTCCTTGCCTCCTAACACCATCATACATGGGGGCAGGGCAGGATTTCAACGTACGAATTCCAGAGGACTCCAGACATTCGTCCTGTAGCACGCCAGAAGATAAATATGATTTTAAGACTTGATGAGGTGAGACTCATGAGTGGGAAGCCTATTCTGTGTTAGAGAGTATAGGTTGGCTTGGAAATTAAGGAAATTTCACTGGATATATTAAGAAGGCAGATTTCATGTAGAAGTCCATGGTGCTGCTGGGTGTGTGATGGAAAGAATAAAGAAGCAGTCCTGCAGCCAACAGAGCCAGACATTGGCTAGAGGAAGCCAGCATTTTCCAAACAGGCAAGGCCTGGTACAACTAGGGGATTTTATGTATCCAGGCCTTTGTGCAAGTCTCACTGTAATGAAATCAGAACATCAGAGGGATTTGCACCTTGCTTTCCGACAGGGTCATCTTTAGAAGGTAGAATTAACCATAACAGCTAACCTTACTGATTCTTATTTTAGTCCTGCATTGTGCTAAGCCTGTTATACGTATTTTAGCATTTTGTTCTTCCAACAATTCTGAAAGCTATTTTCCATTTATAGTTGCAGAAACTCAGCCATAGAGAATGTAAATAACTTTTGCCTATAGTCATACAGATAGTAAAGGTAGAACAAGAAATCAAATATTTTTAAATCTGATTTTAGAACCCAAATTCTTACCATTTTTTTTCTATATTGCTTGTCCCCCTAAAAGAGGTTCAGGTCTCTGGTACTTGACTCTGACCAGTGAAGAACAAATGATTTAGAAAAGAGAATTGACAGAAATATTGAATAAAAGGGAGCATGTCATGGTAATATTATGAAAGAAAGGACTCCAGGCTTTAGAAAGCAGACTTTTAAAAGGTTGAAGTTTTGAAAAAGAGGATACCTGAAGAGGAATGAGAAATTTTAAAAACAATTCTGACAGTAAATTGAAATAGGCCTAAAGAAGCAGAATGGGAAGACTACATCATCAAAGGAACAGCTGTAGGCTCAGACCATTACTTCTGGATCAGAAAACCATTTTTTTCTATTCGTAAATATCTCTCATTTATCCAAACTCTCTTCCCTTACAAGTTAGCTTGTAGCATGACACCTGTCTTATCAGGCCCCGTCTGATCCATCACGTTAGATGTTTGGGGTGGAGTTGACTGTGTTGGGACATCATCACACTTCCATCTCTCTCCCCTACAGGATTTGGTACTGAGGGACCATTCATGATTTTCATAGAACGAGATTATCCCTACTCCCGACAAATTGGTATCACATAAGAATGTATTATACAAATACAGTGTATTACAAAGTAGTATTTCTTATCCTTGAAAAAGATCAGGTCTTCCTAAGGAATTCCATCAGGGAGCTGAGGAGGGAATATCAAAGTGGATATCATCTGCTTCAAATAACATTTGGTTGGATTAAAGGTGAAGAGAGATAAAGGCTCAAGACTGTCAAATCCTGATACTTGTATGTATTTATCACGTTTGCCTTCTTAGTGCCATTATATGGTGAAAAAAGCTTAAATTTCTTTATTATAGTTACACATAATTGATATAAAAAGATCAAATATATGTGTTTCCAGTGGAGACCATAATAAAAAATCATCCATTTATTTTTTAATGAAGGGATGAGTGGATGGTATTTCCTTAGGAGTTGAAGTTTAGATTTGGAGCAGATTGAAGAGTGTATACTTTAGATGGAAAAATCAGAGCTTTTTCTGTGGTTCAGGTCCCATTTAGTCACCACAGAGAATATCAAGTATCCATCTTGTTGTGATCAATGGAGAAGAATTTCATACGCTTCTGTAATCATTTCACTATGCATTCCTATTTTCCACAGTACTGGATTGTCAGAGTTGCCTGAATAAACAATAGTAGATTTTACCTGTGAGTTTTCTTATTTCATAGTAGATTTTGTATCCTGGGGACAGGAATGATATGAAAAGCATCTCTGCTTTCCTCCTCCAACATTTTTGACAGCAAAGGAGAGAGGAAAACAATGTTGGTCATTTGGAGTAATATCAGTTATTGAAACCCTAAGAATTTCTCTACATGTTTCTCTCCACCTTTTCCATGTAGCTAAAATGTGAAGCCAAAACAGAGGTCTATGGACTTCATGTAACTATTTTAGAAACAAAAATGTAGAATTTGAAAAACAGTGTGAAAACTTTAAATGAAAACTCTCAGGCTGTGCAAACAAAGGCGAGGAGCCTAAGGGCTTTTTGAAGAATTCTTATTAAAAAAAAAAAACACACTATTTTACATTGCAAAGCAGATGTGTCAGAAAACAACAGCAGATCTGTAATTTGAGAATTCGTGGATTGATAGGACAGAAGGCAGCCCCCGTGGCTCCCCACAGAAAACTTTGTTTTCTGCAGTCAAGAGTTCTGCTTTTTTTTTTGGGGGGGGTTGCCATGAAACACCTTAATCTTCTTACCACATGTGGTCATATTTCTCAGATATTTTAAGTATTAGTTAGACATATTAATAAAATATTGCCGTTGCTCTATGAAATAATGAAGTGGGTACTGTCTTCTTGAATATTAATCTAGATTTGAAATAGAAGAAGAGTTTTGCTTTTACAAATTTAAACATATCCATATTTGCTAACAATTATTTTGGCTCTTCAAAATGAATGCAAAAATGTGTTCCATTTGAATGTCATTTTAAAAAAATTTTTATAGAATCACTGTACTAAAAAAAAAACTTTTGATAAATCATTCCAATGTTTAACACCACTCACTTTCACGAAATCTCCTTTATATCTAATGCAAATCTTTCATGCTGTGTTATATTCTAACCATCTTCCTCTTACTATTCTTGTTAAGAAAAGAATTTGGTTTCAGCGCATATATATATATATATATATACATATATATATATATATATATGCAGTTCCTTTGTTGGCCTGAAGTTACAAAGAACAAACTCTTGCTTACTCAAAATGTATTTTTAATGAAAGTATCATTCATGTTAATGCCTAATTACTGCAATTAGATTTCTGTTCTCTTCAATTTATACAACAATAACCTCACCCAAAAGAAGTGCTCTAAATTCAGCAGCAGCCGCCACAAAAACTGTCCTTTTATAAGATGATTTACCCCTGTTCTCAAGTAAAGAGAATGTTTGGCTTCAGACATCAAAGACTCGAGGTACATTTTTTTTTTTTTTTTAATTCCTCATTGTTCTGTTCAGAGTAATCTGGGAGGCAAGAAGCAAAGGCCACAGATCATGGGGTAGAGAAATAATTAAAAATCAGAACATGCTTAGCTAGGGACTACATCATCTCTCCAAAAGGAGTCATGGAGCAGGGCTGCTACAAAATGGGGATGAATGTCATTCAATAAACTCAACCATAGGAGAATTCAGCAAAAGGTTCATTCACTTAGGATCTCTTCCCCTCACTGGGCTTAGAGGCTATGACTGAGCTTCCTATAGCATAATGAATGATCATCAGTGTGGACCCATCCAGGCAAGAACAATGTATGTGATATATTCTGTTTATTACGTGAGGGCTCTATGTACAACGCATGTTAGAAAGATTTCAGATAAATAACTTTGATGTTTAAAGCGTCAAGCTTTGATTACCTTCCTAAAAAGCCCTTATTCCGTCATTCCATTTGGGGTAACCCTGAATCAAAAGTGGGAGACAGCAGGGTGGTGTACAGCAATCTAGTTTGTCTTCTGTCACTTACTACTACTGCTCAGTCTGAAGCAAATCACTTAACGTCCTAGAACTTCCGTTTTCCCATCTGTAAAAAGGTAATCGAAAGAGTACCTATCTCTTAGATTTATTATGCCAATTGAGATAATTATTACAACGTGCTGACTGAGCTCCATGCCTACCACCTAGTAATGTTCAGTAAATGTTAGTGATTTTATTTATACTCCCATCATCGCCGTTTTGGTTATCTGTTTGATAGGCTTTCTGATAAGCTCACCCACCCAGTATGATTCCAACCTCAAAAGTGAGGGGGAACAAAATTTCGAAAACCCTAATAATTTTGTAGAATATCTGACGATCTGAATTCAAATAAGGGTAAGGGCTGTCTTATACCCTGTCAATCCACATAACCGCAGCGCATGAGAGGGCATAATTCAGCAGTGCAAGAAATGGAAAGTCACATGGGCTGTTTCCACATCTGCCTGACACCTGTGATATGGATGCATTCCTCATGGTGCTAGAGTGTGGAATGGTGAGTGGGGTGATCGGTACAGAAGTCATTGTAGTTGTTCAGTGTTCTTGTGAAGAATGCTGGGGAGTGTTTTAGATAGTTTTCCACTAAAAAAGAAACTATTTGGAATGTATCATTCAGCAGTAAACTGCCAGAATAATCTCTTACCCAGAATAGCTTATTCCCACAGAAATCCCAGATAAAAGACTTTATAGGAAATTCTTTAAAAATATGTTTCAAAGTAATCAGATGCAATAAAATATACTTAACAGTAATGTAATTCTTTGTGGTTTATTCATGCCTTCTTCACCCAACATTTATTAAAAGCTTGCTATTTGTATGGTACATAGAAGGTATTCTAGGATATAAGGATATACAAGGCAGGGACCTTAATCATAAGAGCTTTGTAGAAATGATAGGCATAATCAGGTATCTTTAAGCTTAAGACAGGGGGAAAAAAAAAGCAAGTGCTTTTTATGGCATTTAACCTGGGCATTAAAGACTGACTCAGCTTTGGGCATAATAATAGTGGCTCTAATTTATCAACTGCCTTTTCTGGGCATGCACTTTATGTATATTACTTCTAATCTTTACCAAACTCCTGCAAGCTAGGTACTATTATCCTCATTTTACAAGTGGGAGAAGTGAGGTTCAGAAGGTTAAGCTTGCCTGAAATTGTACAGCTACCAAAACTGTCTGGCTTCAATATGCTGCTTCCATTAACGCCATGTTATTTCTTCCTATGAGGGAAAGGAGAGTGGGTTAGGATACATGCAAGCACACATTATGGAGAGAGAATAGTTATAACCAGATTTATGGTGGTGAATGATCATTGGGTTTAGAAGAGATTAATTATCTTTGACTCAATTGGGCGAAGAGGTAGCAAGATTAGAGATGGGAATTAAGGCTGAAGATTTTGGACTTTAGCATATCATCATTTGGGAGCCACTGTTAGGTCGTGAAATGTAATTTGGTATTGAATAGAGTATTGATGGGAAAGGAAATAGGAAGCAGAGAAACCGTTTTAAAAAGTATTAGAATAGGTTATTGAAGACTTGAGCTCGGAAAGCAGCATACAGATGGGAAAGAGGACATATACGTCAATATGCTGGTTGTAGACTTGGCAAGTTGATAGTGGCAACTTACTGGATGGAGAAATGGTCTTGGATAATCTTGGAATGTTAATTATAGTGACTAGGAGAATATCTGTTCTATTGGAATTAAGAAATAGATTTGCTTGCATAAAGATGGTGAATTCAGAGTTTTATATGTTGAGTCTAAGATGTTGGCAGGTCATTTAGATGGAGCTGACCACCAGGAAGTGCCCACTCTTACCCCAGTGAGAGTAAATAAAATAAAATAAATCAGTGATTTATTGAGAATGTGTGATTTGTTATATTGACCTGCATTTCTAGGTCTTTTGGTTGGATTTGCTCTTTTCCTTGACATACTTGACAAAGCTCAAATTTATTTTTGCCAAGTAAATCCAAGATATCTGTTTCTTGTCATTTGTTACCATCTTATAAAAACTGAGCGCAGAATTTGTGAAAATATCAGATCTTTTGAACTCTTTATTTCTGGATAAGCAGGAATTTATTGAATTACTCCTTCCTTTGTCTTCTCAGAGTTCAGTAACTAAATCCCTTCAGTCCCTTTGGGCAGGGAATGGTATAGTGCCTAAGAAAATTGACACAGGCAATTGATCTCAGGCACAGCTATGTTTCAGTACCACCTTTTTTGCTAACCACTTCGTCAATATCGAGAAAGTTGTTTGACCTTTCACACATCTGTTTACCTCATCTGTTAAGTAGGGGGAATAATTCGTTATATTTTAGTTTAGGGATATTTTTCATTGGGCTGCTGTGAAAATCAAATGAGATACAAATGTAAGGTACTTGTTAAAATGCTTGAAGCATAGTGAGCATGAAATAAATGGTACTTGTTATTATTGTCTTTAATTTATGTATTCATTCTTAAAATACCTTTAGTACTTTCATTAATCTCTATGTAATTTATTTAATTTTCTGGAGAGTGAGAACTTTGTCCCAAATTGTGGTCCTGTATAACTTCAGTAATTTTAGAAGCAACAGATATTTGCTTTATGTCAACTTAGAATTAAAAAATAATAATAAGAAGAAAAACCAGTGTCGCTCTATATTGACTTATCTTTACCATGTTGGACTAAGTGCCAAAATTCTATTAGAAATATTGCTAAGAATGTGAAATCCAAGTACTACCTATATGTGTGCTCTTGTCATGTATGCTGTGAGGCTTCTGTACTTTGGGCTTAATGTAAGGTGAATCGTAGACCTTTCTGACATCTCACAAGGTTTGTACTAACAAGCAGCTCTCTGCAGAGGTACTTCTGGGAGTGATTGGAAATCATAAGCTTTCCTTAAGTTTAGTTGTTTTTGTTCTTACTATATTTGACTCAATGTTACATACAAATTTATTTTTATCAATAAGTATTCCTATGAAACTAGTTCTTAAATAATTATCACTTTTTGTCTTGGAAGATTCTAATTTTGTGTATCAGTACTATTAAATATGGAACTTAAAAAAATTAGCAGACATAATAGTGAGAATTCAATTTAGGAAACCTAGTTACAATTCTCTTTAATTAAAGGTAAGCTCATTAGTTGCACAAAACTTGCCCCTCGTTCATTCTTGCCTATTATTCTACGCTGAAGTCTTGATCCTTTTCTGTAGACAGCCACAAAATGAGAATGGTAGAAGTTCTTCTCTTATTTTCCCCTTGACCACACATTATGATTCATATATAATTAGTGGGCAACAAGAGAAGAAAGAGCAATTTAACACCTCTTCTCTCCATTACGTTGTATTTTTGTATATCCATAGAAATATCTTTCTTGTTTGAAATTCAGTGTCCAGTCCATTGCTTCCTGATCCTATCAGCTAACTCTAAGTTCACAAGTATTGACTGCCGTTCTGAATTTATCTGCATGTAGAGAACTGATTTATCTGTTTGGGACACTCATCCCATTCAAGCCCAGTGCAGATCAGCTCTGTAAAATATCAGCCAGTACCCTGAACAGACCCCGTGATTCTATGGAGAGAAGTAGGGTCTATTCAAAACCACCACATTTCATTTTTATAATACCAAAACTCATTTTCTAATACCAAATCCTGAAGTGTATGTTATAATTATTTTCCGCTAATTGAAGAGGGAGCTTCTATCTCAGTCGGTGAGAATGGATTTGAAAAGACATAAGCAAGAGACAATAGGAAAGTGGAATATTCAGGATTAGGTGATGAATTCTGTTGGAAATGGAAGAGAAGGGGGAGAATGAACTCAAAGAAATGCCTAAGTTTTAAAATTGTACGGTTATCTGGAATAGGGAAATCAGAGAAAAATATCACTCACATTTAAATGCAGACAAATTTGTTTTGTTTTCAGTTTTAGGCAGTTGACTTTTTCTTATAAAAGAATAGACTCAGAACTGAGAGAGAACCGAAGAAATAAAAAAAGCTCTTAGTGATCTTCAGTCTAATTCCTTCATTTTGCAGCTGGAGAAACTAGAGCAGAGAGGTTTTTACTTGTGGTTATAGAGCACCATTGCAGCAGAATCGCAAATTAGAACTGCCAGTTCAAAAACTTTATGAGATTATTAGAAATGTGCAGCTAGGGTTGTTGGTTATATTCGTAATTAGCAGGATAGGATTAACCAGCACTGATAAAACAGACCAGTTGTGCCACGACTATGTGGTGTTCAGGAATTTCTTACAAGAGTCCCAGACATATCAGTGGCATTACAACTTTCCGCTTTACACTGAAAAATGTCCAACTCTTTGATCTGTAACTCGTTTTGAGATTAAAAAGCTCATCAGCCAGCTCTGTTGGCCTATAACATTTTTTGCCCTTCCAGTAAGTACTGAGCTGCTCCTATAAAACTTTTTCTAGGAACAAGGAAGAGGAGTTTCCAGCATTTGTAACTCAGAACCTGAAAATCATTTTGATTATCTCCCTTTTCTAGGACTTGGTATCACAATTCCTGAGTGAACCAATATTATATACAACTATCAATTTCTTAATGCTTCCCCTTTGCAGGTTTTGTTATAGATTACTTATCCCTTACGATTAGAAAATTTTCTCAAGCTTTCCCTCCCTGGCTCTCATCAAAAAATATTTAAAATTTCCACCGCACGGTGACTTTGGTGACATGCCTGTTCTGCCTCTTCTTAGGGCTATCAGGTGAATCCCGCTTTTTTTTTTTTTAAGATTTAATTTATTTATTTGACAGAGTGAGAGTGCACAAGCAGGAGGAGCAGTAGAAAGAGAGGGAGAAGCAGGCTCCCTGCAGAGCAGGGAGCCCCATGCGGGGCTTGATCCCAGGACCCTGGGATCATGACCTGAGCCGAAGGCAGACACTTAGCTGGCTGAGCCACCCGGGCGCCCCTGAATCCCGCTTTTTATCTGGAGTCTTGTTTCTATAGCTGGCTGATGTCCTAGGGGTGAGCTGAAGTTCTGGGTAGTTAGGTGGATGCCCAGTGTGAAGGGGAGGAAGTCAGCAGGGTGGAAGGGTGGGCAAGAGTCACAGGTATCATAAAATATAAAATTGGTGCAGAGGAAAGAACAAAAACTTGCCATTCACACCTGGCTTTCAGTCTTGGTTCAGCCATTTTCTAGATGTGCGGCTTGGTCAAATTATGTCACCCTTTCTGACCCTTGGTTTGCCTAACATAGAATCATAGAGTTGATGTGAGGATTAAGTGAGAGAGAACATAGAGAAATTGTTTTGCACAGTACATGGTATATTTTCTATTGCATATCTCCCTGGCCTTCCCCCTCTGTAAGATCATACCAATTACTCTGGTTTACTTTATCAGTTTTAATTGCCACTCTCAGATATCTGAACTGACCTCTAGGTGTTGCTACCTCAATTTCTGAATCTTTTGGTGATTATTAAAAGATACAAGGTTTAATTTACTCTGGTGTGTAATGCACACAGCACTATAATGTTTAGTTGGGCCTTTTCCCCCCATCTCTTCTCCCATGACTAATTTAATTCATGAAAATAACTTTTTATAATCTAAGTCCTTAGTTACCACCTTTAAAGTACTTGGATATCCAACATGCTTTCCTGCTGCTTATGGTGATTTTTTGCCTGCTCTGTTTTGTTGACTTTTTATTTTTCTTTTGTCTGTCTTCGTTATATTTTAGTTTAGGGATATTTTTCAGGGTTAGCACTTGTGGAGCAGGGCTGTTATAGTCAGTAAAAGTCAGTGTAACTACATCGCACTTTCTAGACAGAGAATCAACTATTCACATCATTATGTGCAATTGTTGAGTGCTTGACTGAGTGCAAATCTGTTTCTGCTCGTGCTTGCAGGTATTTGTTTAAAATCTCTTGAATGAGCAGGTTGGTTGAGAGTGCAGAGCTTCTACTGGAAGGTAGATAAGTGAGCATCAGTGTGGTAACGTATTCTTGGTTATTTTCTGAACAGAGAAGGTATGGCTCAGATGTGTGTGATGGGAAAACGCGAGGACGAGATTGTATAGTTTACTGTAGACAAACCTGTAGCACAGGTAATATACCCACAGCGAGCTGTAAATTCAAAAACCTCTTCGATTCAGAGTTATTGTCTCTTTTAGAGAGTCTTCCTGTTACTACACAAACAGATTGCATTAGAATTATGATCTTTCAGAAATACAGTCCTTGGGTGATAAAGCCTTTTCCCCTCCTGGTTGATAAAGCATCAGGCCATGAAACATGCCTGTGATATCTAATTGTGTGGCCTGTATTAATAATGTATGATGATACACATGGCCTCAAATAATGTGATTTATTTCCCCTTAAAAAAAAAAAAGCCAAACAACAATTATAACCAGGTTGGTACAACATAGCCTCAAGCAGTGGTTTTCAACATTGGCTGCACATTATAATCACCTGGGGAGCAGTAAAAAAAAAATCTTGATGCCCAGATCAATTAAATCAGTATCTCTGGGTTTGGGACCCAGGTATTGGCATTTGTTTTGAAGTTCTCCAGATTTTTCACTCTTCCGCCAAGAACCACTGACCTTAAAGCATGTCTACTAAATAACAGCCTGTGGATGGTCCGTGTACCTCAAGTAGCCTCTCTTGGTTGTACCATGACACCCTTTTCAGTACTGCCAAAATATATGCTCCTGTCTGCACTTGTCCCCAGGCAATCTATAGTAAAAATTCAATGTCTTCATGATAATGAATTTGTATAATTCTCTGGCTGTCCTGATGAGAAATAAGAAAATGTCAAAAATTGTATTTTATCCTTGATCTCTTTCTCCAAAAGTGTTGGCATTCCTCCATTTCCCATTGACTTAACGTTCAATTTTTCTCTTCACTGTTTTTCTTGGGTGACATTGGGAATTTTTACCATCTGATGAAGGCAGATGTATTTTCAAATAAAAATGTCTTAAGCATTTGTTCTTCCTACTACTCCATTCTTTGGCAGAATATTCATATAGTTGATAAATAGTTTGCTTTCTTTAAATACCTTTTCATATAATCTTTGTAGCATGCTTCATGGGCATTTTAACCTAGTTTTATGGTTTTTCATGAAATAAGGTATTTTCTAAATATGTTATGCTGAATTTAACTGAAATAAGTGGTTGTACTGTATGCCTTTAAAATGATGATGATATCTCGCATTTTAGGGTAACACTTTCATCCTGAAAGATTTCAAAGCACACTGCGAATGGTTACAAATTATACAGTGAAGCAGTCACCATTGTAGAGTGAAGCATGGCAGCTGTTCAACAGCTCACTGCAACACTACACAGCAGGTTAGGGTAGGAAGTGAAGAAGAATACTGGATTCACTCGAAAAAATTGCTAGGGGGGTGAGGTAAGCAGAATGTAATTACCTAAGTTGGAATTTATCCAGGACATAAGGCTAACACCTCCAGTCTTAGAAGAGAAAGCTCTGATTCTTTAATAACCATGTACTTGCTTTCTCCGTATCTGAATTGTAAGGGTGCTTCTGCCCTCTTCAAACCACTAGTGTATGCTCTAGCAGTGTTCCAACTGAGACTTAAGATGTAAAACAAAACAAAACAAAACGAAAACAATAAAAACTCTTTTGCAAAACTCACACGTTCGTACTAACTTAGAGATGATAGATAAGTGTCTATTTGCATGCCATCTTTGGCTCATGATGGCTGTTTGGGGAACCTGTTAAGGACTTTAAGGCCATAGTCAGGATTAAAAAAGAAGTCCATGGTAGGTTAGTGCTGTCTGCATAGGAATGGGAAAAGTAGTGCTTACACTTTGTGCTGTATTTTTGTCAAACTGGCACTCAGGCCTAGTGGCTACTTTCCTGGAGTAATTTAGCAATACTCTTAAATTCTTTTCAAGCTTTTTGAGTTTTTTAAATTACTGCTGTAGACATAGTTAAGTTTTCCTGAGAAAATTTTAGGAGAAAGGGACATCGACTGTTTTTTAGTAACCATCATTAATGAGGTTAGAGATAAAAAGATAAAACTTTAGGTTAAAAATCTCAAATAAAAAAATATCCAGCAAAGGAAGCAATTTGATGTTAGGTTGGGTTTGTATGGAGAAAATAATCCAGTCAATGTCGAGGAGGAGCAAATAGTAATTCAGGCCAGGAACACAGAGAACAGGAATGTGTTACTAAATCAAGGTGAAAACTGGAAATCAGAATTTGGTTGGTTTGAGGAACATAGGTTAATAGGGCCACGCAGGCCCTGGGCCCCAGGTCTGAGAGCAGCACCAGGGATAGCTCCCAGTGAAGGTGGCTTCTCCTTGGTTCTTCGGTTCTTTCGTATTCAGCCCTGCCCCTCAGTCTGGCATATCCAGCTCTGTGGCTTAATAATGCCTATCTAGTCAGGAAAATGGATCCTTTCATCCTGTTAATTTTAATATTAGTAATAAGTCTATATTATGAGTGAGGTAGTGCATAATTCATTTCACAGATCTTATTTAATACACACAGCCTTTTGTGTTAGGTATTAAACTCACATTTATGTATGAGAAGATGAAGATAAGTAATTTGCCCATAGTCACATTTCAGAGAGAGGGCACAGCCATGAATCAAAAATTTGAACCGTCTGGCTCCGAAGTCTTTGCTCCTGCAACTCTACCACAAAGTTACGTGAGAATAAGATCATTTGGGTAGCACTTGCTTCTATAAAGCAGGATGACCCTAGGGACACTGGGGTTTTAATGCACAGTTGAGAAGGAAGTTTAAAATGCTTCTAGTAACAGGGTAGGGTATGGATAATTTGTTTGTTCTTCCATGCTTCAAAATCATTGCTGACAAAATTGGTAGAACTTACAGAGAGTTTTTTTGCAGTACCTCCTTTTGACATAATGGAAGTATTCAAGCAGAAGAGCCATGTGTCACCTTGTTTAGAGAGTTCCTATGTTTCTGTGAATTTGGTGAAAGTGACCTGTAGGTTCCTTTAAATAAAGTCTGTGATTATTTTGATTCTAGGTCCTATAGCTCTGTTGTATTCCCTATTTTATTTCTCCCAATATACACTTGTATGAATTACTGTAAAATACCTCATTACATTCTGATTTAGATAATACAGAACCCGAAGCTTGCTTTTTCAAATGTCCATGCATCTAATATAAAAATCAAGTATTTAGAAATACAGTAGTGTGCCCTGACTCTTCTGGGCAGTTGATTTCCTTTTTATTCTTAGGAATTTCCAGGGAAGAACTCTAAACTGTTTTTGGTTATTCGTCCAACTCAATAAAACAGGCTTGGTCTAAACAATCTTTTAAAGCTTTAAATAGGATAATAAAATATCCTTTTCATTTGACAAAAGCCCACATGGGGGAAAAAACAGTTTATTTAGTTGTCTACAATTTAAAGTAATTTTAATATTGATAAAACAGGAATCAAAATTGAATTTTACATCTAGGCCTTGTAAGACCAGTTTATTCCTGAAACAAATTCAGATATTCAGGTTATAAAATTCCTGGAACTGCCTTATAATGGAAGAACTGACATACCTTTAATTATAATGCTATTATATCACATTTAAAGACTATGCAGGTTATCTATTACCTTACTTTTATGGAAGAAAAATAATATTCCGTCCTCGTAAGAACCATATAGTAATATGACTGGGAAAGTTGAGGAAAGCTTATAGATAATAGCTGGATCCTGTTTTCCAGAAAACACATCTTTTCCCATGGCTTTTTAGTTAAACTATAATAGTACTATGCCCAATCTCCTTATATGGCTTTAAAATCTTTATAGATATATAATTTGAAGGTTTTAAAAAGCGATTGAGATACGATCTAATGACTTATATCATATGCAAAAAGAGATATAAATCATTCATTTTACAGGTTCTATTTGTTTTCTTTGTAGAGTATATTAGCCCTACAATTTGTGTGTGGGCATGCGTGTGTGTGTGTGTGTGTGTGTGTGTGTGAAATCATTTTGGGTATTTTGAGGTGGTCCTATTGCCTTTTGCACTGACTCTTCAAATGTAGTGGTTTTCAACTCTGGCTGTGTATTAGAATCCTGTGAAAGTTTTAAAAATCCTTATGCCCAGGCAGCACCCTACCCCAGTCTGAATTTCTGTAGACAGAACCTAGACATCACTACATTTTGATCTTCTCAGGTTGAAAACCACTGATAAAATACACAAAGACTTCGTAAAGCATTTCCATCTTGTACCCCCGTGGGTAATTCCATGGCAGAGATGAAAGAAAATGTCCATTCTCCTAATACAGAGAAAGGTGGTGGTAGGATGATTATTGAAATTTTAGGGGTGACCACAATAGATCATAACAATAGGTAAAATATAGTCTGAAATAGAAAGTCATTGAGTATTCTTTTCGTTAGCGGTGACTCAAGTGAAACACCTAGAGAAAGATATAAAACACCCTCATTTCACCTGGCCACTTGTGCAGGTTTTTTTTTTTTTTCTTGACTTGAGCTGCTCGCCATCTTATGACCCGAATCTTGATGATTAATAGGTCTTATAATATTTTCTTAGCTAGTGTAACTTCAATTGCAATACTTTTTCTTCTAATGTCTTACCCTTATAAAATAGCACTAAACTATTTTTCCCAATAAATTCTACTGACACATGGTCCCACAGATTAATTATAAATTGCATAGAAGTACTGCCCTTTGTCAGTTTTAAATGTGTAACTTTATCTTCTCTTTCTCCTTGTCTTTCCAAGCTAAGTGGAATTTGGAGCTTAAAGAAACCTGGTTAACATGGAATATATTCCTATTCTCTTATTTTAAACAATAGTGCCATTAATTTTCATCCTAGACGCTTTGGTTCCTCTATTATTTTCACTGTTATTATAATTTAAAAAGAATCATCTCTATTTTTACAAAACCATTTATTTCACAACATTGTATAAACCTCTTTTTATAAAACTAATTTTCCTCAAATGCTGTTTTTGTTTTTTGGTTTTGGTTTTGTTTTGTTTTGCTTTGTTTTTTAACCTGGTGGGCTTTCTCCATAAATTCAATTGAGAATACCAAATAACTTTTCCTTCTCTTCCCCCTCTCTCTCCCTCCCTCCCTCTCTTCCTCCCTCCCTCCCTCTCTTCCTCCTCCTCCTCCTCCTCCTCTTCCTCCTCCACTTTCTTCTTCTTCTTCTTCTTCTTCTTCTTCTTCTTCTTCTTCTTCTGGAGATAATGAAGGGAGGGATAGGTATCAAAAGGGACTTAGAGAACCATGGAAATAAATGTTGGGCCACTTTGCCACGGGTACTTTAAAATACCCCAAGGTAGATAAAAAGAGTAACTTTAGGGCTTCAATCATTTATCATGCAATTATAAAGCTGACACAGCTTTGCAAATATTTCCTTGCAGGGTTTCATAGACATAGACATTTAGCAATAAATGTCTTTTGTTAAAATGGTCTTAGGTCCTATAAAGCCAAGTCTGTATTCCAGGAGAAATTCTTTTGCAGTTATTTAATAGCGTTCCTTTCACAATGCCTTGCTTCTCCATACTTTTTGTTCCCATTGCGATAGTGGTATCTTTGACCAGAGGGTAGGGACAGTGAACACTGAGTCTTAGCCATTCCCTCTAAATGACTGAAAGGAAAGAAAGTATGGCCTTAGAGGGTTATGTTTAAGTATGGGAACTATCATTATTACGGAGATGCTGACCCAGTTACTGACCCTTTGAAAGAGGGTGAAGTAGGATAGGAAAATGTGGAAAAAGAAAATTGGTCAGACATAACAAAGCCCTGGACTGTAATCCTGATGAAACAGTATAGTAATCAGTAAGTGGCAGAGCTGATTGTCTGTTTCTGTGGCTTAGGCAGCTCTTGGAATGGTATGATTTAAGAGGTAGCCGAAAGGATTCTCACTTGCCTCTGAATATCTCTAATGTTTCCTGAGGTTGTGCCACCAGCTAGAATCCCTGTTTGGAGTTGGAGCTTGCTGATATTATATATAAAGTTTTGTGGGAATGTGCACATGTGCATGTTTTTTTGAGAAGATCCATAGCTTTCATCAGAGCTTTATGTATCCATAAAGAGTCTACTTAAAAGCAGATGTCCATAATATAGTTTTTATTTGTGATTCAGTGTGAATTTGGTCAAAGTGATTTCCTTCTCGATACCTTATTGCAATGTACTCATTGATTTTTTTTTTTTTTAACCAGGATGGAGATTGGAAATTTCCTAGCTAACCTTCCTTCTATTTTATAGATAATTAATTCTGAGATCTAAAGCTACAGCTTAGATATTCCAACTCCCAAACCTTGTGTTCTTTCCCAGGAAGTCAGGAGGAGTTTTAGGTAAGAGGTGAGAACAGATACTGGGGCAGTTGGAGGTGTGTGAGACATCTCAGGCTTTAAGTACGCACCTGGAGGGAAGCATGATGGTAGCACGTCTAGAAGTCTCAGTGAGGGAGGTGGGCCAGAAGGTAGAAAGGTGACATGCAAAAGAAGGTGAAAAGGTAACAAAACTGAACTTCCCTTAAAATGTTTTTCATACCTTCTGGTCATCCGATACTAGAGGGAAATGGAATTGTATTCCCAACAGATCTTTACTATATGCTGTGAGTGTCATTTTTTTTTTTTTTGCATTCTTTCATAAGATTTTTGGAGATTTATCATACGACTTTCCAACCCTTACCCATCTGCTACCTAATATCCTAATGACCTGTAATAACAGTAACTTTGTCAGTTTTCATGGTGAAGCATTTAAAACCACTCAACACCATTTGGATTTGTGAATTGATTTTATATTTTAAATAACACTTGGTAGTCTCCAGTAAAGGCATTACTAAGTGTGTTGTTGTTACATGAGGGAACAGATATAGAGTGCTTATATTTTAGAGGCTTGGGGTTTAGTAAAGGAGGAAAAACAGGAGAGAATCAACAACAAGAGCACTTATATTTTGATTGTGTTCAGTTTTTCATTCATGATTTCTTTTGTTCCTTCTAACCACCCTAAAAAGCAGTTACTCTTATTGTTTTATTTGACACATAGGGAAACCAAAGCATAGAAGGCCTAGGTAACTTGTCAGACGTCCATTGGCAGTCAGTGGGGTGACTGACCCCCAGCCCAGGCCCTACCTTGCATTTGAGGACATTCGTGTTTCACTGCTCTGCTGTATTGCTTCCTTGGTCCTTATACCATGACATGCATACAGACTGTGTGAGGTCCAGTTAGAATCAGAGTTAGGGCAAGGATTGCAGAGAAGGTGTTGTTGGAGCTGTGTCTTGGAGGATGGGCAAGCGTTGCTTTGTCTGTCTGATAAGGAGCAAGAAGGCACTGTCATCCAAGGGAATGCCCTGAGTCATGGTGGAACTTGCCTTTTCAGAAAGGCAGGGGCGCCTCACAGTCAGGGCTTAAGGTGCTACTCTTTTGGGGTTTGTCATAAAGATGAACATGATTAGTGCAAAGTTAGAATCAAAACTCACATATTCTGAATTGTTTGCTGCCTTTTTAATACCCCTTCCTCTTAATTCCTTGTCCAATTATGCAAATAATGAATTCTGCCAATGAATCCTACAAATGTCACTTCCTAAAGACCTAGTTACTACTACTCATCCACTTCTTTTGCCCACACTTTAGTGGCTCTATATTTGAACATTCAGATGCTTGTCTGGTATATAATTTCAAGACTTAATCTATGAAATACTTACTTGTACCTACTGTATGCCTGGTTCTTTTAGGTTCTGTGGATCCAAAATTAAGTCCTCGCTCTGCAGGAGTTTTCGTGATTCAGATTTTTATGGCTAATGCAGATGTGACATCATACAGCAGTGTTTTGCCAAACTCAAAAATTAATGTTCGTATTTTTATGATTGTTTGTATGTAGCCAGAAAGGCTGTAAGACATATCCTGTGTTTTAACAATATTTCCAGTTCTTTATCTTGGTAATAACCAGAGAGATACTTAGTTTCCTTGAACATAGATAAATCTTTGCATTCAACAGTTTGTAGTTGAATTTGTAAAATGGAACTCATAAGAGAACTGATTGATATAGTGGTTGCTTACTGTAACAGTTTTCAGATGTCATGGCATTTTTGCAGCAAGCTACAGAGTTGAAGACAAATGAGAAAATAAAATAATAGTTGAAAACACTTGCAGCTGATATGAATGTTGAAGGACAGTAACACATTTCAAGCCATGTAACATACCAGAGTGTTAGGAGATAAATGTTGTTTTTAAAATATTAGTGCACCATAGGTCTTAGATCAATCTTGAGCACTTTAAAATACTTTAAATTATGTATGTACTAGCATTTGACGTATATGTATAGAAAATTGACATTTCGAAACTCACTAACTTTTTTACACGCAAACATACCCGTATCAACCTGTCAAATAGAAACTAACTTCACACTGACCTATTTAAAAACCCAAGTCAGTTATTTATCAGAATGGGAACAAGGCACTAGCAGAATAGAATTACGATATTTGTCACTCAAACTTGAAGTTTGTGCTCTCTAATAGTTTAATTGATTATTTCTTTGTTATTTTTAGAAGTCTCATGTGTTTAAACATTATGTATCACTGTGTTAATTTTAGAGACTGAAAGTTCTCATATCTCCTATCTTTCTTTTTCAGACTAGATGCATGGATTGAATTATGGAAACTAAGGAATAAGAAAATGGGGTCTAGTCAAAGAGAGGTAGAACGGCTAGAGTTGAAAGATTCAGGAAGTGGAAGAGGGAAGAGAAAGCACTGATGATTTCACTTGGTGCTTCTGTGAGGTTGAATTTGAAAAGGAAGGGCAGGAGCTCTGTGGATCAGGGGCTGGCCCGTTGAATGGGAGGGAAAATGCTGTCTACTGTCAGTGTGGAGGCAGTGCCGCTGGAGTGAAGAATTTGTGCTGGGAGTCAGGGTAGGTGAACACTGCTGACTGAAGGTACAGAGGGAAGGAATGGCCTTCGTGAAGGAGTGTCAGGTTGCATGAAAGGTGCTCTCAGTGTGAGAACTCATTTAAAACAGAGAGAGGCCAATGTTCACCTGGCTTTATCTACTTTTTGATATCCACTTACTGCTCCACAGGAGAGACTGAAAACTATTCTGGGGTGTGCTGATAGTTTCTAGACTGACGTAAAAAACAGGACCGTCGAGAGCATAGGACATTTGGGAATGGACTTCGAAAGCAGCACTGCATTTCTTGTGAGATCTGGGCTCTTGTTCTGATTCTCTGATCTCAACTACAGGGCCCTGAGCTTAATTTTCTTACCTGCAAAATGGAAACAATAATGTTTCCTCTACTAGCCTTATGTGATCGTAATTCATCTGAAAGGAATTTGTAAATCCGGAAGCGGTGTACGGAGAATGGTATTATGATGATACAAAAAAATCAGAGCCAGATTCCCTGGGAGAATATCCACATGTTTATATTCCTCTGTAACCACTGCCCCCCCCCCCCCGTTTTTTGGGTAGAGGTGGTTGGAAAAGTAGACAGAGTTCCATTTTATTTTATTTTTTTTATTTATTTTTTATTTTTTAGCTCAGTTGAGCCCATTTCTTAGAGCCAGAACATGAAAATCCACTGGTCTTTGAAGGCATTGTGTATGGAAGTTATGTATTTGTAGTCTGTTGCCCCATGTGTAGCCCCACGTTTTAACAAATGTACAAATCCGTATACAAACAGAGAAATGTGTTTAGAAGGATATATGCCAAAATGTTACCTGTGGCTACATCTGAATGGTGGTATTGGGGTGATTAAAAATTTGTTCGCAACAACATGGGTGGACCTTGAGGGCATTATGCTAAGTGAATTAAGTCAGAAGGAGAAAGATAAATACCATATGATTTCACTCATATGTGGAATCTAAAACAAACAAGACAAAATAAAACAAATGAACAAACAAAACAAAACAAAAACAAGAGAACAGACTGATGGTTACCAGACGGAAAGGAGGTTGGGGGGTGGGACAGGGTGAAGGAGGTCACTTGTAGGGTGATGGATGGGAGTTAGATTTAGGGGATGATCACTTTATAATATGTGCAGATGTCACACTAACATTGTACACCTGAAACCTACATAATTAAAAAAACCTGAGGGACAGTTTTATTTTATGATACTACTTCTCTTAATAAAAGGGCATGGTACCAAAAAAGTTTTGTTTTCTCCCTGGTTGGTTTGTTCATGTTTTCTAAATTGTCACTAATTATGTATATACATATACCCTTTCCCCCCCACACACAGAGTCACATTTATAGATGTAAATATTTCATATGGAATTTTTACTTTGGCAACTCAAAGTTTGCCTTACTTGCTAGGTTAAGTTTGACTAGTACATACATATATAAATACAGAACTTACCGTTTTTTGAAAAAAACATTTACTGGAAGACAAAACACCTGGCAGAAATTGCTGACCCTGTGGAACGTTAGGTATGCACATTTATGTCAAGGAGAGCTGTGTTTTGCATGGATATGTTTTACTCATTCAGTGTGCTACCCATACGCCTTATTATACAGTATCCCTGGACAATCTCTTGGGAGATTTATGCTCTCTGCTGGTTGGTGGTAGCACCTAGAAGGAACAGATTTGCAGGGTAATACTTTGTTTCCCTGCCCATGAGTTTCTGCAGTTCTTGGTTTTTTAGTCCTACCCCGAGCAATTTACCTTATCTCCAGTGAAATGCCTCGCTGATACCATTTGCTTTGTATTTATTACTTTTGCTTAATTTTGACCATGCAGTCTAGCAGCACACAAATCCCAGAAAAAGACATAATGGTCTCTCAGTTATGACCAGTGTATGATAGAGACAACAAGTAAGACCTAAACGTGCCACCGAAAGAAATGGCCCAGGTGAGAAGCTGTTGTTTCTGTTGTTTTCCGCATTCCTTCCAGGGACATTGCCGCTGGGCATTTTGAATGGCGTGGACAAACAGAGGGGAAGAACAGTGGTAGGTGACCAAATGTAGTTAGGGGTGTGAAAGCACAGAACACCGCAGAGAGGGATGACCTGGTGTACCAGCACTCACTTCCAGTAGACTAAGTGACCTTTGCCTCTACTTAGGGAATAAAAGAAGGAGAAGCAAAGTGGTGCCAGAGTTAACTTTTGGGGAAGTAACCTTGGTGGGAAAGAGGGTCCTGAACAGTTTTATAGACAGTTAAAATTGGCCAACTGCCATATAAATTTATGTGCAATTTTGACTGTACAGAGTCTTGCTTAAATTTCGCCAAAGCATTTTCAGTTTGAATCACTAAGAAGGAAGCAAGCATGATAGAATTTTCAGATTGTTAAAACTGCTTTGAGTTCCAGTGATTGGTTCTGCCTTAACACATGTCTGCACTGTGTTTTTGATGTATTTTGCATTCAGAGACCCAGGGATATGAATCCTATTTCATTTACCTATCACCTAACTGCTCAACTAAACTTTGTTCTAGTAATAATTTAGTTACTCAATATCTCGGAAGGATATTTAAGCTGAAATCTAAATACAACCTGTTTTTTTGTTTTGTTTTGTTTTGTTTTGTTTTGTAGTGTTGGGCACTACTCATGTGCATACAACACATTCCCATAAAACTAGCATTTTGTATTTACAGAGAATTTCTCCTGAGAGTTAAGGTCTTGTAAAACATTCTTGTTCTACAGCATGAACGAATTATTATACTCAAGGGCATTGAAAGTGAAGTACACTGAAGAAAAGAATTTTTTCATTAAAATGCAGTTTATATTGATAAAACAGATTACTAGCATTTGATGAAATGTGAAACTTGGAGCTCCTCATATCAGTAAATCGCCAGTAGGTTTATTTTGGCAAGTGGAACCAGTATGTAACATATAAGGGGCCAGGCATTATACCTGTTAGCATTGTATTAAATTGTCTTTTGGTAAAGTACTTTAAAAAAAAAAAAAAAAGCTATCTGTGCCTTGACAAGCAGGCTGTGGTAACTAGGATTATTAGAAAATAAAAGCTGTTGTGTTATCAGTTTTGGCACAGTCATTTATCAATCAGTATTTTAAACATTGACAAGTGGTAATTTAATAGGGAATGGCCCAGTTGGCAGGAAGTTCTAATGACAGATGATGCAAACTCATTTATCACTAAGGGGTTCTGCTGGGCTTCTTACCTTTCTCTGTATCGTGGCTCATATTTTCCAAGTCTGGGATGTGAGAAGCCACAAAGGGCAAATACTATGGCACGAAGCCTGAAACCACTCCCAAACAGAGAAGAACATTAACGCTTTAGAAGCTCACATCTTTGCAAACGCTCCTCCATGTTGATGATTCTCAATTTAAAACAGGTAAGATTGATAAGTTATTAGGAATGTTTGGTAGTCCATCTGCTTCAGTTTTTATACACGAGAAAGTAAGGTAGATGAAATTTTGAGTGGAGTACAGGAAGGGGTGATTTTGAAATTAAGCTAATGAAAAAGGCAAATTTTGTTGAGAAATCCACTGTTAGCAAAATTGCTTTCCCCCCTATAGTAAATGCTTTTGTTTTTAGAAGTTTAACTATGATGGGTCTTGGCATGGCATTTTGGGGAGTTACCCTTTACTAGGATTTTCCTAGCTTCTTGAATCTATAGGTTTCTGGTTTTGGGGTCAAATTTGAGAAATATTCAGCCAATATTTCTTTGAATATTTTTTTCAGCCTCACCCTCTTCTCCACTTTTTCTGGGACTCCAGTGAGACAAATGTTAGAACTTTTGTTATAGTCCCACACATTCCTGATGCTTCACTCCTTTTCCCCCCACTCAGTTTTCTCTCTGCTGTTTAGGTTGGATAATTTCTATTGTTCTCGCTTCAAATTCACTATTCTTTTTTTTTTTTTTTTTTGGTGGAGGGGGGTTCCCTCTATCTTGGAGTTGAACTCATTCATTGGATATATTTTTGTGTCCTAAAATTTCTGTTTATGTCTTGTATTCTTCTGCTTTCTTTTTTTTCTTCTTGCTCAAACTTTCTGTTTCACTTGCTCCAAGTGTGTTCATAGCTGTTGGTTGAATCGTTTTTATGTTGGTTGCTTTACATCTGTCTCATCCCAACTGGCAGCGTTGATTGTCCTTTCTCACTCAGCTTGAGACATCTTGGTTCTCGGTATGAAGAGAAAGTTTCAACTGAAATGCGGATATTTGGGTCTTACATTTTTAGGCTCTGGGCCTTATTTAAATTTTGCGTTTTTGCAGGCTAGTCGGACCGTGCTCTGGTAGATGATAGAGATGCCACATCATTACTGAGAGGGGGCAGTAGAAATTCATATTCTCCACTCAAACTTTGTGCACTGGGGTGGGGTGGGGGGAGGTCTCCTTGGCAGCTTATTACCACTGAGCTGTGGTGAAAGTCAGGAATACTCCACTGGGTTCCATCTGACACATCCCAGGAGGTTGGGATCAAAGTTTCAGCTCCCAGTCTGTGCCCTCTCTGACACTGGGGTGGAGGAGAAAGCGGCGACACCTTGTGCAGCCCAGCCAAGGTGAAACCTTAGCTCCTTGACGAGGTCTTTGCTGGAAGGATTGAAACCACAGTTTTTACTCTGGTGTTTACTGAGGAAAACGGTTATTGTCTAAAAGTTTCATCTTACTAGGCTGCCTCTTTCCTGGTCTTTTGACTGAAGAGAATAGGCTTCTTTTGGGGCTGTTGTTCATCTGTGCCCATTGGCATTTCCAAATTGCTGTCTTCTCCAGTCTGGGATATATCAGTCAAAAAGAAAACCCAGGGAACTCACCACTGCATCGTTCCTTGAGTTCCAGGTTCCCTAGCCAGTCTGTTTTCTTCTCTCCATCTCTCAGAGTTTTCTTACATGTTTTATATATAATGTTCAGTGATTTTAGTTGTACACAGTGGGAGGAATAGGGAAAAGTATGTCTATATAATTTCCCCCAAAGAAGTTCTATAGGAAGAGATTTTGGTACTTGTGTCTCAAAATTGCAGAGATTCTAGATATTGGCTTCATTTGTTGAATTGCTTAACTATTCTGAACTGAAAAGCCTTGTACAACAATCCTAGGGATTTCAGTCTGGTATAAGACTATACCAGTGTAGGGGCGCCTTGGTGGCTCAGTTGTTAAGCGTCTGCCTTCGGCCCAGGGTGTGATCCCAGGGTCCTGGGATCGAGCCCCACATCGGGCTCCGTGCTCTGCTGGGACCCTGCTTCTTCCTCTCCCACTCCCCTGCTTGCATTCCCTCTCTCACTGGCTGTCTCTCTCTCTGTCAAATAAATAAATAAAATCTTCAAAAAAAAAAAAAAAGACTATACCAGTGTAATATTTTCTGGGGATAAGGAACCAATTGGGTTATTCCCTATTTAAACATAATTGACAAATAATAAGCTTTTGGTATGTAGATCTATTTAAGATTGAAAATTTATTTATAGCCAGAGTAAAATATTTTCTTCCTTATCGATGATCATTTGGGTAACTTAAAAAATATGCTTCATGATGGTTTTGCTTATTGATACTTATTCTGAAAATATTTCATTATTTTTAAACATTCTGAGTATCTGAATTGTTTCTTTTGGATTTTCAGTAGAGTTAGTAAAAATTAAATAGGAGTAGGGGCACCTGGGTGGCACAGTCTCTTAAGTGGCTGACTCTTGGTTTTAGGTCAGGTCATGATCTCAGGGTTGTGAGATCGAGCCCCGCATTAGGCTCCGCGCTTAGTGTGGAATCTGCTTAAGACTCTCTCTCCCTCTGCCCCTCCCCCACCATGTGGTCTCTCTGTCTTTCTCTGTCTCTCTCTCTCTCTAAAATAAATACATCTTTAAGAAAATTAGGTAGGAGTAAACCCTCTGTCCATTATGCTAACAGTAAGGATCCGGGTGGATGACGTGCTGGGAACTCTTGGGGGGTGGGGAGGAGAGAGGCACAGGCTGTGTGAGTGTATAGGAGCCAAGGACAGTAAATGCTGGCTGCCCAGAGAATGTCCACCTGTTTGAATCACCAAGTTTGAGGGACACAGGGAACTCACTTTGGTCAGGGACTCTGTCTGAGGCTGTTCAGGTGCCGTTGTAAGGTTTTCAAGTGTCAGTGCTCAGAACAGGTGGGTCCAGCCAAGTTCCTGTAAGTCATGCCAGAAGTAGAGTCAGTCCTGGGAAAGGGGGCTGAAAAGAACCAGATGTGGACATTAATGCTACCACACCTGGCTAATAGTTTTAGGGACTGATTACTGCTACAGTCCTATCTGGAAATGAGTTGGGGTCTGAGATCCAGGGAAAAGGACTGTTGGATGGATGGGCCCTGGAGTTAGAGCCTGGTAAAAGAGGGGTGCGGGGGGGGGGGGGAGAGAAAGGCAGATGGTGGAATGGTTGTAGCCGGAGCTTCTCACGGGCATGTTTTAGATGTGGGAGTTGAAACTTCCTCTTAGACCCTTATTCACTCCATAGATGCTGTTCATCTGAGCTCTCTGTGGTTCTGGGTCTGACAGACTCTTAGTACCATAATGCAGATGAGCCAGGCCAGAGAGGGCTCAAATGCATGCCCAGAATCAATTTGGCACATCAGCAGAGTAGGATGGAGAAACTGCCCTTGGCTGATTTTCTTTTGTTTTTTAGCACTTTTCCTATACTTCTAGAGCCAAAAGATGAGTAGGAATTTTAGGGAATTTTCTTAATGTGGGAAATAGTTCCCCTGGGAGCCCAGGCAATTGTGTTCTCTTCTTAAGAATTTGGGTGCATTGGAAAGGCCCTAACCCAGGAATCAGAGACTTAAAATCAGGTGCCAGAGGGAGACCACAGACAAGTGTCCCTACCTCATCTGAATAACGTGGGAATGGTAATATCAGTCCTGCTGCCTTAGAAAATTGTTTTGAATAGAAATAAATTGGAAAAAGCTTAAAAGTGCCACATGATGTTTCAGATGTAATATTTCATTATATATCTGCATAAATACAAATGCTTCTCTTTGTCTAATTTTTCTCTTATGTGGAGAAGAATAACTCTTCCTTCATAGGAAAATTAATGAAGAACAAGTCCATGGATATTCAGACAGTCCCATTTTGTAGTTTTGTAGTTTTAAAAAAATTTAATTGAGTGTTAGTAGTGTAACTTTTGACAGTGACAGAAAGATATGTTTTTGCCATTTTCCTTCAGGTTATCCATTTCTAAATTCTTTCTACTAATTGAGAGTCAAGTTTCTCAGGATCTCCTCTCCCTAGGTAGCTATAAATATCATTTGCTTATAAAACGTCCTTACAACTAAGAGGAAACTTAGAAAGTTTCCTGTAGCCCTCACTAACTTGTTTTCACCCTAGTAGAATTAAAGCTTTTTGAACAATAGTGTTTCTGTGATGTATTTCCACCTCTTTTTTTTTCTTTGCATCACTTGAATACCCTATTAGAATATAAGTTCCATGTGAGGCAGTACTCTCGTACCTAGGCACCAAGAAAGCACTCAGGAATTATTTGTTTCATGAACGTGTGAATAGATGAATGGGTGCTGGCTGCCCTTTGACTGAGTCAGGCTCACATTGTGGTACCCCCTCTTGGGCTCCAGAGGCCCCTCTGCACCAGTATTTATATTGCATTGTATTCCCGAGTCTCCCATCTACCAACAAGTTCGCAGCTCGTTATCTAATAAGCTAGTCTGCGTTAGCCTGTTTTGGCTGATGGTGGACCTACTACAAATATGTTAGTAAAGAGTTTCTACAGTAGCCTCATGGTAAGAACTCAGTAAATGTTAGCCACTATCATTATCCTCCTCCTTATCATCATCATCACCCAGAATATTCCTCTGTAGCCACTGTTTTTCACGGTTTGTTCCCAAGAACCATTAGCAGTCTAAGGATTTTCCCAGCTGATAATAAAAGTTTGGTGGGGCCGGGGGTGGGGTTGGGGGTTTGGTGGGAGGGAGGAATGTATGTGGAGAGAAAAATCAAGGCTATGCTCCCCTCCTCTCTTTAACCAAATAAGGTGTGCTTTTATCTGCTCTATATATTTATATTCCTGGTGAATTTTATTTTTGAAAGGATTCTACTACTTAATTTTCTTTTTCAAAAGAAATGCTATAAGCAATATACTGTTTGCCAGAGAGTACAACATGAATGTAGCTCTTATAAATGTGCAGATGAGAGTGACAAGGAAAAGAAGAGAAAAATAACTGATCGCACTTCAGAATGTGTTCTTTTTTTTTTTTAAGATTTTATTTATTTATTTGATAGAGAGAGACAGCCAGCGAGAGAGGGAACACAAGCAGAGGGAGTGGGAGAGGGAGAAGCAGGCTCCCAGCGGGGGAGCCTGATGTGGGGCTCGATCCCAGAACGCCGGGATCACGCCCTGAGCTGAAGGCAGACGCTTAACGACTAAGCCACCCAGGCGCCCCCAGAATGTGTTCTTAAGCAAATAATGTGTGCAGTCTTTAAAATGAATGTGCTACTGCTGGAAGCCAGCATGTTGGATAGCGCACACCTCACGTCGTACCAACCTTACCGACTGTTGTAATAAGGCTATGAGGTTAGTGGGCAGCATGGGGCTGTATCCCTTACAAGCTGCGTGACCTTAGAACAGTCAGAGTTCTGTGAACCTCAGTGTGTGCAGCTATAAAATGTCAAAAATCATACTACCTCTTAGAGTTATGAGGATTAACTAAAACTTGTCCTTTAACTTAAAATACCTGGCATTCCTGTAAGCCTCAGTATACACAGCATATACAGTATATAGAGAGTATCTGTACTCTATATTTAACATGTAGAAAGCATTCAGTGACATCAGCAGGGCAGTTCATGCACACTTTCATGGTAGCCTTATAAATAAGATGGCTAGATCAATTTGTAATTAGCTAACCTTCTTTCTTGAACAGATATATACTTGTGAATTCCTGTTAATCTTAAAGGGATACCCTGTGTTGTTATAGAAAAACCACAGATCGGGATTCACACAAACTTTATTTAAATTCTAAGCTCTGTTGGGGCGCCTAGGTGGCTCAGTAGGTCGAGCATCGAACTCTTGGTTTTGGCTCAGATAATGATCTCAGGGTCATGAGATCGAGCCTGGAGACCGGCTCCACGCTCATTGGGGAGTCTGCTTGAAGATTCTCTCCGTCTGTCCCTCCCCCTTACTCTCTCTCTCTCAAAAAAATAAATAAATCTTTAATAAAATAAAGTCTAAGCTCTGTCATTTACCAGATTCTTGAGCAAAGCTGTTTAAGTCTGTATCTTCTCATCTATAAACTACAGCTACTCAATAGGAACTTTGTGAAGATTAAATTCTAGGAAACACTTAAGAATCTAGTGCCCACCACGTTTCTTCAAATGTGGTAGATGTTCAAGAAATGTTTCTTCTCTTTTTTACTTTGCTGGAATGTCACAAACAAAAACCCAAAGCAAGTGTCCTAGAATTTTGGATGACACAGAACAAGGAATGATTGAAAGCATAATGCATGATAAGGATGAAATTTCAAAATTACCTTGACAGACCAAAATAATACACTGAACTGTACAAAAATGATATTTGAAAGAACAACTGTTAACTCTTGCATTCAAAAAGAGAGAGATGGGGGCGCCTGGGTGGCACAGCGGTTAAGCGTCTGCCTTCAGCTCAGGGCGTGATCCCGGCGTTATGGGATCGAGCCCCACATCAGGCTCCTCCGCTATGAGCCTGCTTCTTCCTCTCCCACTCCCCCTGCTTGTGTTCCCTCTCTCGCTGGCTGTCTCTATCTCTGTCAAATAAATAAATAAAATCTTTAAAAAAAAAAAAAAAAAAAACAAAAAGAGAGAGATGATATGTAGGTAAGTAGATAGAGAGAGAGAGAGAGAAAGAGAGAGAACTTCTAAAAACACTTGGGTAGTGTTGAAATACTTAACCTGGAAGAGAATTCTGTGGGGAAGCCACATACCTGTATTCACATTATAGAATCATTGAAACTTGCAGTTTGAAGGATTGTTTTGTGCAAATATTGGTATATTTGTATTGTGTTGTTCCTAAGCAGAGAATTATAGCATGAGAAGCATAGGGCAAAGATACCAATTTTAGAAAGACATCTTTCTAATAATTAGATTCATTCAATAATGAAGTAAAATGTATGTGTGTGCATGATATATTTTGAAGAAATAAATCAAATTTTACTGATCAAATTGTAGAGGTTTTTTTTTTTTTTTTTTTTTTTTTTTGTCAGAGGTGGCTAAGGGACAAAGGGCCCATGGTAGAGGTATGGGAGATGTCACATTTTACCTGACATGACATCTCCTCTACAAAAGCTTAGAAAATTGTCCTCAGCTCCCCTGTTGCAAATATTTTTTGTATTCTTTCATAGAAAGGAAACTCTCAGTGAAAATGAATCCAGCAATCACTAGGTGGAATATTGTGGCCATGTCTTTCTTGACGTGGGATTCTTGAGTGGGTGGGGTGTTAGATGAGGTTAATTTCTAAGTTCACGTCTAATTAATTACGTGATTGTGTACCTATTAATTAAGTCAACACAATATGCATACAGAAATCAGTTAAATTATGTCTTCAAGAACAACTTCAGAATATACTGATAGCATTGAATATTACCTCTAAAATGGGCATTTTAGAGGAAGAAGAATTCCAGGAACATTCTGTATAAGGAAGAAAATTTGAGTCCCAGTTGTTATTGTGGCCCCAATTCAATTCAATTATGACTTTAATAAATGATAAAATGATTTTGTGATGTGTGTAGCTTATGAGAATCAAGAGGAAATCATTTTTCTATGCTTAGTCTAGTGTTGCTTAGAATCTCACTGAGAACAGAGCTGTGTTTAATCTTCCTCATTTGAGTGGCAGGCACAAGCAGAAACACTGGTGAGTCATTTGAATAATCCGGCTAGTGTAACTGTGAATATTCTTGAGAACGATGGAAAGGTTAAATGCTTTGAAACATGTGTATTCTGAGGGGAGCACTGAGCTCCTGCTCTCTGGTTTCACTGAGAGCACAACTTGGGCCGAAAGTACTAGCTGTGTTTTATAGTGCTTAATACACTCCCATTTCAAGGTGATTGCCAGTTATTATGTGATCATGAGAAGATAGACTTTAATTTCAGTGAGCGTTAGCATCATCAGCGACGAGCCTTTCCGCATGTGGTGTGCCAGGTGCCGCATTAAATATGTTCAGCTAGCACACCGCTTGCTCTCTGCACGCTCACAGTGTTCAGAGTGATGCAGGCTGTTTTAGATATAAGCAAATCTGAAAGAGAAGGTGATTAATAACAGCAGCTCGAGTCGTGCCTTACATTTATGTACCACGTTCTGGTTTACAGCGCTCTTAAGAGAGCAGAACATTCCTCCCAGGAAGATGATGGATCCTGTGAGGCAGAAATGTTTCTGGTACCAGTTTCCCTGGAGGGAATTGAGTCTGTATTTTTATTGAAGGATCGTAAGATGCAGCTTAAAGGATGTGATCACAGCCCCCAACCAGAGAGAAAATTCCAAGTGGAAATAAGGAGCTAGACCATTTTGCAGAGTTTTGATGTGGAAAAGAGTTGGGAAGATCAAGGTACAGGATATATGGAAGGTTTAATGAAGCATATAATGTGGAAAGAAGGCAAGACATATACTTAAGCACTGAAATGGAGCCTGCCAAGTTTATTCAGGTGTCCAGTGCATTATCAGTGGTGAAAAGAAGTGAACCGACATTTCCTTGCTGAATGCTTGCCTTTCCCTCCTACCCTAGCTCTTGTGTTACTCTGGACAGAGAAAGTAGATGGCTCTTTCCTTCTTGACTGTAAGCCTTTGCATCTATTTTCCCTGTTGTTTTTCGGCCATCTTCCTACTTGAGTCTAGAGTAATACTCTTTCTTCTCACTCTTATCAACTACCCTAGCTTCTTTAAAAAAACAAGACTTGGGATCATCCTTCCTCAAAACTCCTTTCTGAATAATGTCACTTGTGTTAAACAACTAGGTCATTTATTTTATACAGTACACTGTGGTAAAAGAATGCCTTTAACTTATCCCATAGCTCCATACCGCTTACTTCAGTGCCCACCCAGACAGACTTATAGGGGAAGCTTTTAAATGAAGTATAGAGTCATAATTACATATGCATGTGTCATGTATGTGAATGTCCATTGTCAGTTGATTATGTGTGTTCAGTCATTTGATTGTAAGGTTCTTAAACGTGGGGACTCTATCTTTAATGCCTTTTAACACCCTACAGCACCGGCTTATTTCTCTGCTGTTGATTTCCAATAAATATTATTAGTGGGCAGATGATACTTAAAGTGTTGGGAAGGGGAAATCTGTGTGGCAGCTGCAAACCACCACACAGCTTGGGGTAGCACTCAGCTTGCTTCTTTTTTTCTGAGAGAAATGGGTTGTAATTTGTGCTTACCATCTAGCTATCTTGTTTAGCCTAAGTGCTATTTACCTTATGAAAAAAAAAAGCAAGAAAATCAGGGTTGGCAAAAATGTAGTTAGATTGAATTTAGAGAGAATCAGTGTCCCTGGATGTACTTTATTTGCATTGTTGAGCTCTGTCAACACATCAACAAATGAGGTTTACCACTTTGAAAGGTGACATGAAAATATGAGGTGTGGGTTATATAATGACTATCTAACCTTTTGAAAATCTAGCTTTTAGCCTTAACTGAAAAACTTGACATTTTAGCTGTGAGCCTCACTTATGGAACACCTCAGAATAAACTTGGAACTTGAAGGTCAGTGTAGAAACTCATTGTCAATTCAGCGTGGAGAAGCTTACATAACACCTCCGCAGCCAGGTCTGGCTTGTGTTAGTGCTACTCGAGCCCCACTCTCAGGAGTGCTCCAGCCTCTCATCAGAGGGGCAGGAGGAAACTGAGGTGCGGACAGGCAGAGTATACAGATGACAAGGCAAGCCTTCAAACAGCACGGAGGACTTAGAGATGCTTGAGAGAAAACTAGATGAGTCTTGAAATATGAGCTTCAGTGTAAACATCCCCATAGACCAAGTGGATGAAATTGAAGGAAAAGATGAGAAAGTTGGAAGAGGCAGACAGTCAAATTTGAAACAAGTGTTTCTGTGACTGGAGGGGCAAGCCTAAAGTGGTTTAAAAGCATTTTTGAGGAAGCCAGATTTGTCAAAATCAGGGGCTCTTGACAGAGGACTTAAATGGGGGGGGGGCAATTTTAACGCCTGGCTTTGGAAAAAGAAGGCAGTTGCACTCATCACCATATCGAGAATATTCAGCCACCGTATTATGATAGGGGTTGTACGTGGGTATGGCATCAGGACTGTGCCCTCTTTATACCTTCCCCCCCAAAAAAAGGACAGGAATAATTTTGAATAGATTTGAAAACAAATGTTTGGGTTGGAATATCAAAATTAGGCAGACATAGGGGACAAGAAACCACAGAGACAGTTTACCAGAGACATGGTGATGAAGTGAAAAACTCCACTGAGCCGAGCAGGCAGGCCATGTAGTAGTTGAACCTGTCAACTCTGTAATGGAATGGGCGTCACATGTTTCTGTGGTTCCAGAAGACCAGAGGTCAAGTGAAGAGAAGTTGTAGAAGGACAAGAGCTGATAGGTAAGGATAAATATATTTGAAATGTTTAAGTAGTGAACAGTTGGGTATTGGAACTCAAAGTAAATGTATTAGTAGACAGATCATAGCAACATAAAACAGAATGAAGAAAAAACCTCTAAGCATGGAATTAGGAATCGTTGCATTAAAAATCTTAAGTTGTGCATGGATTTTACATGTATATAAGCCCTAAAATAAGAATATATGGCATGCTCCCTTATTAGTTCACATTTAAAAGCATATAAAAGTTAATGAATATTCTTAGAATAAAAATAATATAACTTTAGGTGTTGATTCTATTGGAAATTAAATAGATGATTATCTGTATGAATCTTGAAGTCATTTCTTTCTCTCTAAAGAAACTTATTATTCTCTGCACACCACTTCATTTTGGCCAGCAATAAGTCCAACTCAGTCAGTGTGCTGCAGTGGAATGTTTTAAGCTGAAATGTGCGTTGGAATCTGTTTGTTTGCAGCAGATGATTTGACTAAGCTTTGATGCGCAGTCACTTTCTGACATTTGTGTATTTCAGCAGTGAACAATGTAAACTCATTTTCTGAGCACTTTGATTACTTGCACATAGCAGTGCCCATGGCATGTGACAGAGAGGAGTGCTCTATCCACTAATCAGATAGATATGCTTCAAGCGTATTTACACAAAATAATGAAAACAGCTGTTAGATACCTTTAAACTTGAGTGTGTTTTGTTATTAATCTACTAGCCTGTACACATGACACTATAATTCTTTGCTCACTCAAGTTGCCTTTAATGACACAGTAATAAAACTGAGAGGGATGAAAGTAATGGAATTGTAGAATGTAATGCCTCAATTGTTCTACAGTGTCTTCCTTTTTGCCAAAATAAACCACAATTAGGTCCATATGGTGTTTTGAAGTTTTCAAGCAATGACCCTAATAAAAAGTAATGAATTTCTGACAAAAGAAAGCATGGCTCTCTTTTAAACATATATCTTCACTATTGATCTAGATATGATTGTAGACCGATATGCTAATAGAAGAAGAAAGGTTCATCATGTTTGGTATATGTACTTTCATTTGTGGTTTATTTTACTCATAAGAAGTTCACATGTTAAAGGTAGAAATATTATAATGCATTAGATATGACTCCTTTGTTTTAAAGACCTGTTACTTAAAGAAGTAGGTATTCTTCAAGAACAGGAAATTTCGAAGGCCATCTATAGTACTGACAATCATCACATTGGAAGGGTTGCAAGAGTTTGTTTTGGGGATGTTCTTATATATTTATTGGACTTTTGAGGTACTGGTTTATTTGTGTGCAGTTTTTATGTATTTCAAAACTGCTTCAAGGGATGATGACATTTTATTCCAAGTACACCTACCTCATCTTCAAACTATATGTAAGTAATGCATCACTGAGTTTCTTTGCTTAGAAATTGATTTTAAAAAATAATATCAGGGTCAACAAAATCTTTAGATTGTCCTTAATGTTAATAAAGCAGTATAGGTAGCCAAGAGTTTTGACAAAAATTAAATTTGAAAAATGTAAACTGAGTAATAGATTATGATTATAATAGCTATACGGGGGTGGGAAGGGGGAGGGAAAGAAATCAAAAGGAAGATGTGAAAGGAAGAGGGTTAGCATCATTTTTATTAGGAAAACCTGGATTTGAATCTGTGCTCAGCAGCATGCCAACATTTTTCCTGTGTTTAATGTATTTAGTTTTTCTGAATCTTGGCTTCCTCGTGCAAGATGTCGATAGGGTCATTGTAAGGATTAAGATACTGTACATGATCCATCTAACAGACTGCCTGGCAAACAGTAGGCACTCAGTAAATGAACTTTTTGTTGTTATTATTATTACTGAGAATAACCTCCTAAAGTAGCTCCTTAGTATCATTTCTACGTAGTGTGTTCTGTGTGTGTGTGTGTGTGTGTGCACACGCGCGTGTATTTTCTCCTTGTCTGTGCCTTGTCTTTTATAGTGTCTTTTGAAGAGCAGAGGTTCTTAAATTTGGTGGAATCCAATGTAGCCATTATTTTTGGTATTCTATCTCAGCAATCCTTATGTAACCCAGAGACATAAAAATTTTCTCCTGGGTTGTCTTCTAGATGTTTTATAATTCTAGTTTTACAGTTAATATGATGATCCATTTTGAGTTAATTTTTGCATATGATGTGAGGTATATGTGAAGTTCATTTTTTTTTTTTTTTGCATTTGGATATCCAGTTGTTCCAGCACTACTTGTTGAAAAAAACTTTACTTTCTCTATTGCATTACCTTTAGAATTTTATTTAAGAATCAGTCAATCATATATGTAAGGTATATTTCTTGATTCTCTATTCTGTTCCATTGATCTCTTTGTCTAATGTGATGCCATGATTATGACATGCCATAATCATGATGCTCATGATTTTCTACTTTAACAGTAAATATTGAAATCAGATAGTGTAAATTCTCCATTTTTTTTTCTTCCTTTCCAGTTTTTTGGTTTTGTTTTTGTTTTTGCTTTTTTGGTTTTTGTTGTTGTTATTGTTGTTGTTGTTTTGGCTATTCTGAGTCCTTTGAATGTCTATATGTACTTTATTTTAAGATTTTATTTATTTGAGAGGTGAGAGAGAGAGAGAGACAGAGACTGAGTGAGCAAGTGCACGAGTGGGGGTGGGGCAGAGGGAAAGGGAGAAGCAAGCTTTCCACTGTGCAGGGAGCCCAACACAAAGTTTGACGTGGGGCCTGGTCCCAGGACCCCGGGATCATGACCTGAGCTTAAGACAGACACTAAACTGACTGCACCACACAAACACCCTCCATGTATACTTTAAAATAAGGTTGTCAATTTCTTTAAAAGAAGAGAAAAAAAACTCACACTGGGATTTTGAATGGGATTGTTCTGAATCTATGGATCAAATTGAGGAGATAACTTGGTTACAGTATTTAGTATTTTATTCCATTTATTTGAGTCATTCTTAATTTCTCTCCATTATGTTTTGTAGTATTCCGTGTGTAGGTCTTATACATGTTTGTTTGATGTATCTTTAAATATTTCATATTTTTATGCTATTATTTTTCTTTTTTTTATATTTTCAGCTTTTGATTGTTCATTGCTTAGACTGAGAAATACAATTGATTTTTGTATTTTGGTCTTGTATCCTTCAGTTTTGCTAAACTTATATCTTTTAATTAACTTTTTTTGTAGATGTTATCAGATTTTTAATGTAGACAACCATGTCCTGTGTAAATTAAGATGGTATTACTTCTCCCTTTTCAATCTCAGTGACTTATTTATTTTTGTTTTCTTATTCCATGGAAGTAGATCCTTCAGTATAATTTTGAACAGAAGTGGTGAGGCTAGACATTTTTACCTTTTTCTGATTCTAGAGGGAAACCATTTGGTCTCTCACCATTAAGCATGATGTTAGCCTTAAACTTTTCTCACATTTCATAAAAGCTTAGTAAATTGAGGAGGCTCCCTTTTATTCTAAGTGGGCTGAAAATTTCATCAGGAATAGATATTGGATTTCATCAAATCTTTTTTCTGCATCTGTTGAAATAGTTTTACATTGTTTGTTTAGTTAGTCTATTAATGTGGTGAATTCCATTGATTGCTTTTGAATATTAACCAACATTTTATTCCTGCAATAAATCACACTTGGCCATATTTTATTATCCTTTTTACATATTGTTAGGTTTAATTTATTAAAATTTTAAGAACTTCTCTGTCTCTGTTTTTGTGCTGTCCTTGTCTGGTTTTGGTATAAGAGTAATGCAGGCCTCACAGAATGACTTGGGAAGTGGTTCTAACCTTTTTAATTTTCTAGAAGAATTTTTTGTAAAATTGGTATAATCTCTTCCTTAAATACTTGGTGGTATTACTGGTTAAGCCATCCAACCCTAGTGTTTTCTTTGTGGGAAGGTTTTTAACTACAAACTCAATTTCTTTACCAAGTAATCTAAAATCTAATAAATATATAATATTAAATATTCAAGTATTGCTTGAATAAGATGTGGTAGTTTCAAAGAATTTGTTCATTTCACTCAGGTTATTAAATATATTGATATAAGTTTGTTCACAGTATTTCTTTGTTGTCCTTTTACTTTGTGTAGAATTTGAGGTAATACCACCTTTTTCACTCCTGATATTGGTAATTTGGCTTTTATCTCCTTCTCTCTTTTTTCTATTTAATCTGGCTAAAGTTTTATCAATTGTACTGATCTTATTGAAGAGCCAGCTTTTATGTTATGTTAAAATGTTATTTTTGTCACTTAAAGACCAGAATGATTTGGTTTCAGACTAGATTGGTTTTATTAGAACAAATAGAAATAAAAATGGTCTGGCACTACCTGGAGAGCACAGACTTAGAATGTTCTGAGAATTAGTCTGTGAATGTAGAATGTCTGGATAGGTAAAAGGACTCCAGAAAGGAGAAAAGGAACAAGCCAGAAGGCACAAAAGAAGCATTCTTTCTATTCCACCATTTGAATGACTGTTCCCACAGTGTTTGAATCCAGTCTTGTTTTGATATTTGATAATTTAAACAGCAAATTATTTCAGTAAAGGAAATCTATGGATAAATTTCAAATCCCATTTTAACTATTTGCTTCTTTTACTAAAAATCAGCTTCACTGTGGTTTGGAAGCTTTGAATATTTCCTTGAAAGTCAGTATGAAATGGTAGAATAAGGCCTTTGGAATCAGAAGGTCCTAATTCCAATGTAGCATCTACAACTTCCAGACTATGTAATCTCAGGCAACTTACTTGGCTTCACTGAATTAGAATTCTTACCTGTGAAATTTTAGCAGATTGAATTTAACAATATGGAAAAAGGATAATACATTATGACCAAGTGTGATTCATCTCAAGAATGAAAGGTTAATATTCAAGATTGGATTTAAACACTGTAGGAACAGTTGTGACAGAGTAGAAAGAATGCTTCTTTGGTGCCTCCTGGATTGTTCCTTTCCTCCTTTCTGGAGTCATCTTATCTATCCAGACACTATGCTCACAGGCTGATTCCCAGAACCTCCCATGTAAAATGGGAGTAATACTTACCATACTATGTTGTGAGACTTAAATGAAATAACAGATTAAATTATTAGTACATAGTAGGCTGTCAACCAATTCTAGTTCCATCTCCATCCTGCCATTCCTACCCCTTGCCCCCCAGCTGCCTTCTGCTCAAAATGCAAAGAGCAAAATGTTAACCAGTGGGATGAAAAGCAAGGATCTCTTTAATCCCATCTCAGCTATATTGTTGTTAAACAACATGGAAACCAATACATTGCTATACCTGTTGAGGCAGTTTTTTAGCAAAGATATGCAGGTAGAGGACCAGTTCTACCTTCATAATGTGTGTGATACTCAGAGTCAATAAATAGTGTACAGTTGAGCCACAAATTATGTGGGAAATAAGGTTCTAAAGTCATTGAGCTTGAATCAGAAATCTTAAGCTATTTAAGGTAAAAATTTGAAAAAAAAAATTGAAAAACCCTGTAAGAAGGCACTACCATGGAGACTGCTTTAGGATCTGTATTCAATAAAGCTCACAAAGCTAGTAGTTTTCACTCAGTGTTGAAGTTTTTGTTTTTGTTTGTTTGGTCACCTAAAGATGTAGCTGGCTTGAGTTTAGAATTGGTGTCATCCAAAATATACAAGTGTATCTTTATATGCTAGGCTCGTACTCAAAGCCTCACCTCATAAAAGCCCCTGGGAATGGAGACCTCTTGGAGCAATAGCTGATTCAAATTCCTGCACATCTTGGGTGTAAAGGAATATTGAATGGAATGGCTTGTGGAACTGTACTCTCACTGCTTAGGTCCTTAATATTCCCTCTTGCGTTGAACGTATAGTTGAATTCCACAACTTAATTAAGGATATAAGCTACTCCACTTCTAGATTTTCTGAAGAGAAATGCTGCTTCTTCGTTTTCTTACCCTCTCGGGTAAACCTTGAAGGAAAGTTCACATCCACCACTGTACTATTTATTTAGCACTCCTGTTGACATCATTAATTGACAAAAGCATACTTTTCCCAAGAGCCTGACTTGTGATTTCAGATTACCAACCTACTTGATAAAGGATCCAGAACCATTGGGTCTAAATATTATACTTACATAACCAAACCAATTTTTTGTATGTATTTTATTTTATTTTTTATTTTATTTTTTTTTAAGATTTTATTTATTTATGTGACAGAGAGACAGCCAGCGAGAGAGGGAACACAGCAGGGGGAGTGGGAGAGGAAGAAGCAGGCTCCCAGAGGAGGAGCCTGATGTGGGACTCGATTCTTGAACGCCAAGATCACGCCCTGAGCCAAAGGCAGACGCTTAACAACTGTGCTACCCAGGCGCCCCTTTAGTATGTATTTTAGACCAGGGTTTAGCAAACTATGGCCAGGAGCTAGCCACCTGTTTTTGTAAATAACATTTTATTGAAACATAACCACACCCATTTATTTATGTATTGTTTATGAGTGCTTTCACACTACAATAGTGATATTGAATAGTTACAGTGGCCCACAAGTCTAGAATGTTTATAATCTGGCTCTTCATGGAAAAAGTTTGCTCACCTCTTTTCTAGACCTTTATATTTTTAAAGCAGAATGTCAAAGTATGATCAAAAGATCATAGAGGGGGCGCCTGGTTGACTCAGTCATTAAGCATCTGCCTTTGGCCCAGGGCGTGATCCCAGGGTCCTGGGATCGAGCCCCACATCGGGCTCCCTGCTCCACTGGGAGCCTGCTTCTTCCTCTCCCACTCCCCCTGCTTGTGTTCCCTCTCTCGCTGGCTGTCTCTCTGTCAAATAAATAAATAAAATCTTACAAAAAAAAATAGAGATCAAAATTACCAAGGGGATGGATAACAGTACAGGTTCCTAGAGGCTCCCAGGGACCCACTAAGACAGAATGTCTTGAGATAGAACCTGAGAATCTGCATACTGTCCCACATGGTTTGTAATGTGTACTAGCGTTTCACTACCAATGGTTTAGTGAAAAGGAAAATTGACATGAAAGCAATGCTATTTATAAATGGCACACCTACCACAAATAAACTAGTGTTACTTCTCATCTAGAAAAGCAGGCATTAAAACAAGAAACTGTTTGCTCTTATTTTGTGCTTTAAAATTTTTGAAAGACATGCCATGAGGGAGGTTACCATTTAGTTGAGGGAGATATTAAATGTTTGAAAAACAACTAAAAAGATGAAATCCAGAAGATGGGTTGTAAATTCTGAGGAGGGGTTGACCTTTGTAGATAAGCACGGTGGGTCCTGATTCATTACTGTACTTGGTGTGTCACAGCTAACATGTAGGGAAAGAAAAGAAAATTAAAAATTACAGATCTCTCTAGATGGCAGGGCTCAATATTACTGTGTGAAACTTTTGTTTTAGTCACATGTGTATACATATGTGTATCCTGGTTGCTATGATATAGCCTATGTTTTATACTCTTGAGTTGCTGTCAAATTTTTAGTTTTAATTTTATTCTTAAAGATCACGTTTAGAGCTCATTTAAGGTAGGGCTAAGAGGCAAAGTGGCTGTCTGCAGAGGTAATTCATATTCTTTTTATATGAATAATATAAACCAAACTATTATTTATTTTTTAATAAAATAATACATAAATGCATAGGCATGGCATATGCACTTTTTCCAAATCCACCATCTTTCCCGGGGCAGGCCTAATGAATTAAAAGAAATTTAGATTTGTAAGGACTTTGGAAACTATTGTTTTTACTTTACAAGAAAAGGAAATTGAGACCAAAAAATAAAGAGTTTGCCTAAGGTCACATGCAAAGCGAGAAAAAGATCACCTAAGAGAACATCTTTATACTAAAGTGGAGGTGCCCGCTGATTGCTTATGAGCTGAACCTTTCTGGAGTCTCAAAAAAGTAAAAGTATCTAGGACCACTGGTCCTCCTGCCTCGGGAAAAAAGTTACCTGGAGATGAGAGCTGTTTGCCTCCTTGGCCAGAATGAGTTCTCTCTAGCTCACCCAAATTCCCACCACGCTGTTTTGGTCCTTCCATTGTTGTTTTATTTAGAATAGAAAAATTCCCTTATAGTGTGGAAGTCTTTCTTTATTCACATATATTATTATCAGAAGCAAAAATATAAAGAAAAGCTACACCAAAAGGGCCATATATTTAAAGGTAGAGATTATATTTCTACATGGAATTTAAAAATATCTCTTGGAGTTTTGTTTCGTGCTTTAAAGTATTTGAAAGACCATGTAAAGCCTGGGTCTTACACCAGCCTCTTCACTGTTTTTGCCTTCCTCACCTGACTCCCAAGAAAAAAAAAAAACGAACAGGCTACACCCATATCAGTGTGTTTGACTTGTCAAGAGTAAGTAGCTCACCAGTGACAGGCCCAGAATTAGAACTTCCATCTTCTGGGGCACCTGGGTGGCTCAGTTGGTTAGGTATCTGCCTTCAGCTCAGGTCCTGATCTCAGGGTCCTGGGATCGAGCCCTGCATCGGGCTCCTTGCTCAGCGGGGAGTCTGCTTCTCCCTCTCCCTCTGCCCCTCCCCCCTGCTCGTGCTTGCTTGTTCTCTTACAGTCTCTCTATCAAAAATAAATAAATAAAATCTTAAAAAAAAAAAAAAGCCCAAAAAACTCCCCATCTTCTGATGCCTATCTGGGCTAAGTGCAGTGTTTTCAGTATGGGAAAGAGGGTTCATGACTGGTATTATAATGATGATGAAAATGTTGGTAGTTCTCTAATGAATCAGATATGGACACAGCATACATTCTCATATAATCCTCATACCAGTCCTCTGGTAATGTTTCCTGAATTTTATACTGAGAGAATTAAGGCCCCATTCTGGTTATATATTGCTATAAACAAACTACCTGAAAACAGAATGTCTTTAAACAACTCTTTAATTATACCACAGGCATTCTGTGAGTCAGAATTTGTCTGGATGATATCCTGTTCCCTTTGACAATGATGGTGACTCTTGGTTTGCACCTGGTAGATGAAAGGGTCTGGAGGGTCCATGAAGCTCCCCTCACACGGCTGGTCCTTCAGCAGGAATGGTGGAAGTCTGGATTCAACGCTGATGGAGAAGGCCTCTGTCACGTAGTTTTCTCAGGATAGTTGGACTTCTTCTGCGACAGTTCCAAATGCCAGAGAAGATACTCTAAGAGAGTCAGGTGGAAGCTGTGTGACCTTTTTTGACTGAACCAACAGGCCAATTGGGCTTCAGGCCATTCTTATATGGGCCTATGTAGATAGGTGTTGTCATTCTTATCACTTCATCAGTCTATATATCCAAGCCTTAGGCACTATTTTATAATTCTTTCTACCTAGTGATTGCTTTGTCAGACAACCACAAGCCTCTTTTGGCAGGGAGAGTGAGAGTGAGGACTCCTACCTTCTTTGACAATCCATAGTTAAGAGTCTGTAAAAACTAAAGGCAAACAAAGCTCTCTTTAATCTAAGGAATGTGAGTGTATGTGTGTGTGTATGTGTGTGTGTGTGTATTAATTCCATTTATTTTTTTAATCTTTTTTTTTAATTGAGAGGTATATAACATTATGTTAGTTTCAGGTGTACATTATAATTCAATATTTCTATAGGCTGCAAAGTGATCACCACTATAAGTCTAGTTACCATCCATCACCATACCATTGACCCCCCTTACCCATTTTGCCCACCCCTTAACCCCCTTTGCTTCTGGTAACCACCAATCTGTTCTCTGTATCTATGAATTTTTGTTTTGTTTTGCTTTCTAGATTTCACTTATAAGTGAAATGATATGGTATCTATTTTTCTCTGACATTTTTCTCTTACCTTCAAGGTCTTCCATGTTGTTGCAAATGGGAAGATTTTATTCTTTTTTATGACTGAGTAGTATTCCAAAGTATGCATGTGTATGTGTGTGAGTGTCCCATATTTTCATTATCCATTCTCTAAAATTAGATTCGTAGGTTGCTTCCATATCTTAGCTAATGTTAATAATGCTGTAATGAACATAGGGGTGCATATATCTTTTTGAATTAGCGTTTTCATATTTTTTCAGATAAATAACTAGAAATGGAATAGCTGAATAATATGGTAGTTCTATTTTTAATTTTTTTGAAGAATCCCTGTACTGTTTTCCATTGTGCCCTCACCAATTTACATTCTCTATGAGGGTTCCCTTTTCTCTACATCCTCTTCAACACTTGCTATTTCTAATCTTTTTGATGATAGTCATTCTAACAAGTGTGAGGTGATATCTCATTGTGGTTTTGTGTTGTTTTTTTTTTTTAAGATTTATTTATTTATTTATTTGACAGAGATAGAGACAGCCAGTGAGAGAGGGAACACAAGCAGGGGGAGTGGGAGAGGAAGAAGCAGGCTCATAGCAGAGGAGCCTGATGTGGGGCTCGATCCCAGAATGCCGGGATCACGCCCTGAGCCAAAGGCAGACGCTTAACCGCTGTGCCACCCAGGCGCCCCTCATTGTGGTTTTGATTTGCATTTCCCTGGTTATTAGTGATGTTGAACATCTTTTCATATGCCTGTTTGCCATCTGTGTGTCTTTGGAAAAATGTCTGTTCAGATCCTCTGCCAAGTTTTTAATCAGATTGTTTATTGTTGTTGTTGACTTGTGTGAGTTCTTTATATATTTTGGGTATTAATCCCTTATCAGATATATGATTGGCAAATATCTTTTTCCTTTTAGTAGGTTGCTTTTCATTTTGTTTATGGTTTCCTTTGCTATGAAGAAGGTTTTTAGTTTGATGTAGTTTCATTTGTTTATTTTTGCTTTGATTCCCTTGCCTTTGGAGTCATATCCAAAAAGAAAAAAAAAAGGAAGAAAAAAAACCATTGCTAAGATCCACATCAAAGTTGCTTATTGCCTCTATTTTCTTCTAGGATTTTATGGCTTCACATTTACACTGAAGTCTTTAATCTATTTTGAGTTAATTTTTGAATATGGTGTAAGTGGTCTACTTTCATTCTTTTGTATATGGCTGTCCAGTTTACCCAACACCATTTGTTGAAGAGACTGTCCTTTCCCCAGTGTATATTCTTCACTCCTTTGTCATAAAGTGATTGACCATAGATGTGCGGGTTTATTTCTGGTCTCTCTGTGCTATTTATTTCATTTAGGTGCCTGTTTTTGTAATAGTACAATACTGTTTTGATTACTATAGTTTTGTAGCATAGTTTGATATCAGGGAGCTTGATCCCTCTAGCTTTGCTCTTTCTTAAGATTGCTTTGGCTGTTTAGGGTCTTTTATGGTTCCATATAAATTTCGTCATTATTTGGTTTAGTTCTGTGAAAAATGCTGTTGATGTTTTGACAGGAATTGCATTGAATCTCTAGATTTCTTTGGGTACTATGAACATTTTAACAGTTTTAATTCTTCCAATCCATATCTTGACATTTATTTGTATCTCATTTGATTTTTTTTTTTTTGATCAGTCTTATAGTTTTCAGTGTATAGCTCTTTTACCTCCATGGTTAATTTTATTCCTAGGTATTTTATTCTTTTTGATGCAATTGTAAATGAGATTTTTTTTCTTAATTTTTCTTTCTGAAAGTTCATTGTTAGTGTAGAGAAATGCAACAAAATTCTGTATATTAATTTTATATCATGCGATTTTGCTGAATTTATTTATTAATTCTAACATTTTTTTGGCAGAGCCTCTGAGGTTTTCTATATATAATATTATGCCATCTGCAAATAGTGACGGTTTTACTTCTTCCTTTTTAATTAGATGCCTTTATTTATTTATCTTGCCTAATTGCTGTGGCTAGGGCTTCCAAGACCATGTTGAATAAAAGTGGCAACAGTGAGCATCCTTGTCTTTTTTCTGATGTTAGAGGAAAAATGTTCAGCTTTTCTCCATTGAGTATGATGTTAGCTGTGGGTTTGTCATGTATGGCTTTTATTATATAAAAGTACATTTCCTCTATACCTATTTGTTGAGAGTTTTTATCATCAATGAATGTTGAATTTTGTCGTTATTTTTCTCCATTATTGAGATGATCACATGATTTTTATCCTTCATTTTACTAATGTGGTGTATCACCTTGATTTGTGAATATTGAGGCATCCTTGCAGCCCCAGAATAAATACCACTTAATCTTGGTATATAATCCTTTTGTGTATTCTTGAATTCTGATTACTGTAGTCTCTTGATAATCTTTACATCTCTGTTTAGCAAGCATATTGGTCTATAATTTTCTTTTCTTTCTTTCTTTCTTTCTTTCTTTCTTTCTTTCTTTCTTTCTTTTTTTTTTTTTTTAGTAATGTCCTTGTCTGATTTTAGTATCAGAGTAATGCTGGCCTTATAAAATGAATTTGGAAGCTCTCCCTCCTCTTCAATCTTTTGGAAGAGTTTGAGAAGGATAGGTATTACATACTTGAATGGTAGAATTCACCAGTGAAGCTGTATGGTCCTACTTCTGTTTGTTGAGAGGTTTTTGATGACTGATTCAATTTTCTTGCTAACAATTGGTCTATTAAGATTTCTATTTCTTTATGATTTTGTCTTGGAAGATTATATGATATTCCCAGAAATTTATTTCTTCTAGTTTCTCCAATTTATTAGCAGATAATTGTTCATAATAGTTTCTTTTTATCCTTTGTATTTCTCTGGTACCAATTGTAACTTTTCTTTCATTTCTGATTTTATTTAAGCCCTCTTTCTTTCTCTCTCTCATTTTATCTTTCTTTCTTTTTATATTTTGTTAAGTCTAGCAAAAGTTTTTCAATTTTTTTTTATCTTTTCAAATACCTAGCTCTTAGTTTCATAAATTGTTTCTGTTATGTTTTAGTCTCTATTTCATTTACTTCCACTCTGATCTTAATTATTCCTTCCTTTTACTAACTTTGGACTTTGTTTTTTCTTTATTTTCTAGTTCCTTTAGGTATAGATTTAGATTGTTTATATGGGATTTTTCTTGTTTCTTGACATAGACCTGTATCACTGTTAACTTCGTTCTTAAAACTGATTTTGCTGCATCCCATAGATTTTGTACAGTTGTATTTCCATTTTCATTTTTCTCCAGATTTTTAAAAATTTCCCCTTTGATTCTTCATTGACCCATTGGTTGTCCAGTATCATGTAGTTTAATCTCCCTGTATTTGCGATTTTTTTTTCTGGTTTTCTTCCTGTAATTTATTGCTAGCTTTATACCATTGTGATTGGTAGAGATGCTTGATATGCTTTCAGTTTTCTTAAATTTATTGAGATTTGTTTTGTGACCTATCATCCATCCTGGAGAAGGTTCCATATGCACTAGAGAAAAATATGTATTCTGTTGCTTTTGTGTGGAATATTTTGTATATCTTTATTAGGTCTACATGGTCTGTGTCATTTAAAGCTGATGTTTCCTTACTGATTTTCTGTCTTGATCTATTCATTGATATAAGTGGGGTGTTAAAGTCCCCTACTATTACTCTATTACTGTCAATATTTCCTTTAAAACTGTTAATATATATATATATATATATATATATGTTGGTGCTCCTATGTTATATGCATAAGTATTTACAAATGTTATATCTTCTTGTTGGATTGACCCTTTTATCATTATGTAATTCCCTTCCTTGTCTTTTATTGTAGTTTAGTTTTAAAGACTGTTTTATCTGACAGAAGTATAGCTACACCAGTTTTCTTTTTGTTTCCATTTGCATGGGATATCTTTTTCATCCCTTCACTTTCAATCTGTGCATATCCTTATATGTGAAGTGAGTCTCTTGGAGGCAACATATAGATGGGCCTTTTTTCTCCTTTTTTCTTTTTTTAATCCAGTCATTCTCTTTTGATTGGATAATTTAGCCCATTTACATTTAAAGTAATTATTGATATGTATGTACTCATTGACATTTTGTTGATTGCTTTCTGGCTGTTTTGTAGTTCCTCTCTGTTCCTTTTTTTCTTCTTTTGCTCTCTTTCCTTGTGGTTTGGTGGTTTTCTTTAGGGTTCTGTTTAGATTTCTTTCTCATTGTCTCTTGTGTATCTACTGTAATTTTTGTTTTGTAGTTCCTGTGTGGCTCACATAAAGCATCCAATGTTGATGCATCTTAAGTTTGGATGCATTCCAAAAACTCTAAATTTTTACTCCCTTTGCCCTACATGTTCTATTTTTGATGTTACAGTTTATATCTTTTACTTTTGTGTATCCCTTAACTAATTATTATAGTTAATTTAACATTTGTCTTTTAATCTTCATATTAACTTTATAAGTGGTTAATCTACCACCTTTACTATATATTTGCCTTAAACTATAAGATTTTTACTTTCATATATTTTCTTGTTACTAGGTAGTGCCTTTTCTTTTCAAGTTAAAGAAGTCCCTCTAAGTCCAGTTTAGTGGTGATGATCTTTAGTCCTTGCTTGTCTGGAAAACATTTTGACTCTCCTTTAATTCTGAATGATAAACTTATCAGGTAGGGTATTCTTGGTTTTTTTCCGAGTATTTTGAATATATCATGCCACTTTCTACTGGCCTACAAATTTTCTGCTGAAAAATTCAGCTATTAGTCTTATGTGACAAGTTGTTTTTCTCTTGCTGCTTTTAATATTCTCTCTTTATTTTGACGTTTTATTTAGAATGTTTCTGGGGTTTATCTTATTTGGAGCTCTCTGTGCTTGCTGGAGCTGGATGTCTCTTTCCTTCCCCAAGTTTGGAAAGTTTTCTGGGATTATTTCTTAAAATAAGTTTTCTACCTCTTTTCCTGTTTCTCTTCTCCTTCTGGAATTCCGTAAGGTGGATGATATTTTACTTGATGCTGTACAATATATCCCTTAAGCCATCTTCACTTTTTAAAAGTCTTTTTCCTTTTTGATACTCTGATTGGTTGATTTCCACTGTCCTGTCTTCCAGGTTCTGATTCATGTTTCTGTGTTATCCAGTATACTGTTGAACACCTCTAATGTATTTTTCAGCTCAGCTATTGTATTCTTCAGCTCTGCGACTTCTGTTTGTTGCCCTCTTAAGTTTTCTATTTCTTTGTTGAAGTTCTCACTATATTTAGTGAATTTCTGAGCATCTTTTAGACCATTACTTTGAACTCTTTATCAGATAGATTACTTATTTCCACTTCATTAAGGTATTTTTCTGAGGTTTTGTCTTGATTGTTTGTTTGGAACACATTCCTCTGTCTCATTTTGCTTGACACTGTGTTTCTTTTCTTTTCTCTATATTAGTCAAAACAGGTACCTCTTCCAGTCTTGAAGGCATGTCCATTGTGTAGGAGATGAACTCTATCATTCAACTTTGCCCTAGTGTTTGATTGTTTCTTGGATCTTTCTGATTGTATAAGAAGCTTGATTTGTTCCTGATAAGTCCCTGTTGTTAAGGATATCCCAAGACCTGTTAATGTTCCAAAAGGAGGGATTACAAACAATGCATAGTTTCAGGGTATGTAAGCCAGATCCTTAGCCAGCAGCTTTTAAGGTATGCAAATATATACTCTTAAGGGTCTATAGTTGTAAATCTTATTTAATTCCAGACCAGGAGATTTGGAGGTATCTCCTAGGCAACAGTTACAAAAATCTTGGATTTAGACATATGTATAGGCTTCTTTCCGGGAGGTTCAGTAAGCTGTGGTGAGGCCAAAAGAAGGCACTAATATGGTGTCTCACTGCCCAAGTCCCCTTGGATCACCTCCGTAGCCTCTGGATGTGTGGGAAACCTGAAGCCTGCCCCTGAGGCTGAAGCTCCATGACCGTAAAAAAGGCTTTCTTTCTTATGAAGATCTGGGTTGTGTTTCAGTCTCCTGTTTGTGCAGTGCCCTGGGGCTGGTAGCCTGCCAAGGAATGCCTCTCTGATTATTTTTTTATTTTTTTTAAAGATTTTATTTATTTATTTGACAGAGAGAGAGACAGCCGGCAAGAGGGGGAACACAAGCAGGGGGGTGGAGAAGAAGAAGCAGGGTCCCAGCAGGGAGCCCGATGTGGGGCTCGATCCCAGGACTCTGGGATCATGCCCTGAGCCGAAGGCAGATGCCCAACGACTGAGCCACCCAGGCGCCCCTGCCTCTCTGATTATTTCAGACCTTTGAGGCACAGAAATGCAATCTCCCCTGGCCACCAGACACAGACACCTAAGGGCCATCCCCCATGTAGGGTGCACATGCCTGTTGGCTGTGGCAGAACAGCCAGAGCTGCGGTGCACAGGAGCAGGGTGCTCCCACTGGAGCTAGCAGATCTGACAGTCTTGTGAAAAGGGTGCCTGTCAGTGCTGGCACCAACGAGGCAGAAGGAGGATTCAAAACAATGGCGACTGTCAGCGCCTTCATCTTTGGAGAGAGTCCCAAATGGTACCCGCTCCAGCAGCCACTTTGAGATTAGCAAATGAATCTCCTTTGAAGGAGGTCTTGGTGCCTTTCATTGTTGCTTTTCCACTAGGTCCTGGGTTGAGTGAGCCTGCGCACAAGCCATTTAAGAGGAGATTTTCCATTCCCTATGGCTCTGTGGTTCTTCTGGAAGTAAGCCCCATTGGATTTCCGAGCCAGATGCTTTGGGGTCCTCTCTTTCCACTGTAGGTCCCAAGGAATGGGATGTCTGATGTAGGGGACAGACACTTTGCTCCTCAAGGACAATTTCCATATTATGACATCCTTCCCTGCTGTGGGTCATCATGCCTGGGTGGGGTTTCTTGGAAGACCGCATCTCCACCTCTCCTACCTGTCTGGATGTGGCCCTTCTGTCCTTTATTAATGAGGCACTGCTCTGCCAGCCTTCAGGTCTTTTCCAAAGGCTATTTTTGCTTATGTAGCTTTAGATTTGTTGTCTTCCTGGGAAGAGGGGAGTTCAGAATGTTTCTACATTGCTATCTTGAACCCTCCTCCTAAATCCTTTTAAATAATAATAACTACTCAGGGATAATACACATCAGATAATATTCAGATGTAAATATTTTTAACTAACGGCTGGGTGGTAAAATCTACAGAGCCCATGACTGGGAGCCAGAAAACCTGAGCCCAATTCCCAGCTCTGCCATTATTTGCTATGTGGTATCTTGGACAAGTCAGTTTATCTGAGCATTAATTTCTTTATCTGTAAGGTGAAACAGTTATACACACTTACCTCTAAGAGCTATGGTATATATACCTATAATCATCGTACTTTTAAACTGTTTGGGTCTGTACAATCTTTCTTGTACTTCTGTATTACTCTCTACCACTTTGTGATCAAGAATGTTGTGGAGGAAGGACACAAGCGCAATTACAAATCTTCCCATCTTACTTGACAAAATAGTATACCTACCCAGCTACTTTATTTCTTAGTAAAATTCTTAAGGCAAAGATGTACTGATTTATTAGTGACAGTGGTAGTATTGCTTTTCATTTGCCATCTTTCTTCAAATGACATCAGGCTCTTGGTAGTCAGATGTTGCGCTTGGGTCAAATTACCTCCATATTTGTGTTCAATTGGCATTCTAAAAATACATCCATACCAACACTGAGCTCCATTATATGTTTGCTCTTTAAAAAAAAAAAAAAAAAAAAAAAAAAACTTTTGTTAAGTCTCCTGCCCTAAAGAAATATAATAGCAGCAGAAGGGGCATTTTGCTCTGTTTTAGAAATCCATCTTTGACTAACCCTTAAGGTCAATTAACAATATACCGATAAATGACAGTGGCAGGCTTTTTCTGCACCCCTGAATCCCCAGTCTGGGATAATCTGGCCACAGTGGCCCAGGCTTCTTGTGGAGAGATTGTTTTGTGGGAGTATGGATCTGTGTGACAAACATGGATTCCCATTAGTAGCTTTCATCTCTCTCTCTCTCCAGCTCTCCTTTCTTTTTCCTTCCCCTCTTCATCTTCTCTTTCCTCGCACTCCCCTCTTGCTTCCCTTTTCCTTCATGCTTCCTTAGGTGGTGAGGGAGGTAGAGCCCAAATGCTTCATGATTGCAGGAGTCCTCCAGACTGTTCTGTGTTTTCCCCCTCCAGGTCTCCTCCAGGACTCCTCTCTGATTTCCCTGGCATTTTAGTATCCCGATCACAGAAACTGTACTCAGTTGAGCCACTGCCTACTTCAGAACTTCCTTGAATTTTGATGCCCAAATCAAATAACCTTTCTTCTTCTGCAAAAATCCAGAGTCACACAATTGCAGCAGCACTGCATGTTGGGGGAAATTGTTATTCCCTCACTTATATTTCTAGATTTTGTTCCTTGATGGTAAAATATTAAAGTGAAAAAAAATGCCCACTGCAGTCGTTTGTTCACCTTGATTTTCTTTTCTTGCTTTACCTTGAGCCTTGGGACACCCTCTCTAGAAAGTTCAACAACTTTTTCTCCAATGCCCTTTTGAAGGAGGAAAGAAATGGGAAGAAAAGAAACTCACAAATACTTCCTTGTGCAGATTTTAGAAAGCCGAACTTAGACCAGAGAAAGAGGCTAACCTAGTGTTCGACATAAGTGGCAATAGTAATCGGTTAAAGGTTTTGCATTAAAGGTATTTTTCCTTTTAAACCGAAATATTTTGTAACTTTCAGTAACTTGAGGGTGCAAAATTTGCTAACAACGGGCAATCCCCTGATAAATACGAGGCTGTAAAATTAGAAGTAATTTGTTTATATGTGGGACAAAAATATTTTTCAGTTATAACAGAAAATTATTTTTGAAAAAGAGGTGATACCGCTTAGTGTTTGATCCAACATGACAATTTTCCTTCAAGATCCTTATGAAAGTTTCAGTGCCAGAATTTCACACATATATATTCAGAGATAAATGTTTTAAAATGAAGAGCTTCCTTTAACAGAATCACAGCATCGCTTGACTCAAATTAAGTACTGATGATATGCAATAAGTAGTTTTTCAGTCTGTGTTCACCCCCAGACTGAAATATGAAATCAATATATATTTTTAATTTTTTTTCCAAATGGGTGGATTTCTTTAGTTCAATGAACAAATTTTAATCTGTGGGAGGCTTTGATGGTTCTATTATGAAACCTTGAAGAGACATAATAACAATGCTGATAGATTTTACATATGGCTTGATTAACATTGTTATAGTATTGCTTTAAAAATGGGTATGACGTTATATGTTGCTCAGGCTCCAGTTAGTAATAAACAGCTAGTCAGAGAGATGTCTTCCTGGCTTCTCAGAGAGCAGATTAATAATTTGGCTTGGAATTATATTTTCTCAAATACATTTTAAAAGTATGTTTGAACTCATCATGGAAATACCCCTTTCTTAAAATTTTAAGAACGTCATTCTTTCCAGAAATGTGTATTTAATTGTATGCTCCAAAAATACAGAGACATTTTGCTTTTGTTGTTTTCAGTAGAGGGGATTGTTTGGTAATTAGAGATTATTGTTAAAGAGGCAAGTTATTTTGAAAATACACATTTATTGAGCGGAGATCTGGGAGTGTAAACTAGACAGAGAGGTTACATGTACAATAGCGTAATACCAGTACGGCAGCAGTTTAGTAAATTGGTATATAAACAAGCATCTGTTGCAGGAATGTAAGAATGACATCATAAAGGATGTATGGAAATTTTTAATTGAAAAAGAATGATGCACAATTGCAGCATGACTTTAAGTCTAAATTGATTTTGCCAACAGAGTAAAAGTGGGATTCTTTTAAAACATTCCAATAATGTAAAGTATTTAAAATGTAATGTCCTGTTAATGTACCTAAAAATTAGACTCTAGGTCATCCAATAAGAGTCCTGCTTACAGTAATACGGCCTATGTAATATGCAATTATCTTGACAATAGTTTTATTTTTCAACAATTTTGTCATAAAACAGCAGTAAGATACAATGAATTTGATTCATTTTTTGTGTGTGAATCATTTAATAGGCCATTACATCTACTATATTAGACTCCATTCTCCTTTCAGAGCTTTTCATTATAAGGCTGTCTTTAATGGAAAGAAGTTTAACCTTCCCTCCCAGATAGATTGAACCCCATAACAGTGTAAACATTCTCATTATAAAATAAAATCCCCTTCCCCAAGGGCAGTGCTATAATTATGTTGCAGAGCATCGTACAAATGTTTCTCTTCAGAAATGCTGTCTCATTCTTGCTCTTCAGTTTTTATCATTTTTCAATCAATAATATTTTAAATTATAGTTTAATAAAATGCATATGATCTAGTTAAAAAATTTTTTGAAGTTATTTTAATCAACTTTGAGAAGAAGTCATCAGTAAAATTGCTGTTGATTTATAAATAGGATAATTAGAGGCTTTCCTTCTAAGTACTGTTCACTGGCATTGTGGCTGTTTTTATTGCCTAGTCAAACCTCTTCATTCAATTTTAAAATTGCCTTTTGAATGAACTGCACTATGAGCTTGCCAAATAGTGTCACCGTTAATACTTTACCTCCTCTATTTCAGTGTCCAGTCTGCAAATGCACAATAAATTGTTTGATAAGGGGGTCAATGAGGTTGTACTAGTTTTTAAGTGAATTATAACCAAACAGTTCAGATTATGTCACACTCTTCTTGTTATGGTAGAGCTGTGTTTAAACGATAGCAAGCGGTACAGTACTTTGGTTCATTTTGCACTGTTACATCAAGAACGTATCCTGAACAAATCAAGATACTGTGGTTCTTCAGCGAAGTGCCAATCTTTATATCGAGTGGAAAGAGAAATGCCATCTTCAGATTTGTAAACTTCACCCCCCGTGAAGGGTTCACTGAAAGTGACAAACCTACCAGCTTCCTAGTTTAGGCAGAGACAGCCCAGATTCTATGAGAATGTGTTAGAACAAAGACTTCAGATGATTATTTCAAGATAATAATTTTGTAAAGATGCCAAAGGAAGTCAGTATTCATTGGAAAGCCTGAGGACCATATGTTGTTCCTATGAAAATGCACAGGGAACCAATGTTCTCGGATACATAGGTAGCAATTATAGGTCCATAGGTGTGTGAACTCATTGGGTGTATAGTGTTTTTCCACACGCTGACTCGTAGATGCATGTTGGTAACCTCTTTTCGGAGTGACTTCCGTCAGGAGACAGTCAGAATTTTTTTTTAATTGCATGTCTTTCTGCTTATGCAGAATGGGTGAGTGTTTTTGAGAAATGTAAAAGGCAAAAGTAAGAAACTTCGTGCTTGTTGCGTCTAAAAGCAAGTCTGTTTGTGTGTGTCTCTCCCTTTGTAACAGAAGGAATGTTTCTTATGTTTCTGTCTTCAGACAGTTGGCACACATTTCATCCCAGCAGCTGCTTTCTCTTAAAGTGCAGTAGAGTGTAGGACTGTAGTGACACCAGCATTAATACTTCACATTCTGCTATCATATGCTGTCACTGGGAAATATGGATCTAGGTTACATGTGTTTGCAGACTTTGTACTGCTGAATTATGAAAGCTGACTCTGCTGGGGGATTGTGTTGTATGCAGAGACTGTGAACTGAACAATAAATGAGCGCAGTGGGCTGTTGAGAGTGCTATACCATGCTCTCCTTTTGGGGCCTAATGGAGCCCGAGCTTTAAAATTCAGAAGTGCCAAATTGCACTGGAAAGTCTCTTAAGATACACATCTGAATAATTTTGTCAAAAGGCATTTTTATGCCCTGTCCTTCGCTTAAAATTTTTTTGATTCTTTTTTTCGACAGTTGTGCACATCGTTGCACTTCAGATACATAAAACAATAAAGCCTATTACAAAAGATCAAAGAAAAATATTTTCCCCTTTAGATAAAAATTTGCAAAGGAAATTGTTAAAATTGCTTACTATAGTGGTAAAAATTTAAATAATGTTTTAGACTTTATTTCTGTTTTAAGTAGTTGAAAATACAACAGAACACAGCTAGTAAGATCACCGCCATTCTTTTTGCCTTTGCCTCTGAGCTATGTCTGCACACGCATGCACACACAGACACACATGCAGACACACACATGTGTGCAGATATACACATGCATGTATGTTAATTTTTGAGATTATTAATAACACTTTTGAAAAAGTAATTGCTATTGATTTATAAACAATATTAGAGGTCAGTGAGCAACCTAATACTAGCATAATAACGTATAAATGAGCACATGTGAGTAATGTGAAAGGTGAAAACACGTTTATAGACTGGTAGCTGGTGGTATAGACCACAAAGGAGACTCACAATGCTGAAGGGCTACTCTTAACACCACCTGAGTGGGATGGGTGGTGGTGTTTACTTCAATACTTTAATGTCTTTTTAAATTTCACCCAGGTTAAATTGTAGGTTTGGCTCATTTTTAAGTTTATTTAGGGACTGTCTAACTGTTGGAGTTGAATTGAAATTTCAGGTACTGGGGCAGAAACCTTTTTTGACCTGTACTATTTCCATTCTGCATTACCAAGTACCGGTTCTAGGTAGGTTGAACTACTTTAAGAACAAAAGGCCTTAAGTTGTGAAAATGTAATTTTATGAAAATTCAGGGTTCTGAATCTTTGATTCAGTTATTTGTATTACCTAGTTTTGCTGCTTGGGAGAAAACAAGTTTTCTGTCTTCCTGACACACTATTAATCACTGAAGATGACAGTGTTGTTCACTTACATAATGCCAAGGAAGAATTCGGATTTGTTTTGAATTTTATTAATTCTGTTTTTCTCTTACTTTTCCTAAGAGTCAGTGTCAAATGAAAGATACTCTGTGTCCCCAAATCATGTAAACAATTTGCATTCTTCCTTCCCATTTTGCCTATGAAGTGAGCAAACTGATTGCCGTGGCACAAAGAGGTGCTTATATTCAGATGCTGTACAAAAGATCATGTTAGTAGCTTGGAAGGATCATGTCCTGTGGCCATCGATTCCATGTGTCCTGAGTGTGACCAGATACGTGGCATTTGCTTGCTCCTAGTCCTTGTAGAAGTTGAATCCTAAGTGGCCCTTTTAAAGACGCCTGCAGTGGGAGACTGTGCACCTCAGGCGAGCTCTCTCCTCCACTTCAAGAAGGCAAAGCCCAGGGCTCATCTTCCGGGCAGAGATTGGTGTGGTGCCCGATGGTCGTGCGTGTAGGATATCCCTTTGAACACCGCAGCTATTTTTTTTTTTTTAAAGATTTTATTTTATTTATTCGACAGAGATAGAGACAGCCAGCGAGAGAGGGAACACAAGCAGGGGCAGGGGGAGTGGGAGAGGAAGAAGCAGGCTCATAGCGGAGGAGCCTGATGTGGGGCTCGATCCCACAACGCCAGGATCACGCCCTGAGCCGAAGGCAGACGCTTAACCGCTGTGCCACCCAGGCGCCCCATGAACACCACAGCTATTTGACAGAGCGCTTTCCTAGCATTTGGGCCCGAGAAGTGCTAGGCAGTGTGTTCCGGGCCATCACAACCATCCATTAGAACTTCATTCTGTATCTGCCTGGAATTGGTGCTACCTATGGAAACATTCACGACCTAAGTCAAAAGAAGGGCTCTTGCTGAAAACAGTACTGTCCGAGCTTCAGATCTAAAATGCCGCTGTTAGCTGATTGCAAAACATAAAACACATCAACAATTTTGGCAGTAGAATTAAACGTGTGAATGGGTCGAATGAAAGGTGAAAGCAGCACTTTTCTCTCTTAGTCATGGTTCTATGCAATTGGGGGCCATTAAATACAGTTTATATGGTCCCACCACTACTTCTTTGTAAGGCAGCAGTGACCTCGGGTTTCCTTTGTGTTTCCCTTCTCTTCACCACAGCCATCCTTATTGAAGAAGCAGTCATTAAATAAAACTTCTGAAAGTGCCTTCCAAGATCAAAACACACATAAGGAGCCAGTACTTGAGACCTTCACAAGAAACACTGAATTGTGGTTATCCCCATGCCTGATTAAGGTAGAAGGGCTTGGAGGTAGAAGTGTATTTTTCAATATAATCCGTGAAAGCCGCACTTGTAACATGTGAATGCACAGTACAACTTTAGGTTAGCTCTGGAGCATTCCCTTTTCCTATTTCCTCTGCATTTCTCCCAATATGTACACGTGTTCAGACTGCCAGTATATCCAACATCTTTGGCTGGTGATTTAGCTTTGTGTAAATTGTATTATTTTTTGAAAGTTTCATATAGAATTCTTCATGCTTGGAAGAATAAGATAGAATCAGTGAGAAAGCTCTAAATTGTAATTATCAATTATAATCAATAGGGTAAATTCGGTGTCCTTTCCATATTACTTATCTCCTCAAAAGTTAATTGCACTTTTCAACCACAAATGTTGGCAAAACTTGAGCTTTTTACTCTTTGCAACATAGCATATGTCAAAAATATCTGTACTTCAAGGAGGAAACTAAGGCAGAAGTGATTGGATAATTTGGTCGTGTCAGAGAGAGTTAAACTTCCCCTTTATTGAGGTAATGATCATGGTTTATGATGGCTGGTTCTGTGCCCATCTATAGCCCCTGACACATTTTTGGAGAGCATTACTTCTACTCTCTGGATATGATTTAAAGTGCTTGCTGTAGTGAAAAGAACTCCGGGCTAGTGGTTGGAGTTGCAGCCCTGTTACTAACTAGCTCTGTGTGTGGCCAGGCCCGTCATTTCACCTTTCACGACCTCAGTGTCTGCATCTGTAAAACGAAATCGTTGAACTAGATTATATCTCAAGTTCTTCTAAGTTTAAAGATTCTGTCATTTTATATTTCTAATTAGAAGTTTGGTTCTGTCACCGTTATGTAAGATTAAAAAAAAATACACGAATTCCAGAAGTTATTGTTTATCTTTAATCATCATCATCCCAAGCAGTAAAGCTAAAATATTTCTCAGTTTTGGAAAAAAAAATGATTTTTAAAATGAGATTGGAAAGTGCTCTGTGTTCTTCGGTTTGCATTGCTAGAACAAATAGAAGTCGGAATGTAGATTCAATAAAATCAGTCATAGGTTTATATGATTTTTGGCTTTTGCTTTTCCCTTACTCTTCAAGCAAATAGTTCTATATGTTATTGTGTAAAACTGATTTTGTAATTTATCTCTCTAGATAAAATTAAAGGTATAGGGCTCCTCCTTCCCAGTCCTGCTCCTAAACCCTTATAATCAATTATGCCAGTATTTAAACATGTTCAGTATTTTTATTGTTTATATTTACATTTAAAGAAGACACTCTTATATTCCCATAGGCTCATAGTGATCATTTGGTTTTCCAGCAAATCAAAGAGGGGCAGATTGTCTTATTGCCCATTGGTATAGTCAAAAGGGAGTCTTGAATTAGGCGGCTAGGACCTGGTTATTATTCCCATCTCTACCATTAACAACCCACGTAACTGGACAAAGTCTCAACCGGTACAGAGCTTCAGTCTCCTAGTTAATAGAATGGGGATGGTATCCCCTCTCTTCACCTAATAAATGGGTGCTTAACTCAACAGAATGGAGGGGTGGAAGTTTGGTCCCAAGTTCTGCTTACTCTTCCTGTTTCTGCAGGGCTACATCTTCAAGGTTGATGGTTAGGGGTTATGATTTAAGGTAAAATAACCGTTCAGCAGTCCTCTCTGTGTCTTAACTCTAATCTTCCAGTTAACTGAGGTAGTAGATGTTGCATCTTTCCTTAGCAAGGCAAGCATTTGCTCAAACATAATGCTCTCAGCTGATGTCATTGGAGTAGGAATGGCAAGCCTACCCATTTGCTTTCTCCTGCCCGCTTCTACCTTCATACCTTTCTGTGAATCCACAAAGGGCTGCTCAGAATTTCTTGGGCTCTTATACACAGAGTTTAAAAACCATCGTCCATCTATAATTGAGCACCGAAACTATTTATTCAGAAGGACATATTATTTAGAATGTCTCCCTTGAAACTAGGCTGGAATATGCTTCCAGTCCATCACCTTTCTATCACAGAAGAGTAGAAAAGATTGCTTGCCAAATCTGTGTTAATCAGCGTTTGAGTTATAATTACCAGGGAATTCCATTTACAGAAATAATCCTTTTCTTCATTCTTAAAGGTTAGAGTCCAGAATTCTACATTTTTATAGTGCGTTTGAAGTATGTTGGGTCACCATACATAGCTGTCCGTTTGGATTGGCTACGTTGTTATCAAGTTGCAATTTCCAATTAGTTTATAGAGGTCAGATAATTTATGCATACAGTGTTGTTTGACGTTAATAAAGGTTATCCCTCCTGGAGGATCTCACCAAGGGAAATCAGTTTTAATGGCTAGTTATTTGAGTCTCGGCAAAGGTGGAGAAATGTGGCCACAGAGCAAAACTTGTAATGTTATAAAATCCTGTGTGTCTGCGTCAGGATATTGCAACTAATTTTTAAGCTCCTTAGAAAAGTCAAGATTTTGGCATTCCCTCCACTCCCCCCAGAAGGCAAGAGGACATAATGCACATTCTAAGTGCTTAATTGATAATTGGTTTTATTAACCACCAAAGGTGGTATTTGTCGGACTAATAAAAGTGAAATCTATGCTCACTAAATTTAAGAGTCTTGTCTGTGAGTCTGTAAGTCTTTTAAACTCTAAAAAAGTTTTTTTGTTTTTGTTTTTTGTTTTCGCTTTTTTTTTCCCCCTGGGCAGAAAAGCCTTGTTGTTAAGCCAGACAGAGGCCCTCAACCTGTTACGTGCGTGCTAATGACTGTCTGATGAGAGAGACCTGATATTTAGACTTTAGGCCCCACAATCTGATGTCTGATCCCATGTCATGGCTTATTAACAGGTTTTGAGGACAGGCTACCTTCTTGGGGGAATGAAATAACAGGTCCTGCTTGGCTTCTGCAGCCTTGCTTGTTACTGTGTTCTGCCTGGCAACTGCGATCAAAAAGTTGAGTGACCCTGGACAAGTCAAGTCACTTAAACTCCAAGTCTCTGTACATGAGAAGATGGATTGAATAATCACATTCAGTTTTAAAATTCTGTGCATTTTTAAAGTAATGTAAATAACTGAAAATATGTGTGCTCTCTTTTGAGTTATGTTGGTGAGAAAGTAAAATTATTTTTACGCAGATGCGCACCTCTACACCCATACTGCTAACCCTTTATGTGGGGTGTGCTACAGTGAGACAGAGTTAGAGCAGCAGGTGGTAGGAAAATGTGAAATACACCCCTTTCTCTTCTTTGTTCTGGACATCAGATCCTCAGTTTTCTTCTACATAAAACTGATCAAACACACAGCAAAGTAAGTACTAAGTCTCATTCTCGTTCATCTGCAGCTTGAACTTGGACTGGCGTCGTTTGCTCTCTGATCCAGAGTTTTTGGATGCGTGGCATTTCGTGTGAGCAAAGAAATAAACAGACTAAAAAGGTTGTAGAAAATTGTAGATTTAGTAGAATCCCTGAGATGATTTACTTTAGGGCTGGGTTTAGAATGGCAAACAGATGCAAAGGCTTTTTCTGGCCTTTGTTTTCTGAGTTGGCTGTGCCCTGGCCTCCGAGAGGGAGGCCTAGATTCTTGCTGTGATCCCCCACCCTCTCCCCCCAACTTTTTTTGTGAACTTCTAGGATTCATTTTCAGACTCATGATATGTCTTGAAAAGATTTGTTTGATTAGGAGAAAGTGTGTCCAGAGAGTGATGCCATATTATCTTGTATTATTCATTTTTTTTTTAACTTTCCACTGTCCAAGGCAGGAGGACAGAGTACTGAATCTGGCATAGCCAACATTCAACCTCCCAGAAATTTGGAGAAAATGTTGGGCCTTTCATCCCTCCTAGATGGCCATTAGGATGAAGGCTTTTTCTGGGAGGAGGTCCAAAATCATCTCAGATGTGTAGGTTTTGGAGATTATTCAGAAGGGCTGCTCCATGGAATGTGAGACATTCCCAAGGTCAAATCAGTTTATTTAGGCAGAATTATCTGTAAACTACATGAAAAGAAAAGAGAGAATCCATTTCTATAAACTTTAACCTTTTCTGAAGACATGTGTCCAATCTAAAAAAGGTTAGTACTTGTGAAATATAAAATCCTATAAATGTTAGCATAATGTGGATTAATTTTAAATAATTAATTGCATAATACACATTATAAAGAAAACAAGTTTCTTTCTTAAAAGTTAGCAATTTACTGAGAATATATATATATTTTTCCCCCAACATTGATATTCCTTCAAGTGGCAGAATAAATGTTCCCAGGTTTTTATTCCAAAAGAATGAGAAACAAGTATTTTATTTAAGTAAGTTTCTTTTTAATGCAGCAAATTTTATGTCCTTTTAAAAAAAGTTTTGTTTGTTTAATTGTAGATTTTTTATCTGTTTTCCCATACCTGCCATTAGATCAAACCAGAGAGCTTTAAGCTAAGGACTTTCACGAAGTCCTGTAAATAACAACCCTCTCTTCTCATTTAAAGCCAGCAGGACATCCCATCATGACTACCTCTTAATTAGATGATATTTTGATCTGTGTTCCTATTCATTAATGCTTTGTTTTCTAGTGTCATGTCAGGGCACTATTTATCCACTAATACAATTTCGTGACATATTCCTAGGAGAGCTGGACCAGAGGAGATTCTATTTGGCTGAGGCTTTCCACTGTATTGGTTGACATAATTTCCAGATTAATAATGTGAGTGAAATTTCATAATGCTAGGAAATCCTTAATTTTAAGAAGTAAAGAATTTTTAAGAGAAGCCTATTAAACATTTAATAGAAAAAAAAAAAAAAAGACCGACTTTAATACACTGATCATCTGGCTTCCAAACCATTGTGACTGCGTTTGCTGTCACTGAGATGGTCCATTGTCTTAACGCTGCACTCTCTGCTGCCGCTTCTGCAGTTTTGTGCTTGCTTTTTTTCCTAATATTTAATGCACTGCATTTTATGTTCCTCCTTTTATTTCATTTTATGTTGTATTGCATTATGTGTTTCACTGTAGGATCTAAATTGGGGAAGGGAATCCTGCTTTGTCCTTGCACTATAATGAAGATAGAGTTTGTTAATATAAATGTAAACTGCTGTCTTAGGTGCATGATCACATGAAGACTGTTTCATAATTGAATATGTTGGTACTAGATACATTTAGAAAATTACAGTCCCTAAACACCTACTCAGAGAGAGAGATGAACTTAATGGTTTGTTGTATACAGTTTCATTTTAAAATATTTTAGAAGAATGATTTGTAAGAATATGTACAATGCAAAGTAATGATGGTAGCAGTGGAACAGTTAAAGGAAAATATATACAGCAATTACATTCAACATTTATTTGGATCTTTGTTCTTGGAAAGTTAGATATTTTTGAGGATTTCAAAATATGGGTGTAAAATTAGATCAGATTGAGAGAGAGAGAAATAAGTTTCCAGAAGCATGTTACGGGCACATTACCTACTTTAGTAAACATAACTATAAAGTATATTGCTTTTTATTAAATTATCTGCCTTCACAGAGCAATAATACTTTTAAATGTATATCGAGTGTTAAAAATGATGAGAGGACTGCAATTTGAAATCCACTTTCCTCATTTTTCTAAGTGAAATGGGGGAAATGAACATGAAGACATCTTCAGTTAACAATGGAAAAGATTATTTTAAATAATGTGATGTGAAAAAGATGTCCACTAGGAAATGTGTACAAAGTGCTGACAGTTAATGCTGCATGGCTCAAGTTCTTATTTGTTAATATCTAAATTGACGGAAATATTTCTTCTCAAGTTCTTATTTGTTAATATCTAAATTGACAGAAATATTTCAGAAGCATGAAATATTTGGGATGAAAAGGTACTACTATACTCAATGATTTTATAATCACTTCAAAATTTATATGTGAGCAACTCCGGCTTTTCAGGCTTCAAAAAAGGAAGTCATTCATATTTGCATAAAAGTAGTATGTCAAGCCTGTTATTCTTTTTTTTTTCTTTTTTTTTAAAGTAAGCTCTATACCCCAGTTGGGGACTCGAACTCATGGCCCTGAGAACAAGGGTCACATGCTCTACTGATCAAGCTAGCCAGGTGCCCCAAACCTGTTATTCTTAATGTTTCTTGAACATTAATGTACCTTGTGATAGTTCACAGATATTTCATCAAGAACAGAGCTTTGAGATTATTTTTCTTTTCCAAGATATGACATAATGTGACTGAGATTTCGGGTTATATGACTCCTTGTTCTTCATCTTTGCAAGCTACACACTTCAGAAAATAGAGGTAGGTTTGAGGATGAAGGAGATATTGCTTAGAAGGAAGGTGCAGGGTATCTTTTCAATGCAAAAAATCCCTATTAGATTGACCACAAATTTAAGAAACTAAGTCTCATCGAAGTTAAGCATTTGCCCTCTTTAAAGTGATGCTCCTAGAACCAGTTCTTCGGAAAACTTAAGTGTCATTGGTGCTATCTAGACAATAGCCTAAGAAGAGAAAGACAGAAGAACTGGCTGTAAGGATGTGTCATGCATCTCTGTAGTTAAAGTAAGATGGTCACTTGGATCTTAGCTGTACTTGCCATATTTAAAACTTGTGAAAAACAGGGGTTAAAAAGGCTGAATATCTTTGTACCTTAATGAGAGAACGATTGCTGTAATAGTATCAAAGATAAACCAGTATATTAGGAACACTAAATGATAAAGGGCGATAATATGCCATTCTTGAGACTTCTTGGCTCTTACCTAACACATCAGAAAGTGATTGGTGAATTTTAAATAGCCATACAAATGGATGACATAGAAATTTAACTTTGCTTTGACCTTATTCTAATTCACAAGATGACTGCAAAATGACTTTGTTGCATCTGAATGTATGCTGGATGCTAAATCACTCCAGAGTATAAAATCTTTGTTTTGGCATAATGTTGATGCATAAACATTTGTACCCCATACTAACCCTATAAACATCACAATCCATCAGTACAATTACAAAAAAGATTGTTTGTTTTCACACTTAAAGCAGACATGAAATAGAGTGTCCTTAACTTAATCACCACCTTGATTTACCACATTTGCATATATTTGCATATTAATTGGACTACAGATTAAAATTGGTTTTGTAATTTTAATTAAGTGTCCACAAAGGTAAATGATTAGAACTGTTTAAAATACATTCTGACATAAATAGCAGTAAAAGCTTTTGTGATGATGTTTTTGTGGAATTACATTCAGAAAGTGGCCTTTTTATGATAGTAATTTTAATCTTAAATAGAATTATACAGTCAAACAGAACTGTGGATTCATAATCATTTTTTTCAAGATTCATTTAATATTTTGCTGATTTGCAGCACTTGATGAAAATGTACTGTAGGTTTAGCTGATTGCAAAATTAGGCCTCTAGAGCTGATAAACTGAGGGTTTAAACCCGCAGTCTTTAGATGCCTGTCATATGTGCTTGAAATGTATATTTCATTCTGCGTGTGTGCGTGCGTGTGTGTTTTAATGGAATCAACCCATATAACCTTTTTAATGATATACCCTTTAAAAAGAGAATCACCTTAAGGGACCATCATATTCCCAGTTTAAATTAGGGAACATATAAAATGTTTAAAGGTCTCTTTGGCATATTATCCTGGTACCCAGAAGAACCATCTTGGTGTTGACATAGGCCAAAATGCGCCGCCTTAATAACAGGTCATCCTCCCTAGTGCATTCCCGTGGGGATGGCGCTCACAGCATGAACAAGATAATTGTTGGGAAAATGCACTTTTTTTCTCTTGAAACCCAGGATACTTAACGTGTGGCATGTGCTTTCTGTTATACCAGACAGAAAATTGGTTTTACCAGAAGGTTACTGGATGCCTAGCACCCCTTTCTTCCAGCTGGCATTTTCCTGTTTGGATCATTTTAAATGTTGGATCCTGAAACCCTCCCCACTCCCAGCTGCCACCTTCTTCCCTGGCGGTACCCTAGACTCGGCTCCCTAATGCTTCCTTGCACCCAGCTGCCTCTCTGCTGAGCTGCTGGCTATTTAGAATGTGACGGGATAAATAAGCCTTTCCCTACTAGTCACCTCTGAACAACTTCTAATTGGAGTTTTTATAATTTGATGTCCCTAAGTTTGCAAAAAAAATCCACCAAATTTGTTTTCCTTTTAAAAGGAAATTGTATGCACGTGTGTGTCCGCATGTAAATGTGGGTGTGTGTACACACACGCACACACGCACACACACACACACAACTCCTTATAGGTTTATGAGGAACAAACTGGTTAAACCTTTGACTCTGCTAAATCAGAAGAGGGGAGATGATTTCTTCGAAACAAACCATTGCATATTAATTTTTAAGAGTCAATTTTTAAAGCCTTTTATCCTGGCATATTACAAAGAGCAAAAGCTTGGGAATGGGCCAGGCCTGCTTTCAAATCCTAGTCCTTCTACTTCCCAAGTGCTGCCATTTGGGCAAGTATCTCTATGTAACCTCAGTTTCCTCTTATGTTGAATGAGGATTAAAAAAACTTTCCTCATTAGGTTATGAGATTTAAGTAAAATGATGAATATGAAAGCATCCGGACAAGGCAGTAGTATTGTAGTTGGTGGAAGTGGCCAAATTCTCAAAGTATAATTTTGAAGGTAGAAGAGACCAGATTTGCTGATGAATTGATTGTGGGGTATGAGAAAAGAAGATGCACCAAAATGTTTGGCTTGAGCAGGTCCTTAGGCCTCCCCTAAATTGAAGGATAGAAAACTATGGCAGAAACCAATTCGGAGGGAAAGATCAAGAATTGGATTCAGATATGTTGAGTTTGAGATACTTTTCAGACGTAGAGAAGGCAGCTTACTTCAATTGGAAATTATTTTGCATAATAAAATCTTAACAGGTATTGTGTGTGTGTGTACTTGTGTGATCACATCTTATGCAAACTATGCTTTTGGAAAAGGATAGATAGATTCAGAATTCTCACTTACATTTCAGCACCATTTTGAAATTGTCTAAATTTAATGTTTTATCATTGACATTGCTTTAACGATTTGTAGAAAAGAGATTTAGATGTATTTTTTTAATTATTATTCTCAGTGTTTCTAGTTCTGTTTTTAGGTTTGTTTCACTAGTTGAAACAAAGTTTTTATGTGAAAGTTTTATTGGGCAATATGATATCCTAATATATGATCCAGAAAGTACAGTAAAAAGCAGAAAGGAAGTACCAAACACTTCCCCTAGCTTTATTAGTTCAAAGATCCTGAATGAAATGCTCACAAAAAAAGGAGGGAGAAGAGAGAGAGAGCATATAAGGACAAGGAATAAAGAATGAATGAAAGGAAAAGAAAAAGATTCTTGAAAGGGGTTTACAAGAATCACAGCATACAGAAAATAGTTTCAACTTCAAGATTAGCATTACTCAATGCCCTTCCCAGAACTTGACCTCCCCGAACTTTTAAACTTGAGAGAGTTTGTCTTCTCTGCTCTGCATTCTCATCACCATCATCTTTTCAGCTTTGCTTACCTCTACTTCTTGGGACCTATCAATCCCTACCCATTGTAACACGTCTCCTTTCTGGAACACTCTTCAATATTCACAGTACACATTACCATTTTAAGGACTCGGAGGAGAAGTCTTGAAAAAAAGAAACTAGTTTTATTTTCTTTTACCCAGTATATCAGTCATGGTCCTGGTAAGAAACATATGGCACACTCAGACTTGTAACTTGAGGAAACTTAAGTAGGAGGACTTTTTATAAAGGCATGGGCAGGATTTAAGGAAGGCAGGCATTGAGGTGTAGTGCAGTATTCTGGATCTAGTAACAATGCTATCATCCCTGGGCCTGAAAGGGCAAATGGAAGGAGAAATTACTAGAACCTGAAGAGGATCAACAAACTATGCCCTTAAAAAGCCGACTGATTGCAACCTAGCAGAGAAGGAGCAGAAGAATAAATACCTTAGTCTCCTGTCTGTTTCTCCAATTGGCTGAAACCAACCGGAACCAGAGGGCAGGGAAGCCTTTAATGCTTTTTAATGAACCCTTTGGTTCAACTTGCTGGGGGCACAGAGCAGGGTCAAGACAGGTAGAGAGTGAATCTAGAGGGGCACCTAGAAAATAATCCAGTACACTTCAGGTTTTCCAAATGTTTTTCCCAATAAAGCTCTCTTTTGGTTTGTTTGTATGTTTGTATTTCTTTTGATTTGATTTGATTTGACACCTAAGAACTAAGTCCAGGGCTATTAGCTGTTTTGTGCAGCACAATTTAGAATATTGATCTCAGCAGTGGTCATAAAATGGGGGCCACTGTACTCGCCTAGCAAAGCAATTTTGCTTTTTAAGAATTAAGCCTGAGTATCTTTGGCTGGGATATAAGCCCACCAACTTTGACATCAATCCACCACTTTCTGTTATGTTCATGTATTATGTCAGCACATTTGTGTTATTTCTGGGACCTAAAGGCATTTGAGTTGTTGGCACTTGCCCTGGTTTCTGCCCCCTCCCTCCTTCTTAATTCCTCATCAAAATGTACCTGTTGTGGGCTCCATTTTCAATGGACCCAGTTTTCCTTAGAGAATCTAATAAATCTATGTTATTATGAAAATGATTATTGAAGGCTTAATGTGTCATTTTCCTTGGGTAACACATTTGAATTTCAAGAGGGACTTTATGGAGATCATGCTACAATGCCCTCCCCCCAAATTTCAAAATGATGTGACTTTTTTTTCTTTTGCTTCACAAAATGCACAAAATACATGGTGTTCTACATGTAACGTTGGCCCTCATCATTTCTATTTGGCTGTTACTGTGCCTGTCTCCTAGCTCTATATTGCTAAATAAAGAGAATATGTGCATTTTCCTGGAGAACAACACACTTTGAATTCTCCTCAAATGCAGGTTCCCATGGATAACTAGCTGGAGGAGAAGAGAAAATGGCAGGCTGAGCTCACAGGTAAAATCCCATTTACAGGGACCTCCAGGAGACAGTACCTTGTCTTATAATACTCAAATATTATTCTTGAGAGTAGTGTTCTAAGTAAGTTTAAGATACCATAATAATCAGAAAGAAATGTTCTTTCTATCCAGATTGAATGTAATCAATCTGTCTTCCAATGTACAGACCACAGCCCCTGTACTTTTAGAATGTGGGTACCACAGAATGAATGAAATCTCATGTTTTTACCGTATCTCCCTTATCTTTTGCCAGAATCTGCTACATCAACTGCTTTTATTCTTTCTTCTATAAAATATCTCTGTGTTTATTTTCTTCTACTCCTCGTTCACTGTGGCTTTGGAATTAGGTTTCCTCCTTGACAAGTCAGTGTTTTTGTATTATGCTTCAATGAAGTATCAGGTGCTGATTTTTTCCTTTTTTATTTTTGCTTGAAGACTGAAAAAGGGACTCTTTTACTGAATTAGTAATGAAAAATTATTTTTATAATAAGGTCAACAAAGCATTATTACTGTAGGTCATTGGCCAGGACTCAGAAACGTTTTAATTATAGTATATTTCTTACAACAATAATGACATTTGGCCTGTGTTAAATTTCCCATTAGCTTCTATGCCTGACTTTCATTAGGCGCACCCTGAATTCAGGGCTTAGATGTTAATTTTCATGGCACTTGAATGTTTTATTCAGATTACTGAGGCACATTGATCCTCTTCCTAGAAGTTTTGTTGTCAGGGAATGGTGAATTCAAGAAAGTTTTCAAAAAAGTATGAAAATAGTTTCAACTCCTCAAGAGCTATCAAGTATTTTTCTTTATGTTTTATTTTATGGCTTAGCCTCTTGAACATCAGTTGCTGATCAAAGTTTCTTAGATTTTGAGGGGGTTTTAAAATAAAAATAAGCTCCTCTGAGATATTTTTAATATTCAAAAACAATATTTTAACTAATGTAGATTATATGCTTACTCATTTCACACATCAGAATTCCATTGATAAAATTCTTTGGAATTTATCAATCCACGTTTCCTCTTGATAAATCAAGTTGTTGTTTAAGTAATAGAGGCATTTTGTACTCAGTGTTTTTAAAAACACAACCACCATGAAGAAAAATACCAAGGATCTTTGGTGGTAGAAAGTTGCAAGTGACAGAAACCCAATTTCAGCTAGTTCAATCATATTTCTTAAAGGGGGTAGTAATTTACTTGATCTGATTTCTGAGTTATAGAGGTTTGTTCCTGAGGTCATTCAGGGCTAGATGAATAGGCTGAAGCACTGTCATCAGAGTTAGGTCTTTGCCCTTGTCCTTCAGATTGGCTTGTTCCATGTGTTGCATAGATGGCTTCTAGTTGTTCTAGTCTTACCTCCTGATAGCAAAATATCCTAGTAAAAAGAGAGCTGTTGACCAGTAGCCCTGCCTGGCAAAATATCCTCAAAATGCCTCTAATTGTCTAAAACAACATCCTGGAACCAATTATATCAGCCTAGGACTGAATGGACACTTATTTGACCTCACATGACCTCTCAGAGTCCCCCTTCCCCACCATGGGGGAGAGGTTGTAGGAACTGGTTCTGGTCAAGAAGTTGGCTATTCCTACACCACACAGAATGAACTTCTTAGAGGAAAGAGAGATTCTATTATTAAGAGTGGAACCATGAGCAAGTCCGCTTCTTTCTAACTCTAGGTTTTATACAGAAATTGAGAATAATAATTATTTCTACCTATCTCAAAACTCAAAAAATGTTACCCATTATTACATTGAAATGTTGTTTTATTTTTAGATTGTTGTTATGATTCTTAGAGACAAATTAGAGAGCCCTCAGTAAAATACAGTTTTTTTGCTATATTTGTACATGAGGATACTATCAATAGGATATATCTCTGGAAATGAAATGGATAATTAAGCATAGAAACAATATAATAACTGCTAACATTTAGAGATTACCCCATGCAAGTTCTGTTTTAAAAGAGTCCCATATCTTAATTCTTATCAATGTAGTGTTTATTAGCCAGGTTCTAGAGTCAGATGACCTGGGTTTGTACCCCCACAGCTTTCAGGTCATGGGACCTAGGACAACTGTTTAACCTCTGTATGTCTCAGTGTCCTGATCTGCAACAAAAGCATTAATAGTAGCTACTCTCTACAGTTTATAATGAAATGAAGCACATCAGGACTTGGGACATAAGCAGCACTCCAACAAATGCTAGCAGAGGGGGAGATTTTGTCATTTGTTCTTATCTTCATCATCGTCATACATTATTATCTGCTAATGGAGTCAACCAAATGATTCAGTGATAATTTACATTTAGGATTTAAGTATATAGCTTCACAGATTGGAAATTTTATTTATACATATATTTATATATATATTTTCAGGCCATCTAATTAGCAGGGCAACTCAAAGAAAATGCAGAAATCAAAGGAATTCATAGATTCCCAAAGTAGCTTTGCTCAGAAGGGAACCACAGCAGATACGTAGTCATTCGAATTCTCTTACATTGATGGAAATCATATTGCCTAAAATATGAATTATAAAAGAAGCATAGAGTTCCTGGCACAAAATAAATAGTTTGTTGTCTTGAACTCCTCAACTATAAAAATGAAATGATGTGATTTTAAAGTATTTTGATCTTATTTTTCCAGATCACACAAGCATATAAATTTTAAATATTTATACTTAACAAGGGCACTGTATTTGGAACTGTAGCTTCAAGGTTATCAAAAGAACAATTCACTAAAATAATCTTACTTTGCTATATGATGACGATCTCTAAAATTATTTTTCAAGTGATTTACTTAAAGGTATTTCAAACCATTATTAAAATGAAAAAAAAAGTCCTAATACTCATATTTTTAGAAAGAAATAGGTTTTATGTTTATAAACATTTTGAGAGCTGTGAAATGGTAATTGTTAATTGTTTCTGTTTACATGCTTGGACATTAACAGTTATTTTGGAGTCAAACTCATGGTATTTTTGAAAGCTTAATTTTCAATAATTTTCTTTTCTTAAAAGACAAGTCATACAATTTCTCCACGCAGAGATGTTCGGTTGAGAATGATGTAAAAATTATAGCCTAGCAAAATAGCTCCTGCCTAAAGAGATTACAGATTCTGGTTGTGGGGAAAGCCATGATTATGAGAGTATCTCGATATGATAAACCACTTCATCCTTTGGTTTGATAAGATGCTTAGATTAAGTCTTATACCTACGTAGTCTATATTTAAAAATTACATATATTCATTATACTCAAAGTTCTTTTGTTTGTTTTAAGTGGAGCAAAATCCTATAGATCAAAAAGTTGATGAAATTATTTTCTACCACTTCTTGGGAACAGATGAGATAAATCATAAAATATAGATATTTTCCCAAATAAATAAATAAAAGATGTTGGGCACAGAATGGGCATTAAATTCTGGTGATGGAAACAAAAAATAGTTTAAAGTAATTTTCAGTACTGTTAAGAGCCACAAAGAAAATAGGGTAATAGGAAAAGCACGATGAGGCAGGAGTCGCGGTGGTGGGTGGCAGCCAGATTAAAAGGTGATCTGGGTAGACCTCTCTGAGCAGAAAACATTTCACCTAATACCTGAATGACAAGAAAGCAATGAGAGGAAGAGCACTCTCAGCAGAAGAAATAACAAATGGATACAGTCTAGAAATGGTAACAGGCCCAGGTAAGAAGGGGAGAGGTGTAGGAAACAAGGCTGGCGAGGTAGGTGTTGCCTTTTGATAGTAATGAGTTTGGATTCATTCTAAGTTTACCAGGAAGCCATTGGAAAGTTGAGTAAGGGCGAAACATGATTTGATTAACTGGTGGATTAGATAGAAGACTGGCTGTAGCCCAGGCCAGAGATCCTCCAAATCCAAATCCTTCGGTTCTTTCTTTCTCTTCCCTAACTCTGCATGCTTTCTTCTGAAAACCCATAGCTCACTCTGCCTTTGTTTAACAAATATTTATGAAGCCAACGCAGTGTGCCAGATGGTGTACTAGATGCTCCGATATAAAGATGAATGATATATGTTTTTTCCTTTCCTTAATGGACAGTCTGTGTTTGCTTGAGTACAGTTGGAATAAAGGAGTACTTAAATCTTCTTGGGGAAGACAGGAATGGCTTGACCTGAGTCTTAAAGGATGAGTAGAAATTGACTAGATAGACAAAGGGACTAATGAGAAGAGTATTTCAGGCAAAAGAGAGAGAAAGTATGAAAAATAGAGGCACAAAAAAATTATGACATGTTCACGGACAGACGACTAGTTCTGCAAGGCTATGCTATGTGGCTGGAAGAGTGGAGATGAGGCTGGCTGAGCAGGCAGAGGCCAGAATCTGAGGGCTGTTGACTGTGCTAAGGAGACAGGTTTTATCCTGTAGGATGTGAGAGCCAGCAGGCAAGACATTTGACAGGGTAGAAACAATACCAGCTTTTTTTATGTTGGAGTGTGTTGGAGTTGATGATGTTGAACTGGAGAAAACTATGAGAAGGCCATTGTATCCTTGAAGTGAGGTGCTGATTGTCTGGATGGGAAGAGATGAAGGGATAAGGGTAAGGAATGGAGGAGGCTCTGAGGCGGGGTGCTTGATTGTATGGGGGTGACTGAGAGGAGGGGAGCGAGAGGGTGGAACCTACAGGGAAAAGTGGTACTGTTCAGTAGGATGAAGACATCAGGAGAAATAAGCAGCATTCTTAGAAACAGATTTGAGCTCAAGAGTGAGGCCCAGGAGGCCAGCAGTACCTCTGGATATCCCCAGTTGGAAGCTTATTCATTTATTAGAGCTCTGGAGAGTGTTGGAGCTAAAAGTAAAGATTTCTAAACTTGTCACAATATAAAATAGAAGCCAAAAATTGGAGTTATTTAGACTCTAGAGGTCTCGAAAATATTTTTTTTCTTTTTGTTTGAACCAATATTTAAAATTGCATGACTTCCACATAATAATCTGCACTCAATGATAATTGGGCCTGAATTCTAGGATGGCAACAGTATGCTGCTGGCTTGAGAAAGGACTGTACAAATTGATATTTGAACACTTTTTTTTTTCTTTTTTGCCAGAGTGCCCAAACCAACTCACTTCACCTATTGATGTTACCTGTTTGGCTCTATTGATATTTGGGTTTGAAGCTCCAGGCAGAATACACAGAGTGAAAGAGGAACAGGTTCAATGATCAAAGTCCAAGGGAAGACTGGTAACTGGAAGAGGAAGAGCCTAGGAAGGAGAATGGGAGGGAGCACTTCTAAAGTTTTTTATTTATTTATTTATTTTTTTACCTTCTAGGTTTTCTTCCTAGATTTCTTTTTATAGCCTTCTCATTGACCTTTGGTAGCCTGCTCTCTGGGGACTATGTAATCTAGTTTGTTCATATTAGAAAAGCTGTTCCTAAACATTAGATCCTCACTATTCCCTGTGGCCTGTGAATAGTGTTTCCATGTGAGAATTTCTTCCTAGCACTTTTTGGGAAATTCATGTCTTTCTGAATACTGAGTCCTGGAAAAAAATTCATTTGTGAAATCTGGAAAAAATATTAAAGTTCTCCTGTAATTATTAAAGCTTTAAAAATCAAATGGCACTAGTAGTGGTTAGAAGAAATCCACATTGGTCAAATTGAAAGTAAGAGCGGGAAGCCTTGGCATGTGGGGTTGAAGGTGAGATTGCCGTGTCTAGGCATTGGGACTGGGCTCTGTGGGCCTCGAGCAGTCAGGAGCGTCAGGATCTTTTGAGGATTTATTTAATGTTTGGTCCCGATAGGAGACTGCATGCTGTCTGAGGGCAAGAATTGTATGTCTTAGGTCTTGTTTACCTTTGGCATCTTGCCTTTTACACATTTTGGTCTCTCAGTCACCTAATAAATCACAGGTGGTGTTAGTTTAAAATAGGAAGGACAGCAGGTTTTAAGACAATGAATAGGTGGATGGATGGAATTGTCCAAGAAATGTTGCTAGTGTATTGAAAGTAAGTTTTACAATTTTATTATTTCTAGCAATTTAGTTACCACATAGCCAATTAATTTACCTTAAGTGGCAATATACACACACACGCGTACGTTTTATGTTTTCCTAGTCATACAGGGAAATTCAGTGTCATGTTCACCTTGGTATTTAAAAACAATTTGTAGGCAGTGTAGATGCTTTAGGATCATTATTAGAAATGGAATCTAACTGCCTTTGTTCAGGTATTACACGAAGGTATAATTTGGGATCTCTCTCCAGATGGAAGTTAAGCCTTCTTAATATAGGAAATTCACCTTGTTAAAAATGTCTTGAGAGAGAGGGAGAGAGATTGAGATTGTTTCGCCATTGCAAAATGTTTTACTGAAAGACACTTGTGATGGTTTTGTTAGGTATTTTGAAAAGTCCTTGGATTCTTCAGCACCACCACTTCCCCAACATTTTACTTACCCTGTTTTTTTGTAGATTCTCAAAGCCAGGCCTGCTGGGCTCCCTCTGGAAAAAACCACGATTCACCTCAACCCATAGACCTCATTCTCCTCATCCTCATGTGACCTAGTCTGCTGAAAGGAAGGAATATGAGCAGACTGGGCCAGTCCTAGTGGTGAAGGGTGAGGATTTAAATTTAACCATTTATTCGTTCAACTCCTGTTGGGCACTTACTGTGTACCATGCATGTTCTGGGACTTAGGGATGCAGCAACAAACAACAGACTAAAATCTTTACCCCAAAGGGTTTCCATTTTTGTGTGATGGACGGAAGAAAGGCAGAAGATAAACAAGTAAGATGTGTGTGAGATAGTGAAGCATGCTATGGGAAAGAATGTTGTAGGAGAGGGGCCAGCGACTCTGAAGTTTTGTGTGAAGCTTTGATTGGCCACCACCTTTCACTGGCAAGTCTTGTGATTCATCCAGTTTGTAGACACGTTTCATTTACACCACACAGTTGTTCAAAAATATCAAACCCGAATTTGTTCTTCACATTTAAAAGCCTTGACATTTCACATAAAAGTCCCAGATTTCTGGCTTTTCCTGAAAAATCGGGACGATATGGCAGAATCCCAGCATCAGCTAAAGTTGAGTACGGGCTATTCCCTTTAAATGTGGCATCATAAAACTAGAGTGTAGTAAAGTATATCTAAGTATGATAATACTTAAACAATAATAGCGCTTACTATATGTCAGGAGCTATCTAAAAATTTTTATATATATTGACTAATTTTATCGTCAGAACAACCTTCTGAAGCAAGTGCCAAATTGAAGTGCAGAATGATAAGGTAACTTGCCCAGGGTCACAAAGCTAGTGGGTGGTGGAGTCAGTAGTTAATCCTGGAAGGTCTGGGTCCCAAATCCAATTCTGGCCATTACGTGTATGCCTTGTTCTTGCTGCCGCCTGGTGAATTTCATCCATTTTTATTTGATGAGGTTGAGATTCTAGGTCTGTCTAATGATTCAGGGCTTAAGATCTAGAGTAATCCCAAATTTAGCATTAAACCGTCGTTAATAGTTCCTGTTCAGAGGGTAGGGGGCACTAAGGTAGCTGATGCTGATGCCTCCCAAGGTTGCACCCACCTGTCTGCTCCTGCAGATGAATCCATTCCTTTAGGACTGGCCCTGCCCTTGTGAGCAGTTCCAGTGAATGCCCCTGTCTTTCTGCCTCACCGTGCTTCCTGATTTGCTTCACACAATTACCCTGACTTCCTCACAAATCCTGAGATAAGAACAACAGGGCCACAAAAGCTATGCATTTTTCTGAGTAAAATATCCAACACAGGATAAAAAATGAGAGCTAATAATCTTTTCCTTTTTCCTCTTTAAATTCCTTTTTTTTTTTTTAAAGTCCATTTGAATCCTAAGTTAGAACCTTCTGAAGAAGATGAAACTCTCCGAGGGTGTGTCTGTGTGTGTGCATGCCTGGCTGTGTGCATGCGTGTCCATTTCAGGGAGGTGAGTGCTTGTCACCACTTAAATGGTGATGTTTGACTTCAAAGGACAAAAAGCCATCCGTTACCTGTATATTAACAGTGATGAAACTTAGCAACAATAAATATTTAGCAATGCATGAATCCTCCTTTACCTCATTTACAGACCGATTGGAAGGTTTTCACAGCTCAAGGGACCGAAATTTGGCACCTTCTCTGCTAGCCTAAGTTTATTTTTTATCTTCTTCCTTTTCAAAAGTTGTTTCTTAGTTACACAACATCAAACATAAGTTGGATGTAGTTTCAAGCTTTTAGGGGCCAATTTTTTTTTTTAATTTTAGTATCTCTGATTAAACAATAGCCTCCAGAGACAAATACCTACTATAAGATAATATCTTTAAAATTTATATTATTTTCAATCTGTTTGATCAATGGATACCATACTTGTCAACATTATGAGCTCATGAAAGAATTTGGCTTTAAAGGAAGCCAAACAAAGAAGGGTCGCTGAATGGCACTACTGATCCTGGGGTGAGGTGAGGGCTGGCATCCTGTGTCAGGAAAGGGGGTGCATCTCAGGTAGCGGTTGGGGTACTGGTCCCAAACCAGCTGAGCTCAGTGCAGTGCTGATGAGCAGGAGTCAGGACTAGTTGAGGTCCAAAGGCTGTGTCAGCCCCATAGTCTAGGCCAGGTCAGACCTCCAGAGATCACGATCAGCCTCTAGTAACTAAAGCAAAAACCCTTACACTCAACTCCTTGTTGACCTTTATCTACACCTCTTTTAACATTTCTTGAAAAACCTGTGATTTATATAAGAACAAGAATGTTAGCGAGATTTTGTTCTTGAGGACCCTGCTACTCATTAGCTATGTGACTTTGGGTTCACTCATTTAACCTCTGTGGGCTTCTGTTGAAGACTCTTTTGTAATGTGAGGGTGGACTCAATGATCTCTAAGGCACCTGCCGGTTCTAACATTCTGGGAGGCTCTAGAAGTCAGTGAGAAAGTAGAATTCCCTTTCTAATTTTCCTTTCATAAATATATTTATTAGAATGTAAGCAAAGAACATTCTCTGTGCTGGGTCTTCAGATCATGGGGCTTCTTTCTTCATTGCTTCTTCTAAGGACCTGAGCCCAGGCAGGAGATTTTGTTTTAACATCATTATTTTGTAGTGTGTCTAGAGGATAGCTCTACCTAAAAGGGTTTGTTTTTTTCTAATTTCTTGAAACAAAACGAGATAGCCTTAATGTTTCTATACACGCTGATGGGCAAAAAGCTTACGGACCCTGTCAGCCTGGCCTTGGCTAAATGAAGTCGAAAAAGAAGGAGCTCTATTGAACTTGCTTTCCCATTTTGACGATTCCAAGCTACGTGCTGGAAAGAGGAGCCTGTCTTTGGGAGACAGAGCCCTGGTTTCAAGTCCTGGCTCTGCCATTCTGGACCTCAGCTTCTTCATTCTGAAAATAAAGATGGAAACACCGGGTTGCAGTGAGGATCTGTAAACTATGATGCCTCCTCCCATCCAAGATACTGTAATCAAGCTTTCAGCAAAACAGTATACACGTGCATATGTATCTGAAACAAAAGTTTCATAAAACAATACTACAAGTGATTCATTTTAATGTTTTCTTTTCTCTTTATGTTCTCTATTTCATTTCTTTTCAAAATGCTGATCATGACCCACTAAATTGATTTGGTCATGAAAACACTGACCTAGCACACACTTGATCATTTTCTTCTTCCTTGGGAATACCAGCGTTTGGGCATGAATATGTATGTCACTGCATGACCAGAATCCTCTCCCCTGTGCCGAGAGCCCCTGTGTATTCCTCTAAAATAGGGGAACTAGTACAAGCTTTACAGACATAGAATTAGGAATGGTTCCGGCTGGGGGGTCTTACTTACTGTGTGACTTTGAGCTACTTAGCCTTTCTGTATCTCAGTCTCCTCTTTTAAGAAACTCGGATAATAATACCTATCTCACAGGGTTAAATAAATGTCTGTGCAGTGTTTAATACAAAATAAGCACAACGTGAGCACTGACTTAAATGGTAGCTATCATTAGTCATTTGTCACCAAGCCTTTGCTCTTCCCTCCAGGATATTCTTTCTACCCACTCTCAGGTTTGTTTTCTTGATCCCTCTAGTACTGTAATAATCTCCTTGCTGGCCTTTGAGTTCTGCCACCAGACCAGTCCATCTTGCATAACAAAACCAGATCAGGTTTCCACAAACACCACTGCATTTCACCACTTCACACTCCTAGTTTCATCCTGTTGTGACTTTCCAGTTGCCATTAAGTCCTGTAAGTCCAGTCTTTAACCTGCCATTTCCGACTCCTCTTAGTGATGTCAGCATGACATTGACAGGCATTCCTCAGCAAACTCGTTTCCAGAAGGCTTACTGTGTGCTGGCCTGGCCCAGCGTCCAGAGACTCGGCAGTGACCGCGACAGTCAACCACCCCTTTGGAGCAGTGAGGACACGGGCAGTAAACAAGTGAACATGTCACTAGACTGTATATTGTATTAGTGTATATTGTATATTAGTGTATACTGTATAGGGTATAATAATACTACTATACACTAATAGTGCATGATAATATACATTGTAGGTAATTTGGGATAGTTGTAAGTGATATGAAGAGAAAGAAGGCAGTGTAAGAGAATAGAATGTGAACCTGTTTCACCTTCTTTTTTTTCTTTCTTTTTTTTTTAAAGATTTTATTTATTTATTTATGTGACAGACAGACAGCGAGAGAGAGAACACAGCAGGGGAGTGGGAGGAGAAGAAGCAGGCTCCCAGCCGAGGAGCCCGATGTGGGACTCGATCCCGCAACGCCGGGATCACGCCCTGAGCCAAAGGCAGACGCTTAACAACTGCGCTACCCAGGGGCCCCCTGTTTCACCTTCTTAAATCTTCTGCTTTCGCTAAGATGATCTCACACCAGCACTGGAAGGCATGCCCCCACTGAGATGCGCCTCCACCTTCTCTTTGCCCTTTAGGGTCCTTCTGGTTCTTCATGGCTCTGTCCGAATCCTTTCTGCTCTCCCAAACCTCACAGTCACCTCTATTTCCCGATGCAGCATTTTCTGTCTCAACTACTTTTTTTATTCCACTTTGTATTATTATATGTATTTATGTTTGTTTGTTTGTTTTTAATCTCTCCAGCTAGATTATGGGGAGAAACAGCATGTTCTTTCGTGCAACTCTTATGGTCCTATCGTGATACCTCGTGCATGGTAATGATCCGGAAAGTACAGAGTTCTTGGAAGGGTTATTTCCTACCTGTTTGCTAGGGCATTGTTACAGCTTGGAGGTGGCTTGGCAGTTTCTATCAAAATGTGTAATGTGCGTGCTTTATGACCTAATAATCCCATTTATAGTTAGTTGTCTTTCCTAAAATGTTATGCTAGCATAATGTTAAGATGAATGTAAAAGGATGATTGTAATCTTTTGCATTATTTTCAGTGTAATATTTTAGAAGCAACTTAAATATCTATTCGTATAGATTATGATATATACATTCGGTGGAATACTACGTAGGCCATTGTTAAAAACAATGAAGTAGGTTCATATTTACTGATCAGAAAGATGTTCAGGATATAGTTACATGGGGAAAAAAAACTTAGAAAAAAACAAAGCTAAAAAATAATATGTATACCTTGAAACAGTGAAGGCAAAATAAACTGTGTGTGGTGGGGGATGGGCACACAACTGCCCTGACTGAGAGGAAAATGACCCAGCTTCACCACTGCAGCTGACTACTCACAAATATTAAGATGTAAGTTTATTTTGGGAAAGATTTATAGATTCCTACGAAAGTTAGGTAAACTGTTAAAACTCATTTACTATCATTTTAAAAGGAACAAAGGAAAAGTGGGTTTTTGAAAAATCAGTTGCCCTTTTTGTCTGAGATTTCAAGTTGTATGTTTTGTAAATCTATCACCCTCACCATTATCATTACTAACATTGAATCTATTGATTCATACAGGCATCCCCTCTCAGCTATTTTAAGACTATCTATACCATCTCCACCAAGGAGAAACCCAGCCAGTACTTGCTTCACGCAATAGTAGAGAACTCATTACCTACTAAACTGGTTGACTTATTTTTGGACAATTCTGATTATTAGAATTCATTTTTCCCTGGAGCCAAAATCTCTCTCCTCATAGCTTCCTTCATTGTTCTTACTGCTTCCCTTTGGTGACGTACAGAACATTTTCCTCTTGACAGCCTATATAAAATTTGAAAGTCGTTGTTCATGTTCTAACAATTTACCTTGTTCTTTCTATGTAGTTAATTTTAAAAAGATCTCTTAGCAGTTCACTTTTTGTCAGCAGAAAAACAAAACTATGACAGTGAAATGAATCAGTATTAACATTGATTATGAATTAATTCCAAATCTACATATCATTATTGTTACTATTATTATTTGATAAGAAGATCTGTAGGTCTGTGGCTCTCTGTAAATGTTCTATCTAGATCATGAGGTTCTAGAGCAGAGCATTTTGTTTTATAAATCTTTATTTCTTCCTTCTCTTCCACTCCCACATTACCCATGGTAATACTTAAATTTATTACGCAGCTACCATATCTTTAGCAAATAGATGGATTAATTCATTTTATCCACCTGTGTATACAATGGATTTCTTTTGCTATGCTAAATATAATTTTTGGTTCAGGTATTCCAAATCTAGGAAATATGGGTCTCTGACACTTTACCACCAAACAGTATTAGGCAGCTGACAGTCAATGTGACTGTATTCTGAATGGGAATGCCACAATAATTCTTTAGCTATTAAGAAAGAACTTTTGACAAGTAATTGATAATAAATGAATTTATATAGACTGTGTCTTTTCGTCCTACAAAATGAAGTTTAAAATCTCATAAAGTTTCTATTGAATATCTGTGCGAAGTTTTTAAATGACATTATGCCAAGTTTGGATTTAACTCACAGATAGTTAATGTCCTATTAGTAGATGACTTATTATTTTAGTTATTATGTATATATTTTTACCAATTCTTTGCATATCTTTTTGTGGCCATTGCATTGTATTGATAACGTGGAAAATCAAAGTGAATATTTTACTTTAAAGAATAATTTCTCCAAGTCATGTATCAGTATCTTCAAACTTTATTCTATTTTTTAGCTGCTTACCACAATATTGACAGGCATCTGATTGTGTGGCCTAGTTCTAATTATAGATACAGGCTACTTCACATGGAGCTGGATATTTCTAAGAGACTAAACAAAACGTGTAATGCTGTGAACAAGGAAAACAGCAGCATGTTTTTACTGTAAATTGACTGTTGTCATAAACAATAATTATCAACACAGTGTTGGTATCATGATACTGTCTTGGGCCTCATCATTCAAACCATTTCTCTTTGTATCTTACTGTGATTTTTTAGAGGGGGAAAAACCCAACAACTGTCAATCTAATCATTATATTCAGCCTACATTACCAAGCAAAACATATTTACAGCTAGATCTACACTGTTTTTACAAGTTTATTAAAAACATGTGTTGCCCAGTGCCAGGAATAGCTACAGCAAATGCTAACACCAGTAGGCAAACTGTCTCTTCACGTTCTTCTGAAGATTTAGCTACTCCATCACTTTAACTATGAGTTACAGAGTAGATGTTCCGATGTGAAAATGTATATCACAGGGAAGAACTCTGTGGGCGGTGGGGGGGGGGGGGGCGGTGGGCGCAGGCAAGCACCCACGTGCAGAGGGCAACAGGGGTTGGGGATGGTGTGGATGTGCCAGTAGAAGGGCTTAAACGAAGGGAACCAGGAGATCATGCCACTCCTTTATACCATTAAACTGGCATCACAGTCAACAACTAACGAAATAAAGTTAAATCATGGGACTTGGGGCTATTTATTTTAAAGAAGCATAACATTTCCCATGATCTACTTTAAAGCTGCATTTATATTCTCTGTAGAAATTTAATTAATTTCTTAATAACCTTAGTTATAATCATTTATTTTGTAATTAAGAGATTACTGACCCTCCACATAGCTCCACTACCCTCAAGTAGCCTGTAGACAACACAGGACTCTCTCTACCTTGTTTGCCACTGCTCCTAACATATAGTAAGAGTTCAACAAATATTTGTGCAGTGACTGAATATTTGAAAGGAAAGGAAGGAAGAAGAAGGCCCATTTTCTACATTTGGCATGTAACCATCCTCCGTTATTCTTTCTCTGCTCCAAATTCCTAGAGTCCACGTATATTAATCATTCAGTTCGTCACTTGGCTACATAATGTATTATGTTACTCCCTAGCTGTTTGAGGTATGTACATCCAGCTCCACATTAGTTTATTGACTCCCTGGGGCCCTTGTATTATTCCTTTTCAGCAACTAATCTGATGAGGCATCCACTGGGCATTTAATACATACTTCATGTCTTCACTGTGTTAAAATAGATTTCAAACCAATGTGAGAAATAGCATTCTATCATCTGGTCTGAAACATCAGCCTATTTCATTCTTCAAAGACTCAATGAACTTCCCAAGAATTAATCCAATGGCATAGAATGATTTGGTATTTCCCTTAATAGTTAAGAGATAACTTTCCACAAGTTAAAATTGCTTTGCATTGTTGAGTGAGTGATAACGGATTGGCTTTCCATCTCTTGATGGCACACCAGGTTAAGTTCAAGAATGTGAAATATGTTTTCAAGATGAAAAGCAAATGTCAATTTCCCTTTAATGATCTCTTTCTTATGATGATAGTTATATAATAGTAATAATGATAATAATAATAAACAATTCTGGAATGGTGCTACCATAAAATGTTATTCAATAGCAGCGAATACCCACTTGCACATGTTGCTGTCATAGTTAATTTACAAAGCATGTTAAACTGATATAACTGCTTGCTTTCTCCTCTGAATATGGATATTTGTTCAGGCATTTATAGAGATAGTGTAGTATCTATGCAAAAGGAATCCTGACATGTCTTGTCGTTAAAATCCTTGAAGTCTCCCAAGATCTGCAATTTTCAGTTAAGTAGTTAATTTTTTTCTTTTTATCTTAAGTGCTATCATACCATGCTTTGAATAGAAGGATTAAGCACCTCATTGTCTGTCTACCAAGAAAGATAGTTTGGCACAAACAGGTGAATGATTTCACAAATGGAGAACAAAAATCTCAATCTTACTATATAGAAAAACAGAAAGCCACTTTAGTGTTCAATTAACTATGATAATATACATAAGCCAGATAATTGCAGGTGATCAATACTCCATACATAGTTTCCTGAACATTTAACTCTCTTCATAATTATCTTTAATTTTTATAACGAAATACATATCAAATATATGACAAAAAATCAAGCTGGAAATTTACATGAACTCATAGAATATAGAGATGACGGTGGCAGCAGTTGTCAGAAAACTACTCTATCCAACGGGGAATAGAATCCAATTGGCATTTTAGAAATCTTCAAATCATATAAATTCTATCCCAAATTAGAGACATTTGTAGGATTCTAAAATCTTTGCATGATGGGGCACCTGGGTGGCTTAGTCAGTTAAGCACCTAACTCTTGATTTCAACTCAGGTCATGATCTCAGGGTCCTGGGATTGAGTCTCATGTCGGCCTCCACACTCAGCACAGAGTCTGCTTGAATATTCTCTCTCTGCCTCTCCGTCTGCCCCCTCCCCCTCACATGTATGCTCTCTCTCTCTCAAATAAATAAATCTTAAAAAAAAAATCTTTGCATGATGATTTCATCATGAATTTCAGGAAGGTGAACTCAACATTGATATAAGTACTGTGGGTGGCTTATAACTTAGCATAGAAAAGAAAGACTTTGTGGATTTCACGAGTCCCACCTTTGCCCTCGTTCTGGCTATAGACCTCCTCACTGCCTTTGTGTAGTGCTTTCAGGATGGATCTCTTCTCTCAAGTCACTCATATCAGTCCTGGTTTTTGAACATCTCTTTTTCCAGACGATCTCAACTTTTGATTCAAAATCCTGATGAGAGAGGCTACCTCTGTGATTAATCTGCTCACAGAGAGAAACATGCAGACAGACAAGACATATATTAAATAATAGATAGTGGTGTATTTCAGAGTGTTTTCAAAAGGAGTGTTACATTCCTCAAAAGAAAGTGAATATATGAAAGTTCCTTTCTGTCTATTCACACACACACACACCCCCGCTCTGCCTTGTATCTTTCTCTTTCTCTCTTGCCCTAATTATGATGGAGGACCTAAGAGTTGACTGTTTTCAATAATATTTAATTTAATGAGAGTTAATTGGACAGCTTTTAAGAAATACCTTCTCTCTTTAGCTTTTTCTACTTACTTTTCTATATTATATGATCTTGTCAGGTTTTAAAAAGACTCAGGCTCACTTACCTCAAAGCTGAAGAGCCATTGAAGCTCTCTGGGTGGCTTTTCTTCTTACAGTATGCTGTGTCATATTATACAGTCTTTTTATGTTTCATCTAATTTAACTCTGCTGTTAGAGTAGAAACAGATTTTTGATACAATAGTGAATCATACCTATCTACCCTTCAACAAAGAATCATAATAGAAAACAACAAAAAAACAATAACGAAAAACAATCCTTAGTTTGTTAACTTTTACCATTTCTTGTTTAGCTAATATTTTATTCTGTCTATATATGAAACTGCCATGTATCAATAAAATTAACAGAGGCTTTTGGTCTGATGATGTTGGTATCATTTCTCATTTTTCAATATCAAGTCCATTGGTCCGGGGTCTTTAAATGCTTTGACTTGATAATGCCCTTCAGTTGCCTGTTGAAGTCAGGCATGGGGAGCGGGGTCACAGAGATTGGGTATGATTCTCCATCTGTACTTACAGAGGACAGCCCTTCATTTCCATGTTCAGGAGATGGTCTCCTCTAGCTATTCTTGTTTAACTTTATGGTTCATACTAGGTTAGATTTGGTGATTTCAAAGTTGTGAAATCAGCAGTTATGGTGTATCATAACTGGTTAGAAAGTGTCTCACAGCTGGCTCTCTCTTCAGTTCTTGTTGGAACTATCATAATAACGGCTGAGGAGTGTAACTTCTTCCATATACTTTGCTCTGCTTCTAGCCTTAACTGCTTACCTTTTGCTCCACGTCTAAGGTTTCCTATGCACTATGGCTAAACTAACCTTTTTAAAACATTGCCCAGTTCAGGCCCATTACGTTAAAATTTTTAGTTTCTGCTGCCTACAAGTGAAAGTCACATTTCTTGGCCTGCCACCTGAAGCCATACATTCCCTCCCTGCCTGACCCATCTCTCACTTTCCCCCTCCATGAACTCCAGTGGATACATTCGTGCTTCTCCAAGTGTATCATCCACATTTCTCTCTACCTTTGCATTGTACTCCTAGCCTTCTACTTTCTGGTCGTACTATTGTATTGTGGAAAGAGCGTGAGCTCTACATGGACTAGAAGTGGATTCAGATCTTGAATCTACCACTTAATAAATGCATGCTTATAAATTATTAAATCTCCCTGAGCCTCAATTTCCTCACTGGTATATTAAGAGTAAAAGACAAGTGCTGAGAAGATTAAATTAAGAGTAATTTGATTTCACACACATACACACACACACACACACACACACACACACTTTTGGTAGTAGGCATTCAGTTCTATTTTTCCTGAAATGCCCTTTTTTCTTCTCAGTTCTTATCTGAGATCATACCATTCTTTCGTAAACTCTACATCCAGCTTCTCCCTTCTCCATGAGATAACTTCATTTTTTCTTAGTCCTGAGCTAGATCTTCCTCTTCAGAATTTCTCTGACTTTTGTTGCCCCTCTTTAGCACTAAGCGTGGGATGCTTTGTGATTGGTTAATTGTATGTATTTAGATATACACCACAATCTGTCTCCCCTGTGAATGAATCATGAAGGCATAGGTGCCATCCCCATACATATATACCTCTTCGTATCCTCAGAGATTTGAAATAGGACACTACAAGTGCTAGAAGCTTCATGAACATTTGCTCTTGCTGGTATGATGATGATAATATGTTACTGGGAAATCTCAGGTCAACCACCACATATTTGCACAAAGTCCGCTTCATTTGTTCTAACAATTGTGGACACTTTTGAAGCCAGGGCTATACACCAGTACATCTGTGCCAGTTACTTCGCCATTGTACAATCTGATGGTTGGTGCCCAGATATCTAGTTGTTCAGTGTTTTTTTTTTTTTAAATCTCTCTGCACTGTTTATGGTACATTTTCTAATGCAAAACCTTTATGAATTATTTTATATACTTATATTTAGTTCCCCTTGGAAAGAATTCAACAGCAACTTTCTTTTATTATCTAGTTTGGAAAAGAAATGCGTGATTTCTGATGAATTGTGTGCTATTTTCTGAGAATTTCTCCACTGACACATCTTTTGAACAGAAAAGATTTGTTCCCCAAGTTCTTACTCATGAGCTTTCAATAGACTTCAGATGTGGAGAAGCATTGCCCTCCTCAAATACGATTTGCAACTGCATTTCATTCACTTTCTTCCCTCTTATGAAATTGAGATGGACATCTGAGCCAACTTAAAAAAAAAAAGTAGATGTGAATTGCATTTATTCTAACAATATTAGATTGTCCTACAAACTTCTGCTTGATGCTGGAAGGCAAAATCACATGGCTTGGATATTTTTTCTTGTTAAGTACAGTGAAATTAAAACACACAGAGTAACACTGATGCTGAATAACGCAAATGTGCTCTATTTCACAGTGAGGTAGCTATCTGGAAGAGATTTTCAACTTTGGATTATGTTGGTGCTAATGGTTAAACCTGCATACCTTGTCTTTGATGTTCTGTCTGGGCTCATGTGAAGTAATGAGATTAAAAATAAAGTGTACACTTTTCTTTTGATCTGAGTATCCAAAAGGAAAAAAATATTAAAAAGCCAGTCTCCTGCTATAATTTAGCAAATACCACTGCTCTAACAAAACTGATATGGTGCTGGGGTTCAGTTCACAGATTTGACAGATAGTGTACACTAAAAGGTTTGCATAGCCATTGTCCTTTTTCCTGAAGCAGTGTCATTCCAGATAGTGCTGTATAAATGTGGCTTTATACCATCTACAAAAATCAAGGCAAGTTCAATTAATTTTAAGCAACCCCTCTCAAGTGATTTGCTTCTCTGGTAACTGATAACAAAGTAGATGATTTAGGACTATTGGTTAGTTAGCGAGAAAGTAACAACAAAAAGATGCTGGCATAAGAGCTTTACCTTTCAGAAAAAGCCTGTTTATTGCATATTTTCTAATGAGACTTTACTCATCTTCTACTTGGTTGAACATACGTGTATTCACACACATACATACTGACACACTTCAAAGACTCGACTCAGGATAGAAATGAACTACTCCAAACTGGTCATTTCAAAAATGAATGAATGAGATGTTCAAATATTTCCCATCAGAGAAAATAAGAGGGGTAGGGGAGACAGATGCTTTTTCAGGTGACCTAAAAAGGCTTAGATTAGGGTGACTCTCTGTGCCTAGAAGTTCTAAACCCAAGTTAGCCATTGTGATATGTTTATGAAACTCTTTGGTGTCTTGAATAGATCTTTTAGTGGACAGGTGACTTTTTTTTTGCAAACTGTCAGGCCATGCAAGACTCACCAAAAGATGATAAGTTCAAGTTTTCTTTTCAGTACTTATGATCTTACGAGTTATGATGAATCCATGATACAAGACCAAAACTGAACTCTTCATGTTCTTTCTAAGACTAGCCTCTCTTCCTCTTTTTGTCTCTGCTTTTGCAATCATTGTTTGTTCGTATTTTGTTTTGTTTTGTTTTTCCTGTAAATGATGCTGCTATTTTCTGTTCATCCAGGTTCAAGCTCTCCCATTGGCTGATGGAGGAACATTTATGCTCCTGAGCATGTCCTCTGCCCTGAAGGCTTTACACAGTGTCATCTTATCTCACTTCTTTCTTACCCCTGTCCCTTCTTCAAGCTGGACTGACTTCTCTCCTCTGTACTTTGTCTAATACTGACTCCAGTGCCTGTATGCAGCCTAGCCCTTAGTTTCTTTTTTCTCTCCATCCAGCAGGCCTATCATGAAATGTCATTCATATACTGTTGAACGTTTCCCTGCAGCAAACATACCAACCACAAAGCATCTCCTCTAGCAACTCACAAGAGAGTCATTTGTGACTTCTCAACAAAAGCCACACTCCATAGCAGGTCGTATTATGGGGCTTTCGTGATTATCTTCCAGTCTCTTCTCTCCCAGCACTCTCATCCCATCTCCCCATACACACACAAATCCTGCCCTGGGGAACCAAACTCCGAGACAGGTCCTTCTCTCCCTTGCCTCCACCTCCCCATATTCCCTCATCTGCCTGAAATGCATCCTCCCTTCCCTCCGGGGCTCACTCTCATTTATCCTGTAGAGCCCCTAAGAAGCCTCCTCTAAATGAATTCCATGCTCCAGCAAGCTCTGGACCCACTCCAATCCTAGCCCTTATTGCACAACACCAAAGTTCTCCTTTTCACCTCTTTTATTTACTTCACTAGATTGTGAACTCCTTGCAGTCACGGCCACATTTTGTTTATCACCGTATCCACAGAACAGTGCCAAATAGAAGACACTAATGAGATTTGCTGGATAAGAACAGATATGGTGCTTAGAGTCTGTCTTATATTGTGGTTCACTGTAACTATTTTCTACTGGGACGTAAGTGTCCTAACAGCATGGGTTATGATTTAAACAGCTTCATTCGGAAACTGTATTGTACACTATTTGTATATGGCAGATATACAGAATATTTTTCTCTTAAATTATTCATTCAGATGAGCAAGCATTAGTCTTCAAACTGTGCTCTCACAAAACTACAATTATTTCAGTACTGACGTTATTTCTTAAAATATTTTGGGAAATCTCCTCCACTAATAGTTTAGGAACCACTCAGGAAAACTGGCTTTATTACTTATTGTGACCTAAGATATTACTCAACTTAGTCATCACAGTTAGTCGCTTTTGAACTCTAACTTCTGGTTATGAGTTAAAATGCCTCAGCCCCCAAATTTAGTAATTTTGAGCATATTTATTATAATGGATTGTGAAATTCCCAAGGGCAGTGACAGTACCTGGCATAGTCAATGAATGAATGATTGAATGGAAGAAAAAAGTATGTGACCACCTCCAAAGACTGAAAACGTACTCACATGTTTCCAATGATATCAACCTAATTGGAGTACATTTTGGAAGAGAAAAGTCATTTCAGTTTATTTCTTTTAGCAAAATGAAAAATAATGGTAAATCGGTCTCACTGTCTGAGAGTCATGCCCTGCATTTTCTGTGTTGGTTAAGGAGCTTTGAGCCACTGACAGGTGTGTCAGTATTTGGGGTTTGAGTTTTTCCCAGCATCTGATAACTGAGTCCTTTCTTTGAAGTCTCCCTTGTCAGTCCCCCACCCTTGGGATTCTAGACTTTCACCTACTTAAGCTTCTTTCCTCATAGACTCTTATTTTGCTACATCCCATCTTTCTTTCTGTTTCTTTTCTTTCATTCCAGTTATTGGATTTTCTGACACCTGACTACAAGATCCTCTTATCTTTACGACCATGAACTTTTAGGGTCTTAGTGACATGTGAGCTCACTGGCATAGATGCTCTTAGTGTATACAGTAGATGAGAGGAGGGCAAACAAAAAAAAACAAAAAAAATATTGTTTTCTTCTTTTAGAAAGTGGCATAAGTCTAGTGAAATAAATGAACAACATCAAGTGCAAATTAACTCACGCAGAAACAAGTGATAATGAAGTAGAACAATCATGAGGTCACAGTTTCTTTAAAACAAGAGTCATGAGGATTTGCTGTGTCCTGAGTGTGGTACAGTTATTATTGCTGCCATATACATACACATGCTCATTTGTACACACAAGCATGTAAAGTTGAAAGTGAATACGGGGCATTTTCTGCTTTGAACTTTAAGAAAAATTTAAAAGTATTCCAAAAGTCACCTTTTATTCCCTTTTTTTGTGGAATATTTAAAGAAAAAAAGAAGTCCATGGAAGCAAAGGGGATGTATTCTTGCGTATGCCTTTGCTATAGCTATTGAGAATACGTACCCCCTATTTTTATCACTCTTAATGGCATACATTTCTTAAGGCAGACCAGGTTCTCAGCAAGTCATCCATAGTTTTCCAGAAGCATATGAATAGCTTCAATGACATTACATCAAATGGTTTCCAAAGTACAAGCTTCTAAGACTCAGCCTCCTGGGTCAACTTAAAAAAAAAAAAAAATGTCAATTGAAAGAAGTTTAAGAAAGCCAAGGCCAGTGCTGATCAGTGTATTGGAAATGGATGTTACAGCTCCTTTGCCTTTCTGGTCCCTGTAAACCTCCGTTTGAAAATAAGGAGTGACCCAGGCAGAAGTTGGGACAAGTTTGTGGCTATATGGGATGATACCAAGGACATGGTAGCATTACTCCCCAGGTCTATAAGCAAATGGCTTCTTTGATTTGTGAATATTTCTCAGAAAATGCATTTGTATTTTCCATTATTGAACAAAATAAAGAACTTACCACAGAATACAGCTTGCCAAATATGTTTATTCAGAGGCAACCTAAGACTTGTTTTTACTCTTTTAGGGCGGGGTATCAGAGTGATGATAGTAGAAGACTCCCTAGCCCAGAAGCCTAAAGACATGGTTCTAATCCCTTGACAGAGTCAAAGCTCACATAGTTGTATCTTTGAGTTAAGTTTTCTTAGAGTAGTGTTCCCTAAAATGTGTTCTCATACATGTAGTTCCATGAAGTGCTCCTTTCTCTAGAAAAAGAAGGGGGGGTGAAGGGGGCAGCTCTGCACACTTTATCTCCCTGTAAGTAGTCACAAAGCACATTCGTATTCAAGTCTGAGAACCCCTGAAATAAATAAATCTAACTTTATTTAATCAAACCTTTATTTAATCTAATATTTCCAAAACTTAATATTTAACCACAGATAATGATGATGATGATGATGATGATGATGATGATGATGATGATGATTTTTTAACTCATAGAGCATTTACTAAAATCCTGAGGAACTAGTATTTTCTAGAACACACTTTGGAAAAAGGTGCTTTTTAGACCTTTGGCCCCCCACCTTAAAAATGAGGGAGTAAAATTAAATGATTTCTCTGGTTCCTCTCCAATCTCAATTCTGTGGTTCCATAAAAATTTTAATTGTGTAGTCACCAAAGTCAAAAGTTACATGAGTGCCAGGGAGAAGGATGGTTTTTCACACTAAGTAAGTAAAAACAAATATTCTTTTACATGTTGTGTTTACTATCACAAAAATGGTCTCTTTCCCTCCATCTTAGGCTCCTTCACTCTTTTTAAAAATAAAACAAAATCTGGGGTGCCTGAGTGGCTCAGTCATTAAGCATCTGCCTTCAGCTCAGGGCGTGATCCCAGCGTTCTGAGATCGAGCCCCACATCAGGCTCCTCTGCTGGGAGCTGGCTTCTTCCTCTCCCACTCCCCCTGCTGTGTTCCCTCTCTCGCTGGCTGTCTCTATCTCTGTCAAATAAGTAAATAAAATCTTGAAAAAAAATAATAATAAAACAAAATCCACACACCGTTCCTTATTTTTAATTTAATTTATATTTCATTCCTATTGAGGTTTAAAATCCATGTTAGGGGCGCTTGGGTGGCTCAGTTGTTAAGGGTCTGCCTTTGGCTCAGGGCGTGATCCCAGAGTCCTGGGGTCGAGCCCCACATCAGGCATCTCCGGCTGAGAGCCTGCTTCTTCCTCTCCCACTCCCCCTGCCTGTGTTCCCTCTCTCGCTGGCTGTCTCTCTCTCTGTCAAATAAATAAATAAAATCTTAAAAAATAAAATAAAATAGAATCCATGTTAAATTTCCTATATAGTATCAGATTAAAACTGTTTGTGTGGTAAATCCACAGGAAAAAATAGGAATCATTTTTCAAGACTTTATGAAAGTCTGTAGTTTTCAAGTCTCATTGCTGTTGTTGTCCCCCACACTGTAAGTTCCTCAGAGAGCATGAACAGTGTTCTCTGAATTATTTTTGAATGTTCCATCACACACAATATTGGGTACTCTGCAGTTGCTTCTTACTTTCATAAAAGTACCCAAGAATAGCTAAATTGCTTAAAAGGAAACAGCACTTTATCTCATGTTTTTAAATGTTCTGTGGGTATAGAGAGAGTTACATTCTTGTTTCTAAACTATTGGAGAAGCAAAGCATTTGTAGAACTAATACCTACTTACAGATTGTCAGGCTTTCTGTCTCCCTGGGATGGGATATGTTGCTCGTCCTCTGTGTCACCATAACTGTGTCATAGCTATGTCACCATAACTATGGGGAATAACTCTTAGACTCTGAACTTACCCATGCACAAAATCTTTTAAGGACATTTTCCAAACTGTTTGCTTTCTAATTCTCTGTCTCCCTCTGCACTCTTCAATTTATATGTATTATCAAATGCTGTGAAATGTCTCGAAGTATAGAGGAGAAACTCCTATCACAGTATAACCGTTCTTGGTTATAGAGTTTATATGATGTTCACAACAATGAATGATTATGAATAAATGTTTTTTACTGGGGAAAGAAGCAGGTAAAGTTACGAAAATATATTTCTTGAGCACTTGCCATGTGTCAAGCATAGCCATTATAATTGAACTCACAAACGTGAAGGCATCATCTACATTCTCGTATTAAAGAAACTGAGGCTCAGAGAGAACATTTTTTTTTTTTTACCAAGGTCACACAGTGGCAGAGTTGAGATTTGAGCCAAGTGCTTCTAATTTCAAGTCCATACTCTTTACGAAATGGAATCAGTGGCATATTTTTCTTACAAAGTCGTCTAGCAATTGAAGCGTTGTGTTACAGAAAGGCTTTTAATGAGAACTGAACCATTGAGTTGTTCTAAGGAGATTTCTATATCCAATTTATCAAATTGCCAAAATTCCGGAATCCTTTTCTCTTTTTGCCCGAATGCATTACATATGTCTAAAAAGGTTTGATAATAAAGTAGAAAATTGTTTTCCTTAGTCATTGATGAGTGTTAGATTACATTCTGAGATGGCTATCTGAAACATGTGTCTGTGGAATATTGTATGTAAAATTTCAGAAGGATTGTTCTTCAAAGTTTAAAACAGAAGGGAGAGGCCCTGGGCATTTGTTTGTTTGTTTTCTGTCCCTGCCCCCACAGCCCTGAGCATCTTCTTCGGGCTGGTGTGACACGTGTGCTGCCACCCCCAGATCTCTCTGCTTTGGGTGCACACCCCCTCCTAGACCTGGAGACAAGTCAGCCTTTAGTGAAGGGTGAGGGGACACCCGCACACAGAAAGTGCCCGTGCCGCTCATGTTCCAGTCGGCCCGGAAGGGTAGACCATAAATATTTTCTACTCGATTTTTTGCAAGAACATGTTGGGATGAAATTGATATAAAATATATCCATTTTCAGGTGAACAGCTCATTGGCAGTTAGGCCATTCCCAAATGTGCCACCACCACTTCTGTCTAGTTCTGGAACATTTCCATCACCAAAGAAAAACCCCTTCGCCGGTTAAGCTCGCTCTCCCCCTACTTCCCTTGCCCCGGCCCTGGCAACCACCAGTCTGTGTTCCATCTCTATGGACTGATCTCTTCCTACAGGTGAAATCAAACCACATATGGCTTTTGTGTCTGGCTACTTTCCGTTAGCATAATGTTTTCGGAGTTCATCCACCTGCCGTCGTATATCAGTACTTCATTCCTTTTTATGGCTGAATAATATTTCATGGTATGTCTGTGCTACCATTCATTTATTAATTTATTTATTGATGAGCATTTGGGCTGTTTCTACTTCGAGGCTGTGTTTTGAACAATATACATAATTGTAATTACCCCCCAGAAAGCCTGTTGCAAAAGTGCTTCAAATGGGCAGCTTACAGTTGCAGAGGGAGCATCATAACCGAATCTGAGGTTAACTTGCCATTAAGGTGCTTTTTGATGCCGGACTTCCTGAAATGTGTTGTTATGCTACTTTGGTACATGACATACAGTGTATGTGGGTTATACGTACTATGCCAAAATCTAGCTTTTAGATGAAATATATAGTTATTTATGATGTTTTTGTTTGTGTTCAGGACTGAATTTAAGAGAATTATACAATGCCTATTTGGATAGCTTAGGTTAGAGACACAAAAAATAAGTTCTCCCAAAAGCTCTAGTAACCAAAAGTGTTAAGTGTACTCTTTTGTCAATTAATAAAGAAAAGCTATTGGAAACATTAAATTATCTGGCATGTCTACATATGTAATAATTATGCAGCCAAGGCTTTTCCTTTTGAAACAATTTATACATTACATAAACCTAAGTTTCTCATCCAAGTATCATTTCAGGAGAGGCAAGTTTAAATAATGGAGGCAATGGGGAAACATAATATTACGATAATGTTCTTTGGTGCGGTTTGGAGGGTTTTAGGAAACATTTGGAACTATTTTTCTCATAAAGTCACTTAACTATTGAAGTGTTATGATAGCATTTCCCTCTGCGTTGTATACAATACAAAAGGAGTCCAGTTAAAGGAGACAGCAATTCTAAATATTCTGATTAGAGGGATTTCCACTAACCAGGAAATTACATGCTCTGGTATCCTGGTATTAGTTTAATACAAAGATGCAGCAAAATAAAGAAGGGCCAGGTGATTTAGGGAGTCCCCTTTGCTTTCAAATGCCCATTTCTTTGCAGCTTCATTTAGCAAATCTACATTAAACTTTCTGGAATGGATGGAAAAGGATCTGAATTTTCAGAGTAAATATTCTCTAATTAAATTGATCTGATATTTTATTTTTTTTGAGGAATATTTCTAACCAGATTATAAGCTGATACTTCTCTCAAAACTGTTGTGATGAAGAAAATGTTTAAACTTTTCTTACACCATTATTATTGGCCTCTTTGAAACTTGACAGATACGTGCCTCAAAGGTTCTAAACATCTGTCAAATGTTAACTTAAATTAAGTTCCCTTGTGAATTGATAACCATTATGTTCTTTGCATTTGACATATAGATACTCACTGGTGATTGTTTCTTATTATAAAATAACTATAGCCTTTTTATATATTTAAATTGTAACAGTGATTAAAATGTAATGCTCTTTTAAGGTATATAATCTGTTGAATAAGGAAATGAAAGTTATTTCATGTGTGCTTTCAAGAAGCACAGAATATTTTTGTTATAGTGAAGCTTAAAAACCGTTTCTATTGAGGGTTGTAGTGCTATCTGTTATTACAGATGACTAGAGGCTACGGCTCAGCTATACATCAGAATGAATAAATTTCCTTGTCAGTGAACGTTGGGAAAGTACTTGAGAGACCAGCCTCAAGAAAAGGGAATTTGTTTCGGGCTGTCACTGAAGTGGTCATTTCCAACCCCCTCCCCTTCAAACAAAAATGAAACAGAACAAAACAAAACAGAGGCTCAGGCACCAGGTAATTTAAAGGACAAAGAGGAACCCGGAGAACAACACTGAGTTTAAGTGAACTCCACTTAAAAATGAAGCGTGGTACTTTTGGTAGGGTGGAATGAGGATCCTCAGCAAGCGCAGTTAAACTAATAGGAAACGTTTCCATTTTCAAGTAGAATTTCCTGAGGAAATGGACTGGAGATGGGATCCAAGACCGAGTGTGGCATCCAGCAACCAGCATCTCTCATTGTCTTGCAACCTTAACTAAAAAAGGATGGCCTAAGACACAGACCACTAACTAGTCTCTGAACAGCAACTGAAAACTGTTAACTGTTTCAGTGCCAGCGGCCACACTACAGGAGTGAGCAGGGTAGAATCATCCCTGGAGCTTAGAGGCTCGCACACGAGGCCGTCAAACCATAACACAGTGGGAGGGGGCTGGGCAGTGGTGTGTGTGCATGTAGATAAAACTCCTAGCCTTGCTGGGGCACGGTCATCTAAAGCCTGGAAGCTGGACTTGCATTGCTATGTCCAGGCCTCTGTTCTAACTTAGCGAGAGATTAAAAACATAATCCTAGAATCTTTCATTGGCGGCTGTCTTAATGGTCCTTTATCCAAGGGGACAGCTCGCATTGTTCATGCAGTTTACCTTAAAAAGATCCAAAATGAGATTTCCTCAGTATATCCACTCTCCCCAATGCTACCCTCTTGAACAGAGAACACGCAGCAGAAGACACTCCCTGACTAAGAACCCCAGGGATCTGAGGACCTACTCTTCCCAGCTTTGTTCTGCATGCACGTGTCTGCACTCAGCCCCCACTGCCCACACCGTTGTTGCCACAGGATAACACCTATCTGTTCGCAGATTTGTGAAATATTTCTCCAACCTAACCATATACCAAATTCTATTTACTCTCCATATTTTTCCTCTGCTGCTAAGAGTTTCATGATGCTAAGTGGCCGCTCTCTTTCATGTTCCTGATCATTTCCACATCCCCTACTCACCCCTCCATCTCTAATTGTCTGATTTAAGTCCAGAAAAGTAGTTTCCCTACTTGCTTCATCTGCCTTTTTAGAGCTTAAACTCTTAGCAGAGTGAGTCAAGTATTTATCCAATGTTGTGTTTTTGCCAAGCAAGCCTTCCAGATGGTGTCCTCATGGTTGAAGGCCCCCACCACGGCTTTATGTTACTTCTGTGCCTGTTTTGTAGTTTCTGTTACCAAACCATGTCCTCTACCTGGCCTGGTAGTCTGGAGTGCACTTCCAAGAAGAAATATGTATATAGATATATATCACCACCATTTTTTCTCTTTTCTCCAAAGTGCCTTCACCCTTGGGTTTATAACCTACAAGACAGATATTACAATCTTTGTAATGTACATGGCTCTCCACTTGGAGCAAATCTTTTTCTTTTGGATGAATTTTTTCCTTTCGGCCAGGGTTTATTCTTAATAATAGCGCTAATATTAAAAACCTAGTGTTTATTCAGTGGTTACTGTGTGCCACATTCTGTACTGGGTTATTAATATCTATGACTTTATTTGATACAAAATATACTAACAGTAATTCTTATAATGTAGATATCATCCTCTCCATTTTACCTATGAGGACACCGAGGCTTGGGGAAGTAAAGTCACTTGCTTGCCCAAGGACACACCGTCATAAGTGATAAGCCCAGGATTTGAACCCAGAATCCTAATATTTCCACACTTGCATTCTTTCTTCTTTTTTGTTTTTTCTTAAGAGCAATGGTATGACTATTTATTGTGCCTCAGAGGCCAGGGGAGGGAGAAACGTCAACAGGCTGAAGGCAGAGGAAATTCTGGAGTCCTGTGTAAAAGATATGATGGTCTCTGCTGGACCCATTGCAGAATGAGAGGAGATTCTCAATAGATCGTCCCTTTTGTTCCTCCCCTGGGCTTGAGCTTCTCAAAGCTCTTCAGGATGAAGTCAAATAACACAGCATTGCAGATCTCCAGGACCATCCACCGGATGTCCTGCACTCTGCCTTGTCCAGAGCTTGTGCACCAGCTGCCAGGAGTCACCCACATGGGGCTGCTTGGCTGCCTTGGAGAAATACTTAGAGGTTTGAGTGTGGAAGCCTTCCAGCTTGGTGTGAAGGTTGTCATTAGTTCGAATACCTTCTCCTGGACAGCCACTCCAAGATTGTTCCCATCCTTGATCTTAGGTATCTGCAGCTGCAACCAGGTGGTGACCAGGTTGAGCTGCTCGGTGACATTCTAGATCTCAGGCTTTAGACACTGAAGGAGGACGGCGGTCTTCTCATTGCGGTTCACTAGGCCACAGGGAGGACCTTTGTCTTCATCTTCCCCTTTCTCCTTTTCATCTTTGTTTTCTTTATTCTGCTGTTTTTTCCACTCCTCCTTCTCTTTCTCCTAGACTTGATGAGGCATTGGGATGTCCAGCTGGGCCTTCAGATCGCTCAGGTTGGCTTCATTGAGAGCTGGCTCCTTTAAAAATGCATCCAACTCAGGGTCACCTGGGTGGCTCAGCCAGTTAAGTGTCTGGTTCTTGATTTTGGCCCAGGTCATGATCTCAGGGTAGTGAGATCCAACCCCATGTCAGGCTCCATATGGAGCTTGAGATTCTCTCTCTCTTCCTCTCCTTCTGCCCCTCCCCTTCATCCTCCCCCTGCCCTTTCTCTCTCTCTCTCTCTCTCTCTCAAAAAAAAAAAAATTGCATCCAACTCAGAAATCTTCTTGGGGAAGTAGCTCCCCAGCAGGTTCTCTGTCTTGGTACACAGGTCTTCACGAACACATCCACCTTGGCTTAGGCTTCAAGCTGGACCCTGACTGTGGCCGTGGCCAGGGTGGGGAGTCTTGCATCCCATGAGAAGTGGAATGGGCACAGAGATGGGAAATCAAAAGCATTGCTCACCACCTGCATGGCCTTCCTGGGTAGCAGGGAGTCAACGCTTACATTCTTAGTGTCTGCCTCCCTTCAAAGCCCTGTTCCCTTGCGGTATTTTAGAAGTGAATCATACCTTTAAGAGCATACCTTCTTGCATAAAAATTCCGAGTTAAATCAATCTTGTTGAACCTTGTGTGTTGATATACAGACCTCTTAGTCTCAAAATTTTCATCCTCATTGGTGTCCCTTTGTTTTCCCTGGAATTTTCTGGGCATTTTTACCACTTGCTCTTTTGTTTTATTCCCCATGGTTTCAGGTTTTATGATTGTGTCTGAGGATTTCTCCTCTCCCCCTTCCAAAATTGAGCTTAGAGGCTTCTTGATGATATTGGCAAATTAAAGATATTCTTTCCTAGCTTCATGAAAAACACTTTTCTAATGTATTCTTTCCTTTGTTGGAGTTTATAAAACCAACTCTTAGCACTGTCCATGTAGCCACGTGTTTGCTCCTTATATCCTAATTTTGCTTCTACAGTTATAACCCTCCTTTTAAAAAAGAGATAAACACCACTCATCGGTACCTGCCCCCCACCCCTGCAACTACACCCTCCTCCCCAGGTCCTTGAATCCTCTTCCTAGATGGCAATGACAGTAGTTCTCCATTCTGGAGGCATGTAAGAATCACCTGGTATAAACAAATACCAGTGCCCAGGGGCTATCCCAGATCAACTGAATCAGAGTTGTTGGGTGGGTCCTGGACATCATTAGTATTTTTTAAAACTCCCCAAGTGCTTTAAAACTTCTGATTTGCATCTTCATTAAGACTCACAGCATTATGAACTTTGTCTGGCAGTGCATTCTTTCCCACTGGAATGAACAGAAGTGGGTACATTTTATGAATCTTGGCAGGCTCCATCTCCTACTAAGATTCATGCTGTAGGAAGACAACATGCCTCTTACTTAGCTTGGCTACAGCTTTGTTCACAGGCATGAACAAGTTCCATGAGGATTCTCTTCTGCCTGCAATTAGTAACAGCACTGTGCCTACCTCCTAAGGTCTGAGAATACTCCTAGAGCTTTGTGGTGTATCTGCAATCACCCTCCATGGAGAGCCTAGCACCATTGGTGTACTTCCAAGTGCACACTTTTCTTCCTGTCTCTCTTGGCATGTATTCTTTTGCTGACTCTTCTCTTGTCATTTATTTTCCTCTCCTTTCTTAACATCTTTTTCTTTCAGATTCCCTTCTAAGATCTTTTTATACTTCTGTTATCATCTAGATCAGAGAGATGTACTAAAGTCTTCTTCTTCTCTAGCAGGAAGCAAATGAGCATTTAGGGTAGACTCAACCAAGGCAGGAACGCAAACAAAAATATTGTCTGTAAGGTGTGACTCCTACCTTCTAGAGCTTACTTTTAGTTCAGAAGGGAGAATGAAGTTATATAAAAGCAGCGGAGCATATGAAGTCATCAACATTCTGGAGTCTCAGTGAAAGCATCGTGGGTAAGGTAGATCTTGAACTGAACCTTTCAAAATAAGAGTAGAGCAGGCATCTCATTTTGATTGAACAACATCAGTGAAGGTGTGGTGGAATTCAATATGGATTATATGAAGGAGACTTTGTCCCAAGGAGAGTGTGATATCTGGAGAAGAAGATTAGATGGGGTGGGGTTGAATTGGGAGAGAAAGGTAGTTAGCCAGTTGGTAAGATTGATGATTCCACCCCACCTTCCTATTCACAACAATTGCTAGACTCAAAATGTGGAGGTCAAGCACCACATCTTCAGTGTGCTCCCATGCTTAGCATAGTGCCTAACAGAGAGCAGTCATATAAAATATATTTAGGAATGAAGAAATTCTCAACCCTAGAAGGGTTTTATAAATCCCTTTAGAAGTTAGATGAACTTAATGGACTCTAGTCTTTAGAAAAATGCAAGTATATACCACACACACACAGACACACACACACAACCTTCCATGTAATTACAAGGGGTTCAAGGATTCCCTGAAGACTATTCAGGGTCTCCAGGTTAATAATTGGTGATTTGAAGATGTGTGACACATGATTTATGTCTTGAATATTATTCAGACTCTCTCCTGTGATTTAAACTTAAAAAAAAAAAAACTGTTCTATGAAGTTTTTCTAGCATACCAAAGTTCTTGAGAAAAAGGCATCATGGGTAGATTTTATTGTTGTGAAAGATAATATCTATTTCCAAGAACATAGTGCAAAGTCTACTGTAGACAGCTTTTTCAACTAATTCATTCCCATAATTCTAACTTGTTTTGAAAAACTAACGAATGCATTGCTATTTTTACAGAGAACATTCTTCAATAAAATCATAATGTTATCCCACAATAACACTGAGTTGCTTTTGCAGTTTACCTCTGTGATCATATGCAGTTAAGGAACAATGAAAAGAATCAAAACAAATTGTGCCAAAAAAGACAATGTTTCTAACAACTTTCTTTTACTTTCTATGACCTATGGCAAGAATACCCTTTAGTTAAACATGGGTGGTAACACGATAGGCATCTAATGTCTGACTACCTGTTGAAAACTATTCAGAATTTGAGTACAAGCTATTACTAGATAGTGTTTTGACTAAGAAGTTGAAGAGGAGAAAATATTCTTAAGAATGGAGATTTTGATATTGCTGTCTAGGTATGAGATTCTTTCCTGTTCATGACCTTCCTCTCTCTGAGCTTTGCTACCATGTTTTTTATTGGCCCATCCTCAAATCTCTGCGCTTCACATCCAGCTTGAAACAGATTTCTCCAACAGCTTTTTTCCTATATATTCATGGTTTTCTTTGAGTGCCTTATACTATATAATCAAAAATATGAAAAGAAGAGAAGATACGACAAGGGATGGCGGGTTGTTGTTATCATCATGTTTTCCATCCTCACTACTCTGGTATCTGGGAAGTTTTTAGACCAGTAATACCACTGATAGCCACCAGTGCAAGGTGATGGATTCAATGGTAGCTATTTAGAGCAAAAATAAGAATAAATATTAAAAATTTTCTGAATTCATCAACTAGTTCTGGAACTTTTCTAGGAGACTCTGTCCAATTATGGCACCAGCTTATCTAGTCTAAGCAAGTATGTTTTCTTTCTAAAGTGGCTTTGGTATGAAATGGATTTACTGATGTATATCGTCTCTGCTCTGCATCAGTCATATATACTGTTTCAACTAATTCTTAAAATAACTCTAAGAAGTTGTTCCCATTTAATAAGTGAGAAATCAATGTCTCAACTAGGTTAACTTGTTGGCCCAGGGCTACTTACCTGTTAGGTGATAATAAATTTGGGTCCAAGGCAATTTGCTTCTAAAGGTGCCTTGCAACACTCCCCCTTCTAATGAAGATTTTTACTCACATACCCTACCTTCCTTCCCATTCCTGTTTCTAGGACATATGTGACACTTCAGTGAGAGCAAAATTTAATTGGCATTGTTATCAACCTCTCTGGAGTTGTGAACAAAATACAAATAAAACAAGATGGAAGGTTTTGCACGTAAATGTCTTTGCCATAAACACCAGTAGCTTCTTTAATCCTAGCAGACAGAAGTGATCAAGTGTATCTGTTTCAAAGAGTGCATCCATATTGTTTTCCGGTAGAAGAGTAACATGTATTTGTTAGAAGATGACCTAAACTGATCAATTCTTTAATAAACCAGGGAAGTTGGATTGTTTTGCTAATCTGTGAATGAATGGTCTTGTCAACATGATCCCAGGAGACTGGGAGTGACCTTGTGTTCTCTGTGGATGTTGCTTTGCGTCAAGGAGTGTGAGGCCAATGGGAAGCAGCCTCATTTGACCTTTGAGAGCTTCATGTGACTGTACGTCTAAAATCTCCAATGGCAGAAATATTTTTCCCCATATAATGTGTAGATTGGGAGTTTGATATTTATTAAATCTTGTGAAAATAAAACTTGAATTTAAAAATAAGTACATGCTTATTATAACTGTTTAGGTTCACTTTCTCTAGCAATCACCTTCCTTTCTGTAAAACTGAAACTTTATTAAGCAACTGCTAGTGCCAAGCACTATGCTGAACAGTTTCCTGTAAATTATTATATTTTACCCTCTCCATGGTCCTATGGCCTTTTTAAAAAGGATCATGCCAATAATCAGCGAAGAGCAGTGTGGTTTTTGTTAAAATGACAGTGATTTCTTCCTATCAAGATAGGTTTTAAAATGTTACACTTACGACTTTTGTCATCTTTCCTTCCAAGAAAAGATAAATGTTATTTATGAGAAGCTCAGTTTAATAATATCAGATAAGCAGAATTCTGGTTTTTTTAAATGTTAATTCTGACCAGAGAGCTTTGGATACTGAAGGCCCTTTCTCTAAGAAAGTTCAACACAAGAGCAGGTCCAAAGAGTGTTTCGTGCATCTTAAAATTTAAATTTACATTTAGCCAATCAGAACTCAAAGCTAGTATCAGTGTTGATCATACAAAGGGAGATGTTTCTAATTAACTAACTTTAAAGCCCTATCTTAATCACTTAGAGCATTCTTGTGCACATCTGCGCTGCAGGAGTAACTGGATTACCTCCATGGTGTATGTGTGTCGGGGTGTGCGTGTGTGTTTAAAGCAATGCTATAACTCTATCCAAATGCGATTCAGCATTGCTTTAAAGTTTAGAAGCAAATGTGTACTTAGTAACATAGTTTAAAAATTGAAACCCCCCTCCACCTTATATGTTCTTTTCTTGTAAATTGGGCTTGTTTGTGGAGGGCAGCCATTTCAAAAACTGTGACACATACATCCCAGAACTTCTTCCCTCTTACTTCGATCGAACCTAAATGAGCACCAGAGCCAGGGCCTCTCATGTGGTTTTGCTTCATCTGACAATGACATCAGTATCTTTCCACTTGCCTTATTTTCATAAAATGATGCCCAGAATGAGTGGCGATGCCAGTAAAGGAAACTGAGTCCTAGGAGTGATTTTTCATTAGAGTAAATGAAGTGATACGATAAACAAGTCAAACCTGATGTGACAACATGGCACAAAGCTGTGATACGAAATGTTTGATTCTCTTCCTGTGAATGTTTTCTAAAGCTTTTATTATGCCTTTTGCATGTCTCGTGTGTATATATACTGATCAGTGGAAACATAATTCGTGTGCAGATATTTATTTCTATCAATGAATGACCAGATGGTTCTTGCCTATGTTGGAAGAGAATCGTTTTCCCTATTCAGTAACTCAGGGACATTCTTTGTAACAAAATAAATAGGATGACCAACTCTAGCCCAAGTGAGAAACATGCGGCTGCCTTTCTCTACTTTGTAAAGTTGGCAGAGGCTCACACATGCCTTTATTCTTATTTTTTTAATTGAAATAGTTTGTGTATTTTCCCCACCGAAGTAACACATGCTCATTGTGGAAAACTATGGCAATACAGACAAAAATAAAGAGGAAGAATGCTTATAACTTGATTTTTACTACCCATAACTAGCCACTTGAAGATTTAATGATGGTGATGAAGGTATAAAACTGATGTTTATTTGAGTGCATACTCTTTGCTGAACACTGTGCTAAGTGCTGTACACAAATTAGTTTATTTAATTCTCCCCACAACCCACTGGTGTAGGTAATGGTATTGACCCCCCCCCCTTCGGAGCTGAGAACACTGAAGCTCGGAGATGTGAAATGGATCGCCTGAATCACACAACTTCCAGGTCCCAATAGTAGCAGACTTCATGGAACCTGGGATTGCCTGCCAGCCAGCCCCATTGATTGCTAAGAGTTAACTGATGAACTCTTCATCTGCTGTATACATTTCAATTTTTTTTCACTTTTGCATGTTACCCTTCAGTTGTTATTTATGAAGCTTTCGATATGTTAAAACATTTTATTTTTACACAGACCAACCTGTTCTTTACTTTTGCGGTTTCTACCTTAGTGTCATGTTTTAAAAGGCCTTTCCTATTCCTAGATCATAACACAGGAGGGAGAAAAAAAAAAAGAAATGCTAACAGTACCAGAAGAAAGTAATCACAAGCCAGAAAGCCAAGGTGTCTGCCAAAGCTGTCACCAACAGGAAGAGAAAGGAGATCTGAGATGTGTCTGAAGGCAGTGGCAAAAGGGGAAAATAAACCTAGTCCCTTATTATATCCATCGAGTGCAGTCTGTTCAAAAAACCAGTTACATGCACCTCCTTTCTTGCCTCCTGTCTTCCCCTTCAAGCTCCTGCAGCAGGCTGTGGACTAAGAGGAAGGACTGGAGGAAAAGAGAGGAGGGCTTGTTACATAGCTGGTGGTGTTGGAGGGCCTCTCTCATGGGTGTCAGATGCCTTCTGTCAGCAATAGGCAATTGCCAGCTCTTTTGTGTGAAAGTATGTTCTTTCGAGACATTCCCAGGAAGACCTCGCACACAGAGGTATTCCCTAGCGTGGATGAAACCCTCTCTGGGTGACCTCTTACCACTTCCTTCTCTCAGATCCTGACACAGCGTATGTCCCTTGCCCTGAAGTCAACCTTCTTGAGTGTAGTCATTTCACTATGGTGCATGCATAACTCCCCTTCACTAGGAACGTGGGTGGGGATGGGAGGGAATCAAGTATCCTTTCCCTTTCAACTGGTAAAAATGGAGCTTCTTCCTTTCTTTATCTGCCCTTTCTCCTTGCCCTGCCAGTGGACAACTTCAGTCAGCCTCCTGCCTTCAGAATCCTGAAGTCAGGGCTATCATCAAGATCTATGCCCTGTATTTTAGGAGGGCATGCAGTAGGTTCTCCCAAGAACACTCCTGAGTTCTGGTCTAGGAGCAGGAGGAGGAGGCAAGATTTCGAGTCTCAGCAGCTTGGAAGTCATCCAGTTTGAGGAAAGAGATGCCAGCCTCCCTTTCTGGCAAGCATCCCAAATCTCTACAAGAGGTTCTCCTGGAGCCCATCTACACCAGTGAATTTCCTCCTCATACTTAGGCTATTAGAGAATGATGAGTAAGAGTCATGGGGCCAATATTTCTACCTTTAGCAAGTCCTGCAGAAGTATGTCTCACACTTCCTTTGGGAAATTGTGGGTCAATCCTCAGGGTGAGGACCTCAGCTGAAATGCCGAGGCAATAGGAAAAGTCCCATTTTAACACCGTATGATGTAGAGTTATTTTGTGTTGTGAACATATCATGTGATAAAAAGTTTCTAATTTTTTTTCCAAAATGGATCTTTAGTTATCATAGATACTTTCTCATTAGTTTATTACTTTTTTAATAGTGACCCAAGCCATGAATAAATTGATATTCATTTCTTCTAGAGGTATAACTCCATTATGATAATATGAAAAAAAATTGTATCAGAGGAGTGCTCTGTATTGCAAAGCCATTTCTTTGTCACAGTGTGTAGTCCTTCGAAGCAGTATTTTGTTGATCTTGGTGACAACAAATTCAATATATCTAATAATACTGCATAGCAGGTCTTCGTTCTCTTTCCTGTTGATGTGACAGTCACTCTTTAATGAAACCTTATTTTGTATACTATTTGCATTGTAGATCAGGAATGAAGAGCTGAGTTTGCTTAAGCAATAGCTGATCTGTTTATACTTTTTATATTCTTCCATCAAGAAATAATTACCCTTCAACCAACCTTACCTCTTTCTGCTTCACATATGCAAACCACCTAAATAAAACATACTCAAACACCCAAACCACACATCAGTATACAAAAACAGTCAGGACCCAGAAAAGCATAAAATTGTGTATGCATAACCCTTGCCACTTCCTTGTACCAAGGCAGTCATTCATTCAGCAAGTACATATCGAACATCTACTGTGGGCCATAAACCTGTGAGCCAGTAGAGTTGATTTTGCTCATTTATTTGCTACAGGGAGTAAAGAATAAGATTTGTTTTAACTCCAGTTCTATAAAATCAAAATGTTATTTCTGGCAAAGATAATATCATAGTAAGACTTTAGTATCTCTTGGTTTGTTGTCTATAATTCTCTGCTGGAACACATCTACTACACATGGATTGGTTTTAAATGGCCTTCAGCAGATTGCTGCAGGACCATCTGGCCATTTGCTATCTGTACTCGTAAGCTTACATTCAGTTCTAGAATAATCGCTTTTGACACCCTGAGAACTTGGTTATGCCATGGCACATATTATTTAAATGTTAAATGTGTATAGATTAGGACACACAGTGACAGTTCAGGTGGCATATGCAATACTTGAACATAGCCCATCCTAGTAAGATGCAGACCCTCAGTACAGCTACATTATGGAATAAGTACATTTTTAAGGTGACAAGAATTTTTTTTTGTTTTATATGAGAACTCCATCAAATACTTTTCCCAAGACATTTATTAACATTCATGGTTCAAAGTGTACACTTGCACCCAATTTAGTATTAAAAGAGGTATTTGCACACCTCGGTGTTTATGACCCATAAAAATACAAACTGTGAATGTATATAATTCTCTACTGAAAACATTTTCCTATATTCATGAACCCACTATTCAAGGAAAGGCTACTTCAAGGTGCAGAGTAAAAAGCTTTCCTGCTTTTTAATAATGTTGAACCTCAAAATAATGTTCAGTATGTCCTGAAGGATGACCATGGATGGTTGCGATCTTTAAACAACCAACATTGCTATCTTTTTAGAAAGCTTGGAAGAGGAAGGGGTACCTGGGTGGCTCAGTTGATTTTGGCTCAGGTCATGATCTCAGGGTTTGAGATTGAGCCCCATGTGGGGCTCTTCACTGGGCCTGGAGTCTGCTTAAGATTCTCTCCCTCTCTCTTCCTCTGCCCCTCCAGCTCCTTCTTAAAAAAAAAAAAAAAAAAAAAAAAAAAAAAAAAAACCTTGGAAGAGGGAAATTCAATCATATGTTAAAATGTCTGGTTTTTCTTATAACAGCAGAGATTTCAGTTTGAGTGGGCACTTCATAAATACCTGCTGATTGCCTTATAGTTTAAATAAATGTCTTAGAATTTAGAAAACTGATGCGTTTTTAAGGAAGGATAAAACTTAGGTACAAATCTCTCTCTATTGCCTCACTTTGGTTAATCTATAGCTCTTTCCAGGCGTAGTGATCAATACCTATCTGTCATCCTCACCTCTCCTCAAAACCTCTTCTGATGTTTCCTGTCCAATATCTATTACAGTTTAGCAGGTCAGGAACTGGCTCTAACAATTTACTGTGGGCTTAGTCCCTTAAGAACTTCAAATACTGAAACTTCTGGATAGAAAAGAAAAAGCAAGTTTTTAAAACAATTAGTAGCATAAAAATAAATTTATAACATGAGAAATAAAAGATACTATAAAAATTAATGCATATTTTTTAAAGGACTAAGTAGAATTTTAATATATTCATTAAAATGAACTCAGTGGAGACATTAAGTATTAGACATGTGTGAAGGGAGAATTAGTGACCTAGAAGCTAGATCTTAAGAAATAAAAGGATAAGAATCCAACACATGTCTAATAGGACTTCAGAAGGAAAAATCAGAGAAAATGTTAGAGGCAATATTCAAAGAGATTTGGGCAAGAAATTTCCAGAGATTATTAAAATCATGAATTCTCAAGGTAATACATATATTTAGTTTTAAAAGCCAGGGAATACAAAAAAATCTATAATACGAAGCAAAATCCTTTTCCACAATCCTTCCCACCCCTAAATTCTCCCACCTTCAGAGGCTACCACTGACAAAATGTTTATTTTTTTCTTGTCTTGCTGTTTCTTGATTTTTAAAATAGATATTATCTATTTACTTCCTACGAGTAGAAATGATTTGGTTAGCTCTTTTACAATCTGAGTATGCATGTGTGCGCGCGCGCGCACACACACACACACACACACACACACACACACACACTTTCCCTCACCCTATCCTTCCAATATGGCTATATCTCAGCTTTTGGTTAATTAAATATTCTGTGTCTATAGCCTTATTGCTATGTAAAATATGTTCCCTGCTGAGCATCATTGTATTCTGTGATTAGGTTTTCTTCCTTGAACAACTCTTTACTTTTTCCTGAAGCTAATTATTGCATTGGCTTTACCTGCCTGGTGTCTGTCACTATCCCAAACTCATTCCCAAGCTCTGTTGCTGTTACTGACTCATAATCTTGATATGGCCAGTCACATCAGAAAACCTATCATTTCCATGTTTTTCCTTGGATACCTCCATCCTGGAGGCCTCCATTCTCTGGTTCCTCTTCCTTCTAGTTGTTTTTTGTTATCTACAAGTTATGTCCACAGGAGCTAAAATTTCTTAAGAACTCAGGTGTCTCAAAAAGCCTTTATCCTAGTATCTCACATTTGATTGATATTTGACTGAGTTTTGAGCTCTCATTGAAAATCATTTACCTCTTAAGTTTGAAGTAATGTTCTATTGTTTTCTACTTTTTGAACTTCCTGTTGAGAAGTCTGATTCCTGTCTATTTCCAATCGCTTGCATGTGACTCTCCCTACGTGAGATTTTCCTTTTCACCCCTGGTATTATGAAATTCCAAAATTCTGCTTGGATTGGATTTTTGTTCCTCTCTTATTCTGGTCACTCATTCCCTTCAGCACAAATAATTTTCTTATGTTGTTTCTTTGATTTTCTCCCCCATGATTTCCTCGTCTTCACTTTCTTCAACTCCTACTCATCAGTATTGAAATTTGGATGCACCTCATTTTGTTATCGCTTCTCTTACTTTATTCTTTATTTTTGCTGTCCTACTTTCTATACAATTTTTTCAACTTTATTGTCCAATTCTTCTAATGATTCTTTTTCAGTTAAAATATTTCTGTTCACAAGCACTCTTCTTTGTTCTTGAATGTCCTTTGTTATTGCATTCAATTTTTCTCACCATGAATGCAAAAATCTTATTTTATCACTGTGGATATTATAGGAATTTTTTTTTAAGCTTTCTTCTACTCTTCCTTCTGTCTCAGTTTCTTTCAGCTTCCTTTTCTGTACTTGTTTGCTTTGTCTTATTTCATTTGAATAGTTTTCCTCAAATGTCTGATGGTCCCTGGCTCTCCATTCATATTTGAGAGTGAGACCCTGAAAGGTAATTTAATGTTTCAGAGACAGGGCTCATGGCCTTGTGACACTTTTCATAGAATGAGGAAACAGGGATTCACTCATTTTGTTTTGGTATCCCCACATGTCATTGGCGACAGGTTAGTCCAGTGAGTTTCCAGAGAAAGGCTCCTCTGGTAGCCTGGATAGGGAATCTATTGCTGTCTGAGAGCCAGATGGTTTGGGAAGGGCGCTAGAGAGGCATCACCAATAAATGGACGCTCTTTCACTTAATTTCCCTCACCCTTGCCTTCAGCCTTACCTGGTGTCTGGGGTTCAGCCCTTCTGGTGAGGAAGCCTCCTTTCTGCTATTGAGGTGAGGAGTGGACGGTGGGGGGAGAGGCTGGATGGGAGGTAGACCCCTGGCTGCCCTGAGCTCCAGGAAGTGATCAGAGGGGTTTGTGCTCACTTCGTATGGAATTGCTACCAGTTCTGTTTTCAATTCTGCTCTGCATCTGCACCTCCAGAGGTACCTGGTATGTCTGATACCTGAGCCTTTGGAGTTTGTCTGGAACAAATAAGCTGCTGCTTTGACTAGCAGCACACGCACAGGCAAAATCATCTGCACGCATAGACGTGTTCTGCCGCCTCCTCTGTGCTCAAACACCACTCATCTGTCTGCTTTCCATCTTCTGAAATTTAGTTGACATTTCTTTCCTATTGTCATCTTTCTCAATTTTCCTCTTCGTCCTTGAAAGTCTATCCCTAGTTTTAAAAAATTCCCATACCATTATTTTACTGGAGATTCAAAAGGCAAGAGGGATTTAAAATTGGTATTTGCTCTGCTCTGCTATCCCCAGTCCATTCTTCACACTGCTGCAGAGTGTTTATTCAGCCCCAATCTGCCTGTAAACTTTTCAAATGGCCACAAACAGCGTCCCTTGGATTATTAAGGGCAGAAAAGCTTTCCCCTCATTATACCTTGGGCCTCATTTTTGTCCCTCCCCTCCCCCACCTTCACTCCTATTCACCCCCAGTTGACACTCTGACCATATTTTTTGTTTTTTATGCCTGGACATGTTTTCCCTGCAGGCCCTTTGCACATGCTATTACTCTTAGCACAGCCCACCTCTCACTACCACAACTGGCTAACTTCCAAACACCACTGCAGCCTCGGCTGAAAGATCTAGACAGCCTTCTTGTTGCTAACCCCACCTAGATCTTGTTGCTAACCCCACCTAGAGAAGATCTGGTTAAAGATCTTCTCTAGACTGCCTTCCTTGTTGCTAATCCCACCTCCAGGACTGGGTTTCCATCATCCTAACACCTATTTTTCTGATCAGAGCACCTAGCACATTGTGTGGTCCATGAGTCCAACGTGGCTATTCGCTCGGCATATACTAGGCACTCCAATGTTTGTTTAATGGTGATTGAATGGCTTTTTTTCTCTGAACCTTTTTCACTCAGTATTTTCACTGAGTGTTTTAGGTTTTTCTTTGCTTTCAAGCCATGGTTATATTCTAGGAATACCCCAGTGGTTTACCCATCTGTTATATTTTTACCCCTGTTTTCCAAACTTAGAAATACCAGAAAGTATTGAAAACCTGAAGTAAGTGGGAATGTTTGTACACTCACTTTGTACACTTGAATGCTTCATTTCACATGTAATATTAACAAAACTGTATCTTCTTTTTTTTTTTTTTAAGATTTTATTTATTTATTCGACAGAGATAGAGACAGCCAGCGAGAGAGGGAACATAAGCAGGGGGAGTGGGAGAGAAAGAAGCAGGCTCATAGCGGAAGAGCCTGATGTGGGGCTAGATCCCATAACGCCGGGATCACGCCCTGAGCCGAAGGCAGATGCTTAACCGCCGTGCCACCCAGGTGCCCCCAACAAAACTGTATCTTCTAATATCAGTTCAGAATAAAGTCAGTTTCTATGGCTTAACAATTAGACAGCAATAGAATCAGACCTTGAAGTGAATCAATACTTAGTGGCATAGCATTTGATGTGGTAGCGGGGGGAAAAAAAAGGGGGTTGTGCTAGAAGTTGGATTTGCTGGTAATTTTGATTTATTCAGGTTGTGGATGGGCAAATAAAAAAAAAAAGGACTGGATTTTTTGATGCCCATCTGTTCATGCTTCAGAGACCTGGAAACTGATGTTTTAAATTTCCTGGTTTTACTTTCTTGGTTTATGCAGCTTTAAGAAGGGGGGGGGAATGGAAAATATCAGTTAGAAAAATGAAAAGAATAAAAGGAAAGACAAGGAAAAGTGAAAGGTAGGAAAACATAGGAAACAAATAGAGAGGGAAGAATATATTTGTTTGATTTATAACATTAGGCCTTTTTGTAATTAATGTGCCTCTAGGCATGAGTACAAATCTTTGATTAGTACACAAATGAAAAGAAGGTAACGAATTAAAATGCCTGCCTTAAACGGATGGCTAAAGTGTAGCTGGTGAGAGTTAACAAGAAAACATATCTTAAAAAAAGTTTGTCTGGTTCAGAAAGTAGGTTTCACCATGAAATGGCAGTGGAGTCGAGTATCTCTTTAGTAATCATGACAACATAATGATGATAATCTTCACCATTATTATTAATAATAAAAAACAGTAGTATTTACTGGCCTCTCACTATGTGCCAAGCAACATGGAAAACATCACTCTGCAAGGCAGCCTTAATATTATCCCCATTTTACAGATGAAATGACTGATACTTAAAGAAAAAAGCGCTTTCCCCGGGTCACCTAATTGGTGGCAGAGCCCTGAATTTGAAGCCAGACAGTGTGCCTAGAGCCCCCTGACCCAGTGTGCCCCTTTGCCCATGAATGAGGACTGTAAGATAATCAGTACATTTGGTAGAATGTGTTGACCCCTTTTCTTCTAGAGAAGTCTACAACTGGCAGTATTCTCATTGATCAGGTAAGAAAACCCAGGTTTAGAGAGATTAAATGACTTTATTCACAACCAAATTTTTAAGAATATTGTCTTTCCTAAAACTCCATTTTCTATTCTTTTTTCTTAATTCTTAATAAACAAGTACCATTTTGTGCTTCACAATAAAATTCACAGACATTTCCTCCTCTTTGTCCCCCAAATTCTTTGATCAGTTTTGATAGTCAATTCTCTCTTCTTCCACAATATTCTCTTGTTGTCACAGCCTGTCAACATAAATATGGTGCCTTCTACTCTGTTGGTTTCCTGATACTGTGTTCAGGAAATTTCACATGTCACGGTGTTGACCCTCTCTCCTTTTTCCACAGCAGTATCCATTTGTATTGGTCATCTCAGGCTGCCAAAAAAAAAAAAAAAAAAAAAAGTACCATGGAGTGGGTGGTTTAAACAGCAGATACATATTTTTTCACAGTTCTGACAACACCTGAGAGCAGTGTGCCTGTATGGTTGGTTTTGAGTAGGGCTCTCTTCCTGGCTTACAGATAGCTGCCTTGTGACTACATATCCTCACACGTGGTGGTGGAAAGGAGGAGGGGAAGGAGAGAGACAGAGAGAGATCTCTTCTGCTTCTTAGAAGGCCACAGTCCTATTGGATTAGGGCCCATTATGACCTCATCTAAACCTTGTTACCTCCGAAAGAGCCTATCTCCAGACGTAGTCACATTAGGGGTTAGGGTTTCAACCTTGAATTTTGAGGGAACACCATCCAGTCCACAGCACCAGTCAAATGACATCATGCTCTAAGGGAGAGTCTCCAATTGGAAACACTGCCATAGGGAATTCTTATATTTATTTGGAAAGAAGAAAACGATCCTTTCTTTACAATCAACACATTTTACCGTCCTGCTTTCAACTTCCAAATAATGGCTTCTCAAAAAAAAAAAAAAAATCATGGACTACAACATGTGATTAGAGATCATTTTTAGAGTTTCCTTCGATGCTTTATTGATGCTGTAGGAGACCTGGGACTCCCAGAGTAGTGACACCATTTACCTGCCAACAAGGTAAATCCTAGCAAAGGAGCTTACTGAGTCTAGGTACATGTGAAACAGCTACTTCCTCCTGCTTGAAAGAGATTACCTCAGATCCACAGTTTTCATTTTTTATATACTATCATTAAATTAACTAAGGTGAAAGGATAGAAGGTTTTAAGGTTTTGCTTCTGAGTTACTAATGAAACAAATGATGAGCAAGTTATTAAGTTTGAATAGAAAAATTAGATCATTTTAGTAACAGAATCAGTAAACAGTATAGTTTAAAAGTGATGTGGATAATTTGCAATTAATTAATTAATTTGGCTAAGAGACCAAAATAAGTTGGCATAAAATGTTACTACATGTGCACTAAAGGCTTTGTCAATATAGATATGATATAGGAGGAGCTGAAATGTTTGTTGAGTGAATATTTGTTGACTGATTACAGTTTCTCATTCACGGACTAAGTAGGAAATCTGGTGTTATCCAAGATGGCCTTAGCGCTGAGTCCTTAGTACGGGTGCCAACCTGAATGACCAAAGGCATGGGAAGTTTATTTAGATTTACTCAGCTCCTCTACAGGGTACAATTCTCTTTTAATCCTCTCAACAAATTTGCAAAAACAGACACTATCGCAGTTTATACATTAAGAAACTGAGGTTCAGAGAAATTAAGTGATTTGAATAAATTCACAAATGTGTACTGAGACAGCCTGGATTAACCTCTGTTCAACGTGCCCATTGCTTGAGTGGAGTTCCTTAAGGTGCTTCACAGAGATTTCTCTCCACCTGTGCTCCCCAAATCATCTTTTGCATAGGCTTGCTGTGGTATTTGAAATGATCCCATTTGTGGTAAGTTCCCTTGAGTTAAGGTACTGCCTCTTTTGAAGGTTGCAACACATTGAGCATAGAAGGTGAGACATTGTGGGAATTTAAGGTTAGTCCCCAAGAAGACCAACAATGGAGAGCAGGGCATGATGCAGGGCTGGATCCAAAGTGGGGCTTAGTTCCAACATATAGGCTACAAAGAGACATGTGGTAGGTGTGGCAGACAGCAGGGGGACCTGGGCAATCAGAAAGTAGTATAAACATCTTGGGGGGGGTTGGTTAATGCTTGAAACGGAGGTGGGAGAATAAAGATTCCCTGTTTGCAGTTTAGCCTACAGTTCTGCCTAACTGTGTTGAACTGCTATAGTAAACCTTGTGTAAACTAGAGGATTTTATTGTTCTGAGAGAACTCTTTTTTGGGAGGAGTGGAGCTCATGAGAAGTAAGCATGCATAGGCTCGCAAGACTGGCTCTGGATTTGATAAACATTTTTCTGTCAACATGCAAGGTAGCTTTTCGTCTCATACATTTATAAGGACCTTAAATTTTTGGTGAGAGGAGTATATGTATTCTAAAGGAATTTTATAAAATTGCACAAGACAAACAGCTCATGCTAGTAGGCAGTTAAATTAGCAATGTATACAATCCAAAACACTCTGAAATCAAGAGAGAATGGGGACTTGAGGCATAATTGTTTAAGTTAAGTAATACTAACCACATAAACCATATTGTCGGAAGAGGTCATATAAACAAATGGTATAAGTAAGGTATGTGGGAAGTGTTGGATTTTCAGGAATGTGGTGGTGGGAAAGAACAAGGAAAAGGAATAGACTCATGAGCACGGGACCATATTTTCCTAGGATAGCCATACATCCCAACCATTGAAGGGACAGCCTTCGGGAAATGGTGGCCCTCCACCAGGGGAGGAACTGCAGCTTGTCCTTTGGGTGGCCTTTAGGAAAAGGTGCTGTCATCACTGAGGGTGTCCTCTCTGGGACCAGGGGGAGATAATGAGGCCAGTCTGATAACCACAAATTTGCTTTCCATCTCAGCGTGCATTTCTCAGGCTAATAAGTAGGGTTTGCCTGTTCATTTTGACTGCGCTCGTGTCTGGATTCTGTTTTTCTATCTTGTCACAAAACAGATTCTTCGTAGTTGCAGTGAGACACCCTTGCCCCGTGCCCTCGTGCTGTCAATATTGCATGTCGGCTTTGCAAGTTCGTACCACGGGAGATGAAACTTGGTTCAGGCACCAAACACTGAACATCTAAACAACGTGGCCTCAGCAGCCACGGTGGTGGTGGATGGCTGTTCCCCCAAAGCATTTGTGCTATGTGCGTGTGGATTATGATTGACTCATCTGTGATTTGAATTTGTTCCTATTTTGTTCCGCCAGGAGTTTCTTATTGAAACAGCATCCATAGACATGTGCCATCTATTTTATGAGTATTAGCCCTTAGCCATCTCAAGGAAAGAAGAGCAACCATCCTACAACCAACCAACCAAGCCTAAGTCTGTCTTTCTGTTTAATGTTGTGGTCTCCCAACATCTACTTTTAATTATGATGGATTTCCTTGCTTGTGATTCCTTTATTTAGTGAAGATAGTGTGGCAAGAGATACAGGGGGGTGTATGTGAACACATGAGAATGCTAGATCAAGATTTTTACTTTTATAGTTTCTAGTTTTATATAAATCTGCTTACCATATAAGTGATATATTGGACACATGTGGGCTAGCATGATTTTTTAATTATCTTTGATATTTGCTTATGTGGCTAAATTCTAAAAATGTTAATTTTGTAATTAATTTCCAGCACATTGTTTGGAAACAGTGAATAGTTTTTGTTATAAATCACCCAAGAACTTACATCACTACACTGCCTGGATGTGTCTTCCCGGTTGGTTTTGGAAAAGTTATTTATCTTTGATTTCTCTTTCTTTTCTCCTCAATTCTCAATATGGTTTATATCCAAGAATCCAGAGAAATGGCTATGATAAAATCAAATGGTATTTTCTTTCTGCTGTCATCCATATTAGCCTGGAACCATATCTCCTGTCCCTTTTTTTCAGATTCTCCTCATTTCTTTCAAACTTCCTTTTGTCTGCTGATGTGTGGCCTTGGTGTATGGCCTTTGGTTTGAGTTTCATCAATTTCTTGCGGGAATGCATTTCCCCCGCTCGTTCTGTCATGCCTACCGTATAAAATATGCCGCCCCCTTGCTTGCTGTTCATACTCTGGCTGCGCATCACCTAGGGTCTCCAGGAGTGTTTCCCAGAATATCCTTTGTTGAATATTAATTCTGAAAGTGCATCCTTGGGGGTAGGGGAGTCCTTGTTTCATTAAGTGTTAAGTTTGAGAAATGATAAATGTAATATTCCTATTACATAATAGGTGCTCAATAAATATTTTTTGACTAAACAAAGAATGAAAGAATGAACATATTTCTAGTATACACTAGCACGTACTTTGGGAAGTTCTTTAACAAAGAAATGCTTTGCTCTGTTTAACCCAGCATTTGCCAAACTTGTTTTCTCACAAAACCTTCTCTAGTGTTGCACAAAACACACTTTGTTAAAACTTCACCCTAAGCCATACAACACCGTGGCCATACCACTCTCCCTCCCTCAAACCCAAGCTTTGTCTAGAGGGGCTGAGCTTCATCAGCTCCCTCTTCTGCCCCACACGCAGGCCACTTTCCTTATTTCAGTTGCTAACACGCTCCTCCTTCTGCCTTGGCTCAAATCTGGAATCATCTTTGACCAGTTATGGTGTCTTTCTCTTTAATCATCTGCTAATTTGCATCATTTTTCATGTGCTGTCTTCCAAATCTGTTTTGAGAAGCAAGACCATTGATAATCTTTGTCTCGTGGACTCTTATCTGTGGGTATTTATGAGATTCCATAGGTTGAACTCACTATATTAAGTACTTTTTATTGAAATCTCTCAAGAAGACATTTGTAAGCAGCGTATTCCACCATGACATACATTTCAGCCCTGGTACTCTCTTCAACAACACATGAATCAATATTAATGTCCTAAGTTTACTTGACTTGCTTCATTTTATCGCCTTCCTTTTGGCTACCTCTATTAGTCAGCTGAACAAACTCTAGCCTCTCAACTTTAGCAGAAATAAGCTAAGGTACCTAGAGCATTTCCTGCATTTGCCGTCAGTCTTAATATCATTTAAAGCTACTCTGAAATCTAGTCTTTCCAGATTGATCTGAATAAGTCCATTCCTATAGGTCCAGCTCTAGGTGTGTGTGTTTGCATGTGGGGATGGCAAAAAGCAAGCACATTTAGATCTAGAAAGTACATACACCAGCTGTGTCTTTGAACATTACCCAACATAGTACTGGAGTTTGTAGCCGTGTCCCTGGAACCATGTTGGAGGACAGACATGGTGAGGAAGGAAGGGCGTTTGCGGGGAGAGGAGGCGGGATAGAGGCTCTACCTCTGTTACACAGATTGGCTGTTGGTTGGGGAAAAAGTTGGGGGAGGGCTCCATGGCTAATAACATTGCAAATGATTACAGTAATCAGGATATTTCTGAAAGTAAAAACAGGTTCTGATAGAGCTGAGAGACTCAGAAAGAGGGAAAGACTTTCTGTGATTCAGGTGGGCAGTAGCATTTCTTTAAGAAAAATTGGGAGGTTATTAAAAAGGCAAATCTGGCTTAAGCTCTACAAGGCTGCTCACTGTTTTTCTTCTGACTCTTTTCTCTCTTTCACTCCTTATCTCAGGACCTTTTCTCTTCTCATTAACACCTCCAGCAGACTTGGAGCCCGGGAAGAGAAAGGAAGTGTTCAGACATGTGCCTATTTGCATACTCACTCTCTTGAGTTAATGCCAGGACAGCACATTCTGTCCAGTTCTATAGAAAAGCCAGCTTCACCCCATCAGTAAGGTATTATTTCCTTTTTTAGCATAGAACGGTTTATTGCCAAGCTTCTCTTAACTGTACATTACAAATAGCGTCTGATTAAGAATGTTCTGGATGGGTTAATTAGTGTGGTGACTATTATTAAGCAAACTGCTTGTTAGTATTATGCCTATTTGATCTTGGTATTGATGTGAAGTAATTGACCATAGAGCTACATTTAGAAAAGCTGGAATAAAGTTTTTTGATTTCTATTATGGCAATAAATTGTTTATATTAAACATGTCTATGAAAATATGAGTTTCATGGCACAATCAGAATAGACTCTGTGTGGGATGGTAGATGAGGGTTGTTTTGTTTTGTTTTGTTTTGTTTTTTAGAAATATTACATTTGTCCAGCTTGCTTCACAACCAGCTCTGCTAGAACAAAGTAGTAAAAAATTATTTCAGCTTACTACTGCAGAGTATATGAAGAGTAAAGTGATTTTAACTTAACCTCACCTAAAGGACATATTTCCTTTTTGATTTAGCTAAGTGCCTGAATACTTATCTGGGTAACAATCACTGTATATAAACAGACTATTAAAGAAAAATATGGGAAGATATTCTAAGCAAGGAAAGCATAGCATGTAACCACCTTCTTTCAAATACTGGATTATTATCTATATTATTTATTGGTATTTTGTCCAGTCCTATTATTAAGTTTCCCTCACTATAGCATTTCCATAGGGAATTTATTCCGTGAGCTAATAAATTATACCATCAGGGAGTTTTTCTTGAAATTCAGCTTAAATTTTCCCATTCTTAATTTCATCTCATTACTTCTAGTTATACCCCTTTGTACCCGGCTAAATAATTATTCTCTTTCCTTGGAGATTCCTGTTATGTACCCCTCTACTTGTCACTTAACCAGGCTATTCATATTTAGCTCCTTTAATCTGTCCTCATAAATCAATTCTTCCATTGCCTTAATCATTATTATTGCTCTTCTAAGAACTCTCTAATTTTCAGACATATACAGTTACAGGTGCCCCAGATGAAACCAGCATTTGCACGGCCCTCTCTCCCCACAGACTTGGTGTCTTTCTTCTCTGTACAACAAGCTCCGTAACAAAGTGGTGTCGGTTTGCTGGTCAACTCAGCACAGGCTCCTCTGGTCAAACTCCAGACAATCTCACAGTGTTTTCCATGTGTCTTACTTGCATTTGGGATTTTTTTTTTTCAATTTCATAACATTAGTAAGCTCAGTTTTTGCTTACTGTCCCTATTTATGTTCTGCCTCTTTCCATGTCCCCACTGACCACCACTGATCAAGTCAGCCATCCACAACCTGTGTTAACAGGGGATCCTGTTCATCCTTGCCAACATTTAGAAGCAGGCCTAGCACCTTGCCCACAGCAAAATGCCCTGTCAGTTACCAATTCTCATTGTTTACAACCCTTTAGCCAGTCTCCCATCCCTTTTAATTTGCAATTTTGCTCACATGCTGGCCAATATAAATGGATTTTAAGAGTAAGATGGGTCATGATACTGTTCTCTAGGATAAAGTTATGTTGTTTCAATGCCCGCTGATTTTTTTTTAATTGTGAATCTTTCGTGCACTAAATTTGTAATTCTGTTAAAATCCTTTTTAAACTTGCCTAGCATCCTTTTTCCAACATAAACAAATAGGCTTCTTCACTCACTTTATTGTAGTTTTCCAGATATGTACAGATGTTCCTTTTCTTTCTGTTTGTTTGACTTGTTTAGAGGTTAAGATACTGTTGGGACGCCTGGCTGGCTCAGTAGGTGAAGCATGCAACTCTTGATCTTGGGGTTGTGAGTTTGAGCCCTGCGTTGGGTGTAGAGATTACTTATAAATAAAATCTTTAAAAAAGAAGTTAAGATATTGTCATTTTGCTTTGGTTTTGGTTTTGATTTTGGTTTGGGGGTTTTTTGTTTTTATTTTGCCCTTTGTGGTGATTTTTTCATTGCTTTTTAGTTCCTTAGAATCTCCTCATGTCTTGAATTTGTTTCAGGAAGAAAACTGGTTAGTTCCCATAATAATTTTAGACCACTGAGATATGAAACTATAATCGGTATATGCCCAAGTTTCTTTACTTTTCAATCGGGAAGGAACGTATTATTGTATTAGGGCATATAAAGGAGTTAGCGCTATTCTTGTGTTGTACCTATCTCTCTACAATCATGTATTCATTACCTGGGAGGGTTCTTATGTAGAAGGTGATTTCTCTCAAAGAGCTTTATGAGACAAGTACAGAGGCCCACCAAACAAGCTTTTTGATTCTGTAACATACACAGCACACTCCAGCCAAAGACTTTGTTTCCAGCTTACAGCAGAGCCCGCCCTATTCCTTAGTGTTGCCCGTCAGTCCTTGCCTTCAGACCTGGTGAACATCCTCGGCCCCCTCCTCCATTATGGTCCCTCAGCACGCTCTTTATACTTACCTTCACCTCTACTCACCTCGCGTGAAATAAATGGCCTCGTCTAAATGCTTTAGTGACACACTGTAGATTCCACACCTGCCACCTGAAACTGTTTTTTTCCAACTTCACTTCTTTCTCCTTCTACCTTCAGCTTTGTAATAGGCTTGGTCTGTTCTCTTTTATAAGGCCTTACTTGCTTTCCCCCACGCCAAGAATCCTACATGCTATGCTATCCTCCTACTTCTGTCTTGAAAGACTTTTCTGTTTCTTCAGGAGCCAGCTCCCTCCCCTTGCAAGTGTCCCCGAGTAAACACCCACATGACTACCCCTATGTACAGGTGCCCCATTGAGGAAAACAGACCTCATTTCCCTGTTCTCCTCTGAAGCTCTCTTTCTCTGCCTGTCCCGCTTTGAGGCACGCACTGTAACCCTCAGGCTGGATTCTCCCTGCACTCTCCACAGGAACTACCCTTTGGAGAGGGAGTGATCCAGAAGCTCCTTGTCTTATCTGGTGCTCTGGTGTCTGTGCCATGCTTTCAACCCCCTTTTTATTCATTTTTAAGGTTTCTTGATTCCTTTCTTAGACATTCTTTTGAGGCTCTTACCTCACTTCAATAGGGCGATATTACTCTCTCAGGTTCTCTTTTTACTCTTCCAAATGTTCCTTATTGCTCTCCTTCCATGATTCTTCTTCCTCACCTATGTCTTAAATGCATATACTCTCCATTTCTCCACTTACTCAACAATCCAGGGAAGAGGTGAAGTCTCAAGATGGGCCTCAGGGACTCTCAGAAAGCACTTACTGTCTGGCCTCAGTCTACCTCTCTAGACCTTGCATTTTGGGCGCTGGCCCCAGCCTGTTTGGATTGCTTGCTGTTCCCTGAAGAGTTCATATTCTTTCCCAACCCTTTCCTTGGATCACAACATTCCCTCAGTCTAGAACTTCCCCCTCTCTGCCTTTAAAATCCCTCAACTAAAACCATCTTTAAGTCTTTACTGATCCCCAAGTCAGACTTAATCTCTCGCTCTGTTTTGAAAGTTGACATTTCGTTCTTTTTGCATTCCACCACAGGTTAGTTGGTTGTTCGTGTCTGTTCTAAGCGCTACTGGTTGGCTCCCCAGTAAGTGGTGAGCTTCCTGGTTTCATTTTATTTAGCTGCTTCTAGCAATAAGTAACAGATACCAAACTCTGTGTGGCAAAGCATTTTTGGGAAGACAGGGAAGGAATGGCATTGAAAAAATATCCTTCGAAAAATACTCTCAATGTCGATTTAATAAAAATGTGTGTACAGGTGCCCAGGATACAGAACAATCATGTGAGCAGAAATGGCCAGTGTTAATCAAAGAAGTTTCAAGCATATTTGTTGGGTAATGATTAAGTGTGGCTTGAAAATACGCATTGGGTCATGCAGTGGCTGGAAAATGTAGAATGGAACTCCAGCAAGCCTAGTGAAGGGAGAGTGTTAAATCCTCTCTCTATTCTTATTTTTCACAGTATGTACAGTGTAGGTTTATAGCCACAGAAACACTTTGAAAACCACTCAAAGACCATGTGATCTGATTTCAAAGTTTTGAACTTTCCCTGGATGGCTACTACTTTTTATACTTTTTCTAGAATGTCTGGTATATGTTTAGTTTATTTTTATCAGTTTTCTACACCATCATTGTGTCCTTACAGAAAGGTAAAGGGCAAGTTTTAAATAGTATTTTCACTAAAAGTGTATTGCTTTTCCTTTTCATAACAGATTCATGCCCAAGCACAAAACAGCCCATTTACAGAAGATTCTCAGCCTTAAAGGAAATGGTGGCATCGCTCCATCTATGGCCCTTCCTTTCCAACAGGAGCAGAAGGGTTCTGAGAATTTATTGAAGAATTCTAATTCAGAGTCCGAACCTTGCAATGTGGTGCCCCGAGAAAACCTGGGTAGCTCGTTAACACAGGAGTCAGACTGGAGAACGTGCAACTCATCAGATAATTCGAGTTCTCATCATCGGGAAAATACACAAAATAGGACTTTTAATCCCCGTGACATTTTGGGTGGAGCTGATGACCCACAAAGACCACTGCACATTGTGTGGCCTCACAGGTGGTAAGTTTGAGACACACCAATTTAGTAAGAGTTGGAGACTGGTAACAGAAAATATGTTCTGGTGATTGCCTCAGTAATTTCTTGTCCCTGTCGCTTTAGAAAAAGATCATTTTAGTGTGGCAGTACCGCTAGCATGGTGCCAAGGTGGTATTATCTTCATATCTTTACATAAATAGTTGTGTGTTTAGATTAAATTGGATTTACAGATAATTATTTGCAGTGATTTGCTCAACTAAGAGCAGCAGCTAGACACTTCTAGAAAATCAAGTCTCATTCAAGAAGTTTCAAAGTACAGGAACAGGATTCCATCCCTACATCTATGTGCTCCTGTCCTGTAACTATTTCATACATACACACCGTTAAAGCAATGTTGCCATTAAAACAAAACCGATTTCCGTTATTTCCTTAATTTGACCAGTTTCAACTGGGTGCCTTTATTTCACTTGTCATAAAACATATCAGTACATTGGCAACTGTTCCCCTGCTCCCAAATGCCTCCGCATTGTGCTAAGCAAAACACTTTGTAATGGAATCTCCTCCAAACAGAGGAAAATCAACTGCAGCATGTAATCACACCAAATATAAACTCATAAACTTAACCCAGGCTCCTATAAATTAGGATTTAAAGAGGTAGAATGTCCCGATAATCTTCTGGTATTAGGCAGGAACATTTTAATCTAGTTTTTATTCCTCCCAGTTAGTTTAATCTGCATGTGGCCTGATTAGAGTTCACTTCCCCCACACATTATGGTCTCTTTATTGCAGAGATGCTGGGCTGATCATTAGGTCCGATTTTCTGAGAGCCGCTGTTTACAGGTGAAGTAATAAGCACACCACACCGGCCAGGCAAAGC